>NW_024038565.1:237500-837500 GCF_016077235.1 Cyprinodon tularosa | reverse complement strand
ACCCCAGTAGATCCGTCTATGCATGGGAATGGCCCACATGATCAAACTAACTTCAGTATTTATAACTTTCTTACCACGGGTGACATTATGCTCAGAACAAAACTATCAACTCTGATATTATTTCAACTTTTTACTGAAGGGCCAAACTTCTGCAAAACCTGTGGCAATTGTGCTACGTATTTTTAATCTGGTGTCCTCCTGACAGAAATAAAACTGCAGCAGCTTATGGGTGGAGTTTAGAATGTAAAGAGGCCTCAAAAGCATTTGAAATAATCAATTCATTGTACAGTTCAAGCAAGGTCAAAGTGAGAGCAGAGAGCAATCTTCTCCAATTCTCTGAACTGTCATTTCGCTTCTGCTGAAATGAGATTACATTATTTTTGTTCCAACAAAAAACATATCCACAAACCTATAGGTGTAAATGAAGTTTTAATTTCTGTAGGGACATATTCCATTCAAATATACTTGTGACTGTAAATTACTTAGACTTAGACAACTTTTTTTTTCATTGTGCACACACAGAGTGTATAAAAAATGAGATTTCATTTAGTACAGCTTTTCAGACAGTAAATGAACATTTCTATTCCACAAAGTTCAGCAGTGATCAAATGTAAACATTGTCGGTGAAAAAAAAAATGATACAAAAAACACCCTCATTCATATGAAAGTTCAAAGCATTACAATATATGGTGCAAATATGCAGTAGTTTGGTTTGGTGATATCAGTGTGATGCAGAGTCTGTGACATGATTTAGAGCTTTTTCCAACAGTTCAGCAGTCTGATGGCGGTGGGGAAAAAGCTCTTTTGGAATTTGCTGGACCTGCATAGATGCTGCGAAGCCTCTTCCCAGTGGGAAGCAGGGTAGAACAGTCCATGGTTCCCCAGAATTTTGGTGCTGCTGACCACCTCTATTGCTGAGCTGTTAATGAGCAGTGGAGCGTGATTAGCCCGATTCTTCATAAAGTCAATGATGATCTCCTTCATCTTCTACACGTTCAGGATCAGGCTGTTATCTTCGCACCCGCCCATAAGCTGCTCCAACTCCTCTCTGTGGTCCTGGTCGTCGTCTCTCATGAGGCCCACCACCGCGGTGTCGTCTGCAAACTTCATGATGTGATTAGTGGTGAACCTGGTGGTCGTGTGTCATCGGAGTGAACAGCAGGCAGCTCAGGACGCAGCCCTGAGGGGAGGCGGTGCTTAGGGAGATGACACCAGACCCGGACTGACTGAGGTCTGTTTGTGAGGTATGCACAGTATGTACAGTAGCTGTCTAAGTCATGTAATCTTGCAGAATCAAATGACTAAGGCTAAATCTTTCTATATTCATAAAAGTGAATATGTGTGTTGAAAAAGAAGGTTTGTATTCATAATTGTTTCACACGATTAAATGTTTCATTTTTTACTTACCGGTATGTCTTTTACAGACCCAAAGCAAAAAAAATTTACTGCAAAACTCTGGGCTCATGTTCCCTAACTTGCAAGTCCTCTACAACAACATGATGTTTCTACCTCTCAGTTAAGTGTTTGATGTCAGTCACCAATTTTACGATCCAGTCAATCCAAACACATGGCTTTGGCTCCTGGGTGTGTATGCATAATACATGTTTATACATAGATTCTCTGCACATTCTCAAAGAAGAAAATTGCAAGCCATTTTATTTGTGCCCATAGATTCCAAATGGCAATGTTACATTTTCTAGCAAGGCCAAATATGCTAGATTTGTAAAAAGAAACCTGTAGGTAAACGAAAAAAAAAAAAAAAAGCATATTAATATGCTTTGGAAATACATAATGGAGAGTAAAAGAAGCAAAACAGTGAGAAACAGTAGTCAGAGAAAACCAAAATCTGCCAGTTTCATGGTGTGCGCAAAGAAGGCAGCTCCTGCAGCATCCAAAATATCAAGGAGCAAAAAATGTCTCTGTTGTCATGGAGACAAAAATGTCTGAAGTGCTTTATTTATACAGTATTCATTGGTTGTTTGCTGTTTTGAAAAGCTCGCTTTTTTTCTGGGGGATTTAAAGAGGGGAAAAAATTAAATTGAAGATATCACAGATTGTTCCACTTTATGAAAATTCAGTCAGAGTTTTTCCCGTAAAAATTAAATCTACAACTGTCATACAAGCTGGTGCTAGTATAAATATTACTGCTGCAATGTCTAAAATAGCAAACATCCAGTCATCTCCTTCCTTCTGTTTAACCCTTGCCAAGTTTCCTATGATGCCTTTTTTCAGAATCAGAATCAGAGAATCAGAATTCTTTATTGTCATTGCTCCACAGGGGTGCAACGAAATTACTTGAAAAAGAAAAAACACAGTACAAGCAATCAGTGCAAATTTAAAAATATAAAATAAAAAAATAAAATTAAATAAATAAATACGAAAAAAGTTTAAAAAGGGATACTGCGGGCTCTCCTGCGGTAGCGGGTACAGGTTATTGCACGTGAGGTAGCATTATTGATAGTTACCGTTGTTAAATTGTACGTGAGGCGTTCAGGGCAACAACAGCTCTAGGAAAGAAACTGTTTCTCAGTATGGTTGTTTTAGTTCTTATCTTTTATTCTATTGATCTATTTTTCTAACATTCCGACATTGTTATGAACGCTTTAGGTCTCTTGTTCTCAAAATAGAGATGTCTTTATTGTCACCTGTCGTGTTGGGTACAAGATAGGAGCTTATAATAAAATTTTCTAGGTGTCTGTTGAATAAATCTGAATTAGATGATTTTGATGTTGTTCAAAACCTCCTTCTCAAATCTTCTCCTGCTTTATAGGATGGTGTACCTGCCTAAAAGTTAGGTCACTGGACTCTTTAGTCCAGTTTACAGAACCCTTCATTCAACTCACATGGCAGCATTCAGCCACATTTGTCCAGCATTTAGGCAGCATGACATTAATACAGGTGAAAAAACATAAATATTGTCAATCCTGTACTTCTTTTTGATGTGACTATCTTTCTGTAAACTACACTCAATATTGGAGAAAGCTAATACAAGGAGTGAGATACTTATGTTTTGTAAAAGGAATACATAAAGATGCAATGTAAACTGCAGGTAAACCGTCTATGCTTATTATTTTAGAGGTTTTTTTTAGGGGAACAATTTCCATATATCTCGAGTAGCTGTGTTCATCTGTTCAAAGAATAATACGGAGAATAAACATCACAATAATATCCTGCCAGGCCGCCATGCTTCCACTGAGTAAGAAGATATGTTCTGTGTCCCAGAGAATATTATCAGAGCATGCTGTCTGACCGAAAGCTCACGTTACAGGGAAATCTGACAAAGGTCAAATGTGCAGAAATCTTTTGTTTGCTTCTGGAATATTTCTGGATTAAAGCACCTTTACTAAGATGCATCCAGGTTGAGCAGAAGACCTGCTACAGTGTTAGGTCTGGTTTAAAATGAGTGGTATCGTTGTGACTCTACCTACGTACAGTACCTCCCTTCATTTTATTAGGAATATTATTACATTTTTATCCAACTGCCTTGGTTGACTTTGGGGAGGAATCAGGAGCAGATTGGTTAGAATCACAATATAAAGAAACACTGGTGTTCAGAATTACCCCTTAACCAATGCATTAAAGAGTAGGTTAATCAGGTTACAATAAGGCTAACACAAAGGAATGCAAACTCAGCTGGTCTTTAAAAACGAATATGGAGAAAATAAAAATCTTAAAATCTTAAGATTGTACAGCTCTTATAGTAAATATGATGTCATATCTATACCCCGTGACAGACTGTTGTATAATCTTCTTACAACCAAACAAGTTCTAACAATATAACAACCAAAGTGCTAATGAATAATAATAATGGTTTAGTAAGCTTAAACTGAACTTAAAATTCCTTCCTTCCTTCCTTCCTTCCTTCCTTCCTTCCTTCCTTCCTTCCTTCCTTCCTTCCTTCCTTCCTTCCTTCCTTCCTTCCTTCCTTCCTTCCTTCCTTCCTTCCTTCCTTCCTTCCTTCCTTCCTTCCTTACTTACTTACTTATCTAAAGCTTGCTTTTTTTTTATAAAGACATGAAGGCCACATTAGCACATGCCAAAAGTGCAATACACGATGAACAATGCATTCTAATGAGTCGTAACTTTATATGCTTATGTAATAAAATAAAGACATTTTCAATATAATCTATAGCTTTTTTAAAGCAATAATGTAAACAAGACAGCATATGGTGGTAGAAATTGTGTAAAAAAAATCCTGTTTCTGAAAACACTAATAAATGAGCTGCACTACACTTTTAAAGATTGTTTTGATGCATTTAAGTGATTTTCTCAGCTGTATTGTTTTTTTTACTCATTCTCGCCTCAATAGCTGATGAAAGAACATGACAACAAAAGGCGATAACTGAGTCATTGCTGACAACTTATATATATTATACTTACTTTTGTTGTATGAGCTGCACAGTCTTTCCTTTTAGTAAGTTTTTTTTTCTACTACTCTCTCTCTCTTTTGAATCTTTTGGACAGAAATTCTCTTAGCACTTTAGAATTAGAGGGTGCATGTTGTAATTTGATCTATGGTCAGAGCAGATGTAAGGTACAAATTCCATCAGGTAGTAACTGTACTGTGTAACATTTATCTTGAGGTAAAAATAGTGCTTAGAAAATCATCAGCTAGAACTTGTTGTACTGGCATTTCTCTGTAGTAAATGAACAAAATAATAGATTTCTGGGTTTGGGAAAAATACAGTAGAGATATAAGCTTCCTATAGATGGATTATGAAATTTAATTTGAACAGATAAACAATATGTTCTCGGCTCCACTTTGCTTTGAATTCTGTGAAAACCAGATTCAGGTTAAAGACAGTCGCTTTACATATAAATGGAGATATCCCTTCTTTTTATGCTGAAGTCACAATTTATTCCTCTGTCAAACAATCTGCAGCTCATGTTTTTATTTATGACCAACGTTTATGACATATACTCTATGGATAAAAACTTTTTAAACAAACATGTTTGCAGACATTTGCAAAATCAGTATTAACCAATAAGGCCCAGTAAAGAGTTTTCTGAATAAGGAAAGCCATGATACAATAGAAGATAATGATACAACATTGAAATTGCAATTATTTCATTTTTTTTACTTTTTCGTTTTCACCAGTACTGTAGTTTTATGCTATTACACTAAGACTGAATCCCAAATACTTAAATTGTCATGATCTTGGCACTGATGACTGGATTATTGGTTTGTTTCATCCACATTCCTAGCTCCGCCCAGTTTTCCTTATCACTCATCAGATCCACTTGTTCCAGTTCCTATTTAAGCTGCTTGGTCCCAGATTATTCAGCCATAGGTGAGAGTTCTCTAGTGTACCCATTCTGTTTGTTCTCATTCTCATTCTCATAAATATTTAGATAAGCTGTGTGCTGATTGGTTGCTTTACAACGAGCCAAGCTGCTGGGCAAAGACGCATCATAGCAACAAGCACTCACTCACTGAACCATCAAGATTGTTAATATGGTAGGGTGATCAGACGTCCCCTTTTTCACGGACATGTTCTTCTCTTCATACCTAAAAAAATGTCCGGGGGGAATTTCAAAATTGTCCAGGATTTTGGTGGACTACAGTGCAGCAGTAGTCAAAAAACACTGGGCACTCGAACCGAGCCGTGAGCTCCGGGGCTGGTCCGGAAACCCCGGTGTACAGTGGCAGGGAGCCAGTGGGTGACAGAGTGACTGGACCTGACCCGGTAAGGCAGGGGGATGGGGTGACGAACCATACCGTCAATGGGTCGGGTTCGTTCGCTCCGTCCCCTGCTGGCTCCCTGCCCCCGTCCGCCGGGTTTCCAGTCTGCAGACCAGCTGTCCACTGTACCCACTGTACATCTATTTCTCCCACTGAACTATTGTTATTCATCTATGACAACATAAACTCAGTTTCTATGACCTCTTTAAGGATTATCTTTGAATTACTTGCCACCTTGCCAACCATATATTTCATTTACTACTGAAATACAGTGCAAGTTTTTTTTATGACTGTAAAGCCTGTAACGATAATTCATTGTCAGATCTGAGAGTCCATTGTAATAAAGCTAAGATGTTAAACTTTTTTTAAAAATAGGTGGAGAGTTTTAAACAAGGTCGCTGCACAATGGGGCCAATGCTTTAATATGTGATCTCCAAATGGGACAAGGTTAAATGTAACCAAAAAGTTTTTTTTGTGTTTTTTTTTTTTGTGGTCCAAAGCCGGTAACTTTTGTGAGGTGAGGTTTCGATCCGGAGCTTTAGTCCATCCTGTTCTAACCATCTGCTGAGCTCTGAAGGCCGAGCTGTTGTCAGCACATTGTGCCCTGTCTGCCCTTCTATCTATAACACACACTCACGCAGACACACAAACACCCCTACACTGACACACAAACACACACAGAAGTGCAAACACACTTATTCTGCTTTATTTTTCCCCCACCACGATCTCCTCCCCCTCTTTCTTTCCTCTTGTTGTCACTCCAGCTGGTGATTCTCGAAGCAGGCTGTCAGATGCTTAGCTCCTTGATGTGGGGGCGAGGAGAGAAGAGATGGGGACAAACGGATGACTAAAAGATCATAGGCTAATTTTCACCCTCTTCTTTTTTTTTTTTAAGTACCAGAAAATACTTAACATAGTAATAAAATAACAAAATAAAACAACGCTGTGTACGTAGTGTGAGAGAGGGAATCTTAGGAAATAGATGCAATAAAGGAAAATTTAGAAAATCATCAGACAAAATTCTCAAATACTCTTTTGCATAAGAGGAAAAACAACATATCCATTTAAAAGCATCTACAGTGGATGGTGAACTGTGGATTCTATGTTATTTGAATCTGATTTTTGGATAATGTATAAAGTCAAATCCTAGAACATATAATGTGTGTGTGTGGACACAAATAAGAAATTCTAGCAAAGCTTTCCCCTTATATTCTACTTTAACAGTTGGGCTATTATATAAAATTTTTGTTTCTTCCTTTAACATAAAAAGAATGTAAACAGGATTCAAGGGATATGGATATTTTTGTAATGAACTGCAGAACATTCCACTGTCATAATCTGGTTCCAAATATTTATCAAAGAGTAAGTATCAGAGCAATGTTTGTGTTAAAACCATAGGCAGGTATATCTACTGTATTCCTTTTTGTCAAGATCCGCATTTAGTTCTGATTATGCTTGGTATAGTGCGACCGAGGTCTTTGGTTGTTTTATATAACCAGTCTTATTCTGTGTTCAAGCCCATTCCTCACAGGTTCCAAATCTGACAGTGTCCTCTAGAGTGGAAACACCTCCTCCTCCCTCAGCCTGTCCTCCTCTGCTGAATTAAAGGGAAAGTAATTGTGTGCTTTTGGGCGCTCAGAGGTCCCCATCGTTTCATCACGATAGTTGAAAGTGGAGCTCGGTCTGGTAATTAGTGGGGTTAATATCTTGGGCAGCATCTCTAAATTAAATCTGTAACTCTGTGGCAATGTGGCTGAGTGATGCACCTGTTCCCAATAATCACAGATGCAGCCTGTGAACGCCTGTAATGAGTTGGAATAGTCAAGGTTGAATTGCTTTAAAGCAATTTAATGTTTTTCAAAAACATTCATCTAAAATGCAGTTGTCTTAATCTTATCACTCTTTATGGGTAAGTTTTCTTGAAGTGTAGTATTATGAAGCTTTTCTTCAATCTTTCCTTCACTTTTATCTCTATTAAGGAAAAAATATGGTTATAACCGTTGAATAATTCAGTTGCAGGACAATAATAAATAGTTTTGATTCAAATCCTTTTTTTTCCCTCAGGGAACAAAGATAAGCATGCAACAAATATCACTGAATGAATTAAATAAATACATAAATATATATATTTTTAAAGTATCTGCAGAGAAAGTAGCTGAAAATGTTACCTCAAAACAGTAACCAGTTACGGTTGCAAAAGGAACTAGCAGTGATTACAACTTGCAACTTACTTCTCCAAAAAGTAACTACTGTATGCAGTTTATGATCTAAAATGTCATAATAATGGATTACTTTACTGTAACTTCAAATGCAATGTCAAAACAGGCTTAAATCGGATGGCACTGGACTCTCGTTCATTTTTTCTGAAGATGCTTTGACATCAAAAAATAGGATAGGTAATAAAATTTCTTCAGAAAAACTGAGAAAGTGTGGATACATCCGGTTTAAGCATGTTTTATAGTTTCCAATTTAAACAGGCATGTTCAAATACAACTGTAAGTTTAGTTATCTAAAATGTAAAAACTAATTAACTGGTTAGTTTATAAAATATCTGAAGCATGTTAGTTACACCAATCTGCACAATTTCAGTGAGTTATGATCTCTATCAACTGTGAAATATTTAATTAAATATTATGTTTAATGTTTATGATAAAATACTAAAACAAACTAGATATTTTAGAATTCAATATTCATCACAGTAAGGGCTGGATTTATCAAGATCCAATTTTGCGAGCAGTAATTTGCGCTCGCAAACTGGAATTTTGCGCGAGGGGCTGAACCATGGTTTGCGGGTGATTTAACAAGAGTGATTGCGTAACTGGTGGCAGGTGCAAAACTGTTGGAGACGGCCTATTTAAATGATGGTTTTGCGCGTTTTGTGGTTTGCGGCAAGGTAGTTTGTACAAACTAGTGCATTAAGAAATTTAAATCTTACAGTGACCCCCCCAAAAAAAAAAAAAATATATATATATATATACACATATATATATATATATATATATATATATATATATATATATATATATATATATATATATATATATATATATATATATATACATATATATACATATATAGAAAAAACTTTGGCAACCTTCATTCCCTAAGGTGGTATGTGGCTGAATTTCTACTTCACTGCAGTAAAAAAAAAAAAAAAAAAAAAAAGCTAGTGTTTTGTATTGGCCTGTAGAAAAATGCACATACCAAATCGCACACAGGAAGTGACTGTGGATGAGATTACTGCACGTACGCATCCCAGCAGCATTGGCATGTTGCTCCGCAGGCGCAGGGGGGAGGTCTGGTTTCTCCGTTAGGGCGTCAGGGCGACATGGCATTTAGAACGTCAGACAGCACTTCTGAAAAACTAGATTGGGAGATCCAATGTTGCAAGGAGTTTTGTGATATCTGGTATTGCGTGGGTCCTCCTTGTGGCTGGCTCCAAATCCATTCGGAGTTCCCCCAACGGCTCCAAAATGGCAATGCTGGATAAACGATAAGTTTTGATGATCGTTTCCTCGTTCATTGCAAAAATATTCACACGGAGTGAAAAAATGCGTTCTCTGCGTCTCCTTGCTTCATTTCGATGTCTCCTTCTTGCGACAATAACCGCTGCCATATGTGCGCAATTATGCATACAGACCATTTGCACCTTCTTTTTAAACGTGTTAAATATAGAGTCAGATGCCGTTAGCAAAATTTCTTTCAGGTTTGATAAATCACTTTGCGAGTGCTAAATTAATATATTTACATGTTCTCCTCCCACAAGACGCACTTTTGCCTGTAAACGCCCCATATTGCATATTCATTGCAGAAAAAGTACTAAATGGATAAGAGGCGCTATTTAGCACGTTTTAAAGACCAAATCCTTTTAGCACGCTGTTGATAGATCAGTTTGTACATTTTTTAGCGTGCGCAGTGAAATAGCTCACGTTTTTATACACGCAAACCTTTGATAGATCCGGCCCTAAGTGTTCAAACTGCAAAAATGTATGTGTAACACCAAAGAATAGTACTTAACAAAAATAAAATACACTATATAGTAACGTTAAGCAGAAGTCACACCATTTCTCCCTTACAGCTGGCTGAACTTTAAGCATTTTGTGTTTTTAAAACAATACCAATATGGCATGCAAATGATTTCAGTTTAACACTGAAGAAGTAATGTGCAATGTGTTAAATAACTAATGCATGCAGTGCTAAGTTAGTGTTTTGAAAGGGTGATATTATGCAAGGTGCATCCTTAGATTAGACTTGCATTAATTTAAATGGTTGAAGTCGTAGGGAAACGGCTGTTCTAATGCTTGTATTTCCGATTTCTCCCTAGTGATGCCTGTGATTGGCCTGTGATTGGTCGCTATGAAGACGGCGGGATTGTTTTGGTGGAAGGTACACAAGCACGTTTGATTGTGGCTGGTGTTTCGGAAGCATCTGCTAACCAGTTAGCAACTTAGTGCTAGTAGGTTCCCAATGGGAAATTCCATTGGGACCAAGTAGCACTATAATGGTGACTTAGAAACCACCTTGTCAAGGAACGCTATGGACAGCGGAAACATGCAAGAGGAAGAGAGTTTTGTTTTGGAGGTCGTGGATGAGTCTCCTCCGTCATACATTTTTTATTTAGAGGAGGAAAGCGGGGACGAAGATGTTGTGGAAGAGGACGCCAGGGCAACAGAAGCTTGGTTTGGTATAGAAGGCTTACAACCGTACATGTTTGAGCCCTTGCCTCGCAACGCTGCCAGTTCTGTTAGCTCTACGCCTGCCGAAGACACAGACGTCCATCCCCGTGAACACTGGGACGTAATGGTATAGTAAATTATTCGTATTTCTTATTTCAACCATTGCATATTTTAGCTGCAACATATAAATCAAGATGCTATGACCAAAAAAATGTTATTGACAGATGACCGTTGATATATGATTTGCCGAATTTAGGTGTACAAGCGGACGTACTGTATAACTAACTGGCCTGCATAAAATAACGATAAAAAAACACAGATTTTAAGACAGGATGTTTTTTAAAATAGAAATTTTCTACATTTTCGGACAATATTGTCTGATAAAGAGTACATTTATATACATGTTTAAGCCAGAATGATTTGACACTTAAATATGATTTCCCTATGACTTTATGGCTTTTCTTCTCAGAGATTGTAATCAAATCATTGCAACATCAGTTTAATAACTCTTCTTTTAGATGTCACCCTAAATGATTGATTACTGGTAAAACACTGGATTATATGTAACATGATACATAATTTGGTAAGGCTTCACCGAAATAAGAAAAGTTATTAGATGACTCCTTTGCTAAAAAAATAACGCTACTGACATTATTGAACGCTGCTTTTTCAAAACGACTCTTGTTTAGAATCATGTATACAAATTTACCTTAGGTCGTTGCAGTATAATAAAAAGAACCACACTATAATACAGAAAAAGTGTAGGGAATTTGAAGTGACCAAACTCCTGATTACTCATTCTGAATAACAGATCTTGTTTAATGCTGTTCATTCCATTGGATCAATGATATTTAAAGCAGAAACATGGCAAATATACCTATGTTTGAATGTAACACATGGGCCTCAGCATTGCATTGGAGTAACGTATAATGCCAGAAAAACATGGCATCTCCTAACCATTCAACACAACAGATTGGTTGGACTTTGTTGTGGGATGCGGGCAGTTGTGTTGGTCACTCTAACTGAAACAACTAATCAAACGCTGATCTCACAAGTTCTTGATAAAGACCGATGGAAAGTCTAGAGTTTGGTCCCTATGAGTGGAGTTAATAGATTTACACTATAAAAGATTTTTTTATCCTCCTTTGAGATTGCTTTTCAACGGAAAAAAAGAGTATTGTATTAACAGTGAGGGAGATGTCTCTCAATCACACTGCCTCCACCAAAAGGCGTTTGGTAGTTGCCAATAGGATTTGGCGCCTTCCCCTTACAAAAAATATACTGGTAAATTATATATTTTAATAAAAACATGATTGACATAACAAACATTTATTAACTTTTTTGCTGGGTTTATTTATTGGGGAAAGAAACAGGCATTATCTATACAAATAGTTGTTGGTTTGTAAACTTCCATTCTAAAGCGTTATATCTGGCAGTCAGCCTACTATAACCAAGTAGGAATTAAAAGACTTTATGCTTAAACTAAACTAACTGTTGACAGGAAATTAAAATATTTAAGCACATGTCCAAAATGTCCTGTTAGAACGGGGCACACAGCTTACTACTCAACTCAACATAGAAGCTCCCTAAGTGTCTAGTAAACACTTGGCTGCTTAACTAAGCTGTAACGGATCTTGCATTTGGTGTAGCACTTTAACCAACACAAAAAAGTATATATTTTTTTTCCATTCCTGAATGTATCCTCGACTTTCAGACTCTTCTGACAAATTTCTGCAATCCTTTGAGGCTGCCTGTCTGCGTAAGTATGTGCTCAGGCAAGATGGCCTTCTGCACTAATTGAAGTCAATGACACAAGCTGCAGGGGCGCGTGAACAAACTGCGTCTCCATGGAAACACATGCTGGTAAGTGTGTCCATAGAGGAGCCTACAGTGCTATACTGGATTGGCTACATGCAATCATTTGAAAACCCTCACCATGAGTAAAGAGTGAGATCCAGCCTATATAAGAAAAAGGAGACTAGCTATACTTTCTGCAGAGTCGTGTGTAGTTCCATAAAATACATTACAGATTCATGAAAGAAGATTCAAATCTACATTGTTGAGGCACATTTAACAAGAGGCAAGTGAGAAAAGAATAACAGGGTTGTAATGTGGTTCTTGCTTGTGGGACAAAAAACAAAAGTAGAGATGAATACTGTGAGGTAGGGCTCCCTCTGCTACACGTTTAGATTTGAAACCTTCTCAAGCCACTTAGTGTGGAAATGGTAGTATGTTCTTACTCTGCCTCTACAGAGTTTCTACAGTTACATCAATGGTTAGATGTTCCACTGTGTCAACCTGATGATGTAGGCTACTTGATAACAGTCAAAATCATACGTGGGTCTGTTCCTAGTGATGGAAAATTTAATAAATGAGCACAATTTGCTAAGGTACTGCAAGTCATGTTTTAAGGTTGATAAAAATTGGTTGCATTCCCCAAACTATAAAAAAACAATTAAACTCTTTGTCTTTGCCTATAAAAAGAGGAAATGCCCAAGAATTGTGTGTTAACCTTTTTATGGTGTTTCATAACTTTATTTGCAAGCATATAAACAATCAAGTAAAAAAGAACAGTATACAGAGAACTTCGTTAGGAAAATAAAATAATATTAAAATGAATTGATAAAGACTGAAAAGTTAAAAACATTTGAATGAATAAAGTCTGGTGTGGACTTCCATCATGCCATTAATAAAATTGGCTTTTGTAAGATCACATATCATGGTTCACGGTTTACATCTAAATGATGTTGTTCAGTGACAGGATCAGTGCGTCACAAACCTACGATTTTTTGAGCTCTACATAAGTTAAGGCTTTTTTTCCCCCTCGGTTCTTGAATTCCTTTAGATTCGGGCAGTCTTTACATATTCAGACACAAAATTGTGACAAACTTGTGAAAAACATTTTTTTTTCTGAGAGTATAATCTGCTTCTGCCTTGTTTAAAACACTCTTCAGTAAAAACCCAGGTACTGAGGAGATCTTTTTGTGGCTGTCATGTCAAGTTTAACTTTAGGGGAGCTCTGCAGACATGGAATGGTGACCACAGCAGAAATTCAGGTTTGCTCTTTATTTTATGCACATCACTACTTTAAAAATTTCTTGTTTTTTAGTATTATTTTGGCTTTATGATGCTAATATTTATAAGACCATTTGTGAATGTTTTTCTTTGCATCACATTTTTAAAACAAGCAGGTAAAAACGATAACCTTTTAAATTTCTACACATTTGACAAACAACTGTACACATTTCTCTCTCATTAAGACATTCAACCTAGAAACCTTCACATATTACATAAATATATACACCTCATCAAAATAACATAAGAAATCTGGGGCAGAAAAGCCAGAAATATCAGGAAGACAATTGTTTTTCTTTCCTGTCAGAGTCGTGTCTCTGTGACTTTTGATGCTCATCACAAGGACATGGATTTGATGGGCTCTGAAGGACATTTACTGAAAAAAATCACTTAGTTGTGTGTATGATCATTTTTATGCTGGACTCCACATTGATCTTTTGAGATATTGTGAGCAGAGGTGGCTTTAACATTGTTGCCATGGAAACAGCAGCCATCAAGACACTCTTCCAGCATCTACCTCCACATGTAAAGAAAGGCTGTAATGAACACTTCTGCTCTCCCTGCACCCCCATACCCCCCTCTTTTTCCTCTGCGCTGTTACATTTATATATGATTTAAAGCATCGGGGGGGTCTGTGGGTGAAGCAAATAACTGAAAAAAAAAAAAAGAAAATGATGTATATTTAATGCAATGACTTGTATAACTAACCATCCAAGCAAGATATTTGTATTTCCATTCTAGATCCTGCTCCTGGCTTTCTTTATGAACATGTTTCTGTTAAGAATTGCTGCGTTGGATCCATGTTCTAGACTGCCTGAAACTCCGTCATTCATCACCACAGCCAAGGATCACAATAAATAAATAAATAATAGGAAACAGAGGAGCCAAAGATGTCACAAGACAAGCAATAAATGGAGACATTAAAAATGTCCCACACACCTCATATTTCATCCTGTGTTCAGCTCTTCCTCCTTTTTCCAGCCTGATCTCAGGAAAAGCCTTATTGAATCCAAAGCAGCCGGTGTACACACTGTTGAATATTCCATGCCTCTTTTTTCCATCAGCAAAATCCTAAATTGTACAAAAGAAGTTTTTTTTGTGCCTAATTTAGACAAATTTTGTGCTGTAAAAATATATTTCTGAAAAACAACACAAACAGTTGTATTTTATATTTACACAAGTTAGCACTACGCCTCACTTCTACAAATAAATACAACATCCTTAAATGTAGTTGTTGATTTGTAAATTGTAATTAAATCACTACTTGGAGTAGATCAAGGTCATGAATTTCAAGTGAAAATTTTCTTGGAACTGAGTGAGATTTGTTATATGCATTAAGTATTTGGTAGTATTATGCTCGTTGTATTTGGTAGTAAAAATTTTTTTGTGTGCTTTTTTTTAATGCAAAAACAAGCAAACGGGGCAATAATCAAATATTACTCCATCCATCCATTTTCTCCTGATTACTCTGTCAGAGTCGCGGAGGGGCCGGTGCCTATCAGTCTATGGGCAAAAGGCAGATTACACCCTGAACAGGTCTCAATTATGTCAAACACATAGACATATAAGGACATACAACCATGCACAGTAATGTTTTTGGAATGTTGGAAGAAGGTGGAGTAGAACCATTGCATGCACAGGGAGAACATGAAAACTCCATGCAGAAAGACCCTGGGCTGGGAATCGAACCCGACCGGAACCTTCTTGCTGCAAGGCCACAGTGCAGCAAGAATAATTATTAAAAACAATAATTCAAGTTCACAGATTCATTATGTTTACTGTACATTGCATTGTAACTATTGAGCAGTAAGACATAGATGTATAGAAACATTATCTACTTCCCATGAATCATAGCGGTATAGTAAAATTGACTGCTGTTTTTATTTTTGGTCAAAGTTATATAATTGTTTTTATAAAAACCTGAAACTATGAAATAACTGAATGGGAATAATTTGATATTAGACAGTTATTGCATTGAATTAAAAATAGATTTCCAAAAAAAAAGGGTTAGGGTTAGAAGGTAGAAGCCATAAATCATACGGCCAACGTCATATACATACATTATTTTACCTCACATACACATTCTCCTTTCATATACATATATTCTTCCACATATGTACATACATTCTCCGCTTGGTATAGGGTATGAGTGACAGAAAAATATGTGAGAGAGTAGAATCTATATGTGGTTGAATCTATGTATATAGGAGAAGAACGTGTATGTTAAAATATATGTATGTGAGAGTTAAAATATATGTGTATGAGAGTGGAGTATGATTTATGGCATGTACGGCCCCTCATAGCTAGTCATATACCTTCATCTTAAAAGTTTAATTTAGAGACTTTCTTTAATTCGAGGGTCTTAAACTCCAGTCCTTAAGGTCTGGTGTACTACAGCTTTCATATATGAAAACCCAAGTCAAATAATTAGGTCATTAACATGACTCAGGGGAGCTGGACGACATACTGAGGAGGTAATTAAGCCATTTGATTCAGGTGTTTGGGACTAGGAACACATATAAATGTTCCAGGATACCAAACCTTGAGGACTAGATTTAAGACACAAAACTTGAATTGGCAAATAGAATGGACTCTGCAGTATTATTACTGCGCCCACATCTTATTCGGTCCACATAATGCTGTT
Source organism: Cyprinodon tularosa (assembly GCF_016077235.1). NCBI lineage: Eukaryota > Metazoa > Chordata > Actinopteri > Cyprinodontiformes > Cyprinodontidae > Cyprinodon > Cyprinodon tularosa. The sequence goes on along the minus strand of NW_024038565.1, from coordinate 821,422 downwards.
GGGATTGCTACTCTCACTAAATTAGTTAGTTAGTGCTATTTTCTTTTTTCTTTTTTCACCAGGAGGTAAATTTTGCAAAAGACATATGATGCATAAATGTGGGAAAAGCTTTTCCCACATAGCTAAACATTAAGAAAAAGAAAAAAAATATACAAAATGTGTTTAGAGAAGAAACAAAATACAGTACTGTGAATGTTTTTGTAAGGAATTAGCTGTTTAAGCATATTCATATTTATTATTATCTCCAGTTGTAATTGTGCAAGGTACCCCCTGGATGGGTCATTAGTCCCTCAGTGGGCCACACAGAGACACAGGAAAGAACCATTTAGAAAGGCAGATTCATCTTGTACTCATGTTTTTGGATTTTGCAGCGTAACCTGAGTGTTTGGCAAGAATTCAGGAACCCAAATGGAGAACATGAAAACACTGTGTAGAAAGAGTCCAAGCCTGGATATGCAGCCAGCGTGTTCTTGCTACAGGCCAATGGTACTTATTATACCCTTTTCATTACTCAGCATTATAGTTCATACTCACATATGCAGATAACATTGTTGGTACCCCTGGTTTACTCACAATGGTCACAGAAATATCTTAATCTAAGACAATAATTAATAGAGAAAATTATAAAACGAACAACCGAAAGGCAGAAATTGTTTTCAACCCTGCACTTATAATTATCCAAAAAATAAATAAATAAATGAAGTTACCAAGAGAACGTTACATTAAAATCTGTCCACTAATGGTAGTACAGGTGTCTACAATCTTGTACTGTAATCAGTCAGTGGGTCTATACTGTATATGGGGCTACAGGTAGTCACTGTGCTGTTTGGTGACATGGTGTGTGCCACACTCAACATGGACCAGAGGAAGCCAAGGAAACCATTGTCTCAGGAGATTAAAAATGTTAAAGGGTTAAGATTTTAAGACCATCTCTAAGTAGCTTGATGTTTTATTGAGCACTATTGCACATATTATTTAACAATTAAGGATGCATGGAGCTGAAGCCAATGTCCCTGGATGGGCTGCAGGATGAAAGTTGATGACGAAAAAGACGGATAATATAAATAGTAACAAAGGTACCCACGGAAACTTCTAAAGAGATTAAAGATGAACCTAAAGCTCAAGGAACATCACTGTCAGATCACACCATCTATTGCTCCTTGAGCCAAAGGCCTTAATGGAAGATCACCAAGATACTTAAACTCCTTCACCTGAGACAGAAACTCACCTTCAACCTGCAGGGGACAAGCCACATTTTCCCAGCCATTAACCATGATCTCTGACCTGAAGGAGCTAGAAGCACATGCATGTAGGTTTTGGCAGGAAGAAACCATGTCATATACAAAAAGCAGGGATGACTTAATGTCTGCAATGCAGACCAAACTCTTCTTTCACTTGCCCAGAGACCCTGACTTCTTATTACAGGAGCACCTTCCCCATCATACATACATACATGTGTAAAACGTCAATAACATCACACAGCAGTCACTGTTATAATGAGCATTTTCTTCATGCATATGTGCCATCATTGTCTAATGAATAGAATTATAGCCTCAGAAATATCTTTAACATCTTTGATTTAATCTAGAAACCTAATCTTAATTAAATTAAAAAAAGAAAGCACTACAAAGAACTGATTTTTTTGCTGACCCAAGACCTCTTGTTATGCATTTAATTGGTTCCTCAACTTTCTGTTAAAGATAAGTAAGATTTTATCTCTCCATCAGGTGAAAACCTAAAATGTTGTTCACATCACAAAGAATGCTTAAAAAGGTCCATAAAAGGAGAAAAACACGAGTTCATGTTATTGTCAATAAGAGCATATACAGTACAGCGCTGATAGCGGTAGGAAAGGAGAGCATGTTATGTGTGCAGCATATATGCATGTGTATGAATGCATTTCTTATCTGCAAACACTTCCACGTGTGAAAGTCTCCATCTGTGATTGGAATACATTTATATGGCTTTATACCTCCAAGATGTTACAACACAGTCGACGCACACTAACACACTTTTATTGCCTAACAGGTTCATGTATGTGAAAAGCGATGGTAGAATCACGAATTTGGTGAAGACAGCAGCCGTCAGGGGAGAAAAAGGAGATGGGGTGGGGGTCAGGGAGAGGTGGATGTGACATGATTTACAATGATATCATTAACCTTGAGAATCAGAGAGCCCTCTTTCACACAAACACAGTCTTACTGACAGAGTGCTACCTTCCACATGACACCGACCCAATTCACAATAATGAGGAGAAAAATAACATGTCAGGCCTGCATAAGCATGTTCAGTGATTCTTCCAACAACAAAACATAAATTGTGCCACACAGCAGTTAAGGATTTCAAACTGGGATATCCTACTGTAACAGTTTCTCATGCAAATTATAGTGCTGTATGTGGTTCTAAATGTGAGCCATGATACACTGGGTCCCCATATATATTTATGAAGAATGTGCATTGTTCATGATACAACCCTGTTGGTATAATCAGCATTAATGTAGATGAGAGAATACTACTTAGCTTAAGCTAGTCGTAATAACATTCCAGTGCCCAATGGCTGCTGATTAGCCCATATTATTCAGAAAATGGGTCCTGTTTAATTTAGTTCTAACATTCGACATGCTAAGTTGAGTGAATCTGTGTTAATAGAGACAGAGCATCTGCATTGTTTAGCATGGGTATAAACAAAGGCATTAATGTGAGATACACAGCTTACACTTCTCCCGTTCAATTCTGGTTTTCTTTGGTTTGTGGCCTTCTTGTATTTGTATTATATTTAATTATTATTTCTTTTTAAGGGCCTGAAAACAAGGAATAAAATAAATATGGTTAATTTGTGTGTAGTTTGTGGGCCTCAACATGGAATTAAAGAGTTGCTAATTTTATTTGAAGTTATGAATCATTATGTTCTTAATTATCATCTGTTCATCTTCAAAAATGTCTAATAACATTGATTGTTGCATTAATTAGATTTTTTATTTTATTTTTTTTAGATTAGATTCAACTTTATTGTCATTACACAGGTACAGGTACAAGGCAACGAAATGCAGTTTAGGTCTAACCAGAAGTGCAATAGCTGCAAGTGCAGGATAAATAATGGTTCCATAAATACAGGACATGGGTTCTACAGAATAAGAATAGAGATGAATACCATTATAAATAATGAATATAATATACAGATCACTAGTGTTATGAACTAAATTTACAGCTGGGTATGTACCGAATATAATATACAGGTGGATATTACTATAAAAAGGGTTTTTACAGTTATGTACAATAGCATATATACAGATGGATTTTACTACAAAATGAATAAATAAAGTTTGGACAGAAGCTATCTAAATTAAAGTGCAGTGGAAGGTGATTGCATATAACAGAGAGAACAAATGATCTTCTTTGGGTGAACATGTTTGACGAATTGTCAATTACTGTTTGATAGGCCCAATAAAGTAAGACCTCATTAAGAGAAAAAAGGCTAATTGAGATCACAGTTTTTTTTTATCAATAAAGTTTATTCATGCAATGTATTAATGAGGCAACGTATATGTTCCAAGTTCTTATTAAATACTTATGTTTATTTCAATAATTAATGAATTTTTCACAGTAACAAACTGATGACAGTTTCAGCATATTTCCAATGGTGCTGTCGATCATTCATCTTTTATGGAGTATTTAAGATTGGAAAGCCTATTTGTCTTGACCCTAATCTTTCACATATTAATAAGCCAGGGCTCTGACTGGGCCACTTTAAAACATTATTATTAAATCCCATGAGAAAAATTATTTACTATAAAAAGTAGTTTTTAGTAATTAAATGTACTTTTAAAAAAATGCATACCAAATACAAACATCTATAGTTTGTAAGCAGAATCAAGAGCTTAGAGCCAAAGCACAAAGCTTGTTTGCTCACAAAAGTTGTTTGATCTTTCAAAGATGGATATTCAAATTAAAATATGCTAAAGACATATTTACTGCATTAAGCAGCTACTGTGAATTCAAATGATATTCAGTACTTTTGTTCATACAGTAGGTTTTGCTCTCCTCTAGAAACTGGATTGATTACAACAGAATGAAGCACTTTGTCAGTGAAAAATAATGAGCAGAAGAAAATAATTTTCACACAAATCCTATTTATTAAACAAAAAACTTAAAACATTTCACTTATAAATGTTTTTTTTCTTGTAAACTATGTATCAATAAAAATAATTTTGCAAGTAAAATCATAAATTTAAAGCTCCCATTTCAAGCAATTCAGTGGAAGACACGAACATATTGCATTCACAGTTAAAACCGAAAAAACTACTGGCACAATGGATGCAAACCATTCAGCCCTTTTAAAAGTGCATTATACAACAGTCCTTCTGTAACCTTTCTACATAGAATTTTTTATTTATTATTAACATAATTATTTATTATCAACATAAGGAAAATATAGAATAGTTTTAATATTTTGGCATCACATTTGTCAGTCCGAACATAATGTTTGCATATTTTCTTCAGGATTCACCTTTTTATAATATGATATGGGCTTCAATCTGTAAAAGGACATTGTAGATTTACAGAACTGTGCGTCAATTAACTAAACAATAAATATCAACCATAAAGGTCTACCCTCTGCAAAAAAACATACAAATAACACAGATCAAACAGTCATTATTTCAGGCTAAGACTTCTGCCACAATTTCAAAAATGTTAGGTAAAATAAAGTTACACTTCATGTAAATAACTAATTTCAGAGGAAAATAATTTGAAACAAATACATTTCTATTGAGAAACCTTTGAGAAAATAGATAAAAATAAGACTGGGTATATTTTCCTACAGCAAACATTTTTTCCCAGCATCCTCATTTCAGTGTCTCTTGAGCATTTTCAGTTGGGAGGAACAATCCAAGTGAAGTTCCAAGAACAAAAATGCAAATTTTAGTGTTAAGTAGCCAGAAAATCTGAACTATAAGCATGGACCTTTAAAGACAACTATGGAAATAAACTAAAATTAGAAAACATTAGATGTGCAAAACAATGATTTTCTATAGAAAAAGCATTTAAAAAAATATTGTTCACTGTAGCTTTAAAATGAAGGCAAAAGCGTATCTGCTTCAATTAACTAATAAGTTTGTGACCAGTTATTTGTTTTGAATTTTTCCATGCAACACAAACATCTTGTAAAGCACTTAAAATTACATGGAACTGTGCTACAGAAACAAATTTTGCTTTTCTGTTTTGTTACAAATGCTTTTGCATAAATATATCTGGCCCAATTTTTTGAAAGCTGAACAATATTTAACAGAATAGATAAGCTGAATACAGACTGTGATGGATTGGATATTTCAGAATAAATTAAGACCTGAAACTTTGAATTCAAACAGATATTTAAAGAGAACAAAAAGCTGATTGTTAATAACTGATGTTACTTTAACCACTTCAGTGGCGGTCCTGTGATTCTTTTTCTGTTTGACTTCTTTCAAAACCTTCAAGCACAGAATACTTTAAGTTTCAATATATCTCTAAGCATTTTTTTCCCAACTAGTGATATTCCAATAATGAAAAGAAAAAAACAACCAAATAAAGCTTAGTAAAACTTTTTTTATGATAAGCAAGCAAGTATAGAAGGACTATCAAGAACAATGGGTTTTTGGTTACCTTAAAAAAAATCCCATAAGCCACTTCTAGGAGGCTGAGCTGAGAAGTGAAATGAGGGCAGTAACTTCTCAATTAGTCAGCTAGAATATTGGTATGCATTTCTCCAAAATGAATTAAGTTTAAATATAAAAGTATTGACATAAGAAGAAATAATATATTATATATATATATATATATATATATATATATATATATATATAATATATTATTTCTTTGATAAGACCTCATATATATATATATATATATATATATATATATATATATATATATATATATATAAACCTCTTAAAAAAAAAAAAGTAAACATTTTGCATTTTAGATAAAAATCTTTTTTGTCTGTCAATCTGCTCTGTCCAGAACTCCTCAGGTGAAAAAGTTTTACTTTCACCTGGTTTAATTTTGTAAAAAGTCTTCTTTAAAGAACCTTTTTGCTTATTAGCAGATTTGCAGATTATTAATCAAAAAATAATCGACAGATTAATCAATTTGCTAATTAATCATTAGTTGCAAGCCTTATACAAAAAAACATATATATATGTATACATATTCGTGGTGGGGATGGATAAATGTTTTTAATCTAGATTAATCTCACTGTAAAATTGGAATCTAGACTACTTTAATCTAGATTAAAATCGCTCATCTGAATTCTGTCCAAAGGCATTCATGCTTTTTGCTACCTGTAAAAAAAAAAAAAAAAGTTTACAGAAAAAAATCACGCAATTTTGTCTTCTTACCTAAGATTTTGACAGCCATAACATTTTTTTGCTCATTTGTTACTCTGTATTTGCTGCAAAGAATAGTGTCCCAATTCCAATTATAGATGTCTCACTTTAACAATGAATCTAACACATGTCGCCTCGATCAACTTTTCATCTTTCACGGCTTTCTCCGCGGCGTGCTGGTCATGTGTTCTCCTCATGATAGTTCGCCTCACAGGTAGTTTGTAAGATGGGTCACCTGTGGCCGCCTGGAGAACGAGCTTGAGCCTATCAGCCATGCTGATGGTCTGGCAGCTTGTGGCTAGCCACTGACTGAGAATATTGGTTATCTTGGTTCATAGAGCTGTGCTTTCACAGTACGCCTATACAGGTTAGTAAGGCTAATTCATTCTCTCACACCAGATATACATCCATGCTAAAATATCAAGGTGAAAGTCATCATTAGTATAGACTCAGCTCCCAAACGGACTGTGTGAATAGATTAACGGCAAAGTTATTATTTTTTTTTAATCACCCGATAAGAGTCTGGCATTAACGTGAACGCCGATAACGACACACCACTATTATATATATATATATATATATATATTTTTTTTTTTTTCAAAATAAAATACATTCAACATCTTGGGTTCATTTAATACATTTTAAGACACTGTGGAACCCTAAAGTTCATTAGTAACAGTTGGATGCTGCTCTTTTTTGAGCTTGTTTTCTTATTGTCAGTTACATTAAAACGTGAAAAACAAAAGATCAAAACAATACTACAAATAATGTTGCAGAAGATTGCAACATCACTTTTTTGAAGTGAGTTGAATAAGAAAACAAACTTATTCTAAAGGTAGTGAAAACTAGTTTTATTCTGCAGAGCCTCCTACATATACCTTAAATGCTTCATTTGAATCAGCAGCAACCAAACACAGCATGTTAAAGTTGCTGCATAAAGCACTGCTTTAATCAGCTGTTTTCAGCTTTTGCTATTCTTTGATAAGACCTCAACTGACATCTAATGCCTAATGTGCAAAACTGAGAAAGACACTTTTTTAATGCCACAACCTTTCACTAAGGCTGCTTTGCTGCAGAAGTGTCAGGCCATTTACCTCGAAACAATCCACCTGAACGTAAACATCTTGACACAGAAAGTCAAATCCCCCCTGTTCTCCTTTGTCCTGTTCAGAGAAGGCCAGATCCATCGTAGACCACTGGCTTGTCAAGACTCAGATGATATAGCACTTTCTTTGAAATGAACCTAATTGAGAAAAGAGATGGTTATATTGTGAAACAGGAGAAGGTGGATAAGATGGCTGCAAGGTAAGTTGCCTCTTTATTAAAGGGGAATACAAAGTAGACCAATTTGGAAACCTAAAATTTTGTGCATTTTTGTTAATATTAGTGAAAAAAAGGGAGAAAAGAATCACATGAAATTCCAAATACTGATACAAAAAAAGTCAATTAGAGCAATAGAAACTAAGTGGGACTGGATAAACATCCACCACATGGTGCAGTATTTTGTATCCCAAAACCCCAGGAACCAAATAAATAATACTTTAAAGCACAAAAACAGCAGAAAGATGAATTGATCAAAACAACAGAACATTTTAAAATGCCCCTTTTCCCATCAGTAGTCATTTTATTTAGGTTGACACAGGTTGGAAAAGTATAATTGGCTTTGTTTCAATCGCCATCCCAATTGAGTCTTTGTGGCCAACTTAGCAGCTTTATCACTATAATCAGCAACTTTTCAGACCCCTCTTTTTTTTTTTTTTCAAAAATGCTACTAGAACTCCATAAAGTGCCTTCTTTCTTTGATGATGGAGTGACAACATCAAAACGCACCAATCACTCTGAGTTTAGAGTCTTCAGCAAGCAGTGAGAGCTGCTGCAGGCCCCTCCCTCCTTCAAAGCACCAACAGGCAGTAAGCAGACCATGGCTGCATTCAGACAGAGAGAAGTGACCTCTATCTGTTACCCCATTAAAAATGATTCATATGGACAAAACCTCCACTCATACCAACTAAATGAGCATGTAAATATAACATTTAACTTTTTTTCTTTTAAACTGGTGAGCTAAATAGACTAACCTGACAACAGCCAGATGCATGTCTCGCTTCGCCTAGCTCCACTCACATACATCTGGGAACCCGCAATAGGAATTGCCTTTACTGAAGGCTGGGCCTTATCAAAACTCCTTGCATATGATTGGATAAGCCACTTGTCTGTCATCTTTATTGACGTGCTATTTCAACCACTCACACCGAAGCTAACCCGTGACGCTGTGAGAGGAGGAGCCATTTGGTAGATCAAGCTCTTGCCAAATCTGGTCGGGAGAAGGGCAAAAACATCGTTTCCACCAACAAAAGCCTTCAAAGCCGTTCTCTGATGTTCTTTTAATGAAACAATATCAGATAGATTGGACAACACAGAAGATATAGCAGCATCAATGCTAACGCTTGCTTCCTCGATGCGAGCCGCCATTGTTGTTGGAATCTCACGGTCGCTTCTCCACTCCAGGACACACCCGCCCTGCGTCCTGATTGGACAGACCATAAATTCGGTTGGGGAAATCACTTTCAATGAGCGGGTTCCCAGATGTATGTGAGTGGAGCTGGGCGGAGCGAGACATGCATCTGGCTGTTGTCAGGTTATAAATAGACTGCATTTAATTCAAATACTGTTTTATACGCTGTGTATGCCTCTGTTAACTGTCTCTTACCACATGGGGACGCAGGCTGAGGAAAGGATTAAGTTTCTCAAATTCTCAAAGCCAAATTAAAGAATGGCTTTAGTAGGGCCAGTGGTGGATAATCCAGGTCCAGAATAGAAAGTCGGTACAGAGATCAGATTCAACCATTTGCATTTCTAGCTCTACACCACAGACTGGGGGGCTAATTACCTCATTAAGTGAACAGGATGAAGAAAAATTAGGCAGGGTTTTTACTTGCTGGACCTGGGTTATCTACCTCTGAGTAGGGTTGACCTCATTATAACCTCTTAACACACACCTAACCCAATGTTGTCTTAATTGGAAATAAATGCACCCAGGTGGGTTTCAAGAAGTTAATTGGTAATGCTCAAATAGGGTTAGGGTTGCAATTTAAATTACCCCCCCCCCCCCCCCCCCTTTTTTCTTACTTCAAAATGGGTAAAAAAAACAACAATTAATAATCATTGATATCGACTGAAAGAAAAAGCTTGTATGTTGACACATGTTTTAGCCATATTGAACAGTCCTACAGTAGTTGCCGTCAATGAAAACAAGAAAAGGGGATTACAGGCAACTGCTGAAACACTAATTGTATACATATTCACCTTTTTCATCATACACATTATTTTATGACATACTCAAATTAAATTTGATATTTAACTAGTATGAATCTATTAAAGATTTATAATTAACATTGCGAACTGTTAACCTTAGCCTTTTGACCAAAATGTAAATGATTATATTGACAATATAGTAAAATACTTCTTTCTGATTTTAGTTTAATTTCAGCCTGAACATTTAGGTCATTGCTCAGGTCCCATGAACTGCTTTTAATTAAGATTGAGTGAGATTTTTGGACTAAAACGAATGACAAACACTTTTTTCTAACATTTGAATCTTTCAGTAACACCAGCAGCGAGATTCTCACTCTGTTAAAAGTGAAAACTAAGAATAAAAACCTAATTCAAATGGCAAGCTGCTAAATAAGAAGCAGGTAGGGCATGATTTGAGCTGTTCTGCTCTTCTCAAGAAAATCAGCACCGGTCGTGCATATAGGAGACAGGGAAGACAAAAGGACAATTTCAATCCCTGAGGAAACAAGGTGCTATGCAACGAACAACCTCCTCTATACAACAACATGATATCTCTGACATATACTCATGAGTGTGAGAATGGTTTTAAGAGCTACGACAAACTTTTATTATAAAGCAAAACAGAAACTTAATTAGAAACCATATGATTTCTAAATTCCATAACTGTGTATATATGTAATTTGGCTGCAAAGAAATAAATATAAAAATATTCTAGGGCAAGAAATTAAGTTCATGATATGTAGCTAATATTTTGAAGCCATTTTCGCTGCCACTGTGCTTTTTGGCCAAATTATAAAGCTAATACTGATGCTGTGACTTACAGTGCCCCCTGGTGTTGGATTCAACGATAAGGACACAGTTTTAACTTGGCTTTATACTTGGTTCCCGCCTAGGCTAAGTTTACTGGGTCAATTGCCATAGTAACTGACTCAGAGAGAGGCAGGCTTATGATGTCAAATTACAGCAAAAAAAAAGAAAAAAAAAAAGACTGATTTGACCAACAAGGCCTGACTTATAAACCAAGACAGCTTTCTGAAGCACTGTTCTGCTTTGTTTAGGGCTGTTAACATTATTGATGGTTTGTACCAGTGCAAAAGCAGCAATACGATAGGAAGTACTGACCTGGAGAAAGAGTTGTCAAAGATGAGTATGTATTCTCCTTGGTTTCTAACTTTTAGCTCCCCCTGTATCGTCTCTTTGTGGGAATTGCAACGAGTCAGAGGAATCAAAACCTGTCAAAAAGAAATTGGTGTATTTTGATTTAAACAGAAGGTCACATATTGTAGATTTTGAAATGATCAACATAAAAAAAGTGATGGGCAACATAAACAGAGTTAAAAACATGATGAATTTTGGGATCTATTGCTGAGAGTTTTAATATATTTTGCCTCTTGTGTTGTTTAATCCTTATCCTTACTGAGGAAGTGCAGCTGTATAGGGGAAACTTAAACACCATAGGGGAATAAACAGACTGCTTACAAACTGATGTTAGTACACACCCAATTAGCTGTCACTCAAAGGTTTATGTTAATAGAGGGAAGGATCAGCAGACGGGACCTCTTATAGACTGCAATATAGATGACCCATTTCGATAAGGCACATGGAATACTTCAATTATTTTGCAGTTATCTCATCTCCGAGATCACATTTTGCTTTGTTTAAACCTGATGTTCCTTACCATCTGGAGTCAGCAAAACGCTTTACATATTTTCACTGTAAGCAAACAGTTGCTGCAGCTACCCTGGAGCAACATTATCAGTCAGAGCCATATTTTGGTCTCATTTTGAACTACTGAGGGGAGCTAACCACTCTGTAGCAGCCTATTTCATATTATGGTTATAAACAACATGATTACAGTTTTTATCTGTGCACCATATGAGCTGTGAAGTGTCATTAAAATATATAGATTTTTTTGAAATAGCAGAGTTTAGAAAAGTTATTTTCTCTAAATGGGTCATCATGATTTATATAGATTTAATCTTGTTGGGAATTTATTTTGTCGAAAATTTGTTGTAATTGTTGGATGCAAATAAAAAAAGGTCAATGGTGTCTTACCTTTGCCTGCTCCAACGGAGTCTCTGCGCTCTCCCTATACACCACACTGAAGGAGATGCTCTTTGGTTCGGAGGTGAAGGTCCAGGACACCGTAGATCCAGGAGTAGTCATAGTAATAGGGATGATGCTATAACAGCTTGACTTGATGAAGAGTTCTCGAGAGCTCTCCCCAAATTCGGAGATGTCGTCCACCGTCAAGCAGACAGAGAGCCTACAGCCACAAACACAAAGTGTTTAATGATGTCACAAAGTGACTACCATAATAAATTGTCACAGAGAGCAAAACATGATCATCAATAATTAATGAAAAAGTTTTACAAGAATTAAAGCTGCAAATGGAAGTGTTTATCCACTTTAGACCTATAGAGACTAGTTATCTGCCAATTTCTCTTTCCAAAATAAACCAAGCAACCAGGAAAAATACAGCTCCTAGTAGCAGTTGGAAACAACTGCATTGGCGCCAAATAGCACACTGCTTCCAGGTCCTCACTCCTTCCTAACTGCCAATACTATTCAGATTGCACTGAAGTCAACCATGGGTGCACTTCTGCTGTGGCCTTAGTGTTCTTAATGATTTTAGGTTTTTGAATTGATCCTTGGACTTCATGACACTGCTTTGACCCAGATGATCCCTGACAAATCTCTGTAGCTTTCACAGAAAAGCTGGATTTACAGTTGGAATAAATTATGCACAGACAGGGTCTGTTTCAGACCTGTGAGAAGTCAGTCCTAGAGTCCTGCAGGTTTCAGAGATTTCCCTGCTTCAGTGGAGCTGATTCTGATGATTGCAGTTCAGAAAAAGTCTGTTAATGTTAATCAGCTATCAATGGAAATCAGCTGTGCTGAGAAACCTCTAAAAAACCTGCAGGACCCTCGCTCACTTCAAGTATACCTTGTAAATTTCCTAGAGACAAGTTAATTTACGGGTTTCAAGGTAAAGGTAGAAGAATGGAAAATGGACGCCACACTTACCAGATTTTTTTTAACTGCGTTACATTTCAGTTTACATTATCTGCTATTTGATGTGTAAATTACATTAAATCATCTATTTAAAAAAATAAAAATTCAAGTTTACAGTCACTAATGTGACAAATTGTGGAAAAGAAGGAAGTGGTACAGGATTGTTAGCAAGAAATTGTATGTGGCTGAGTGAAAAAAGTGATTCTCCTTCGGTCTAAAGGTCAGTGGTTTTTAGTTCCTCTATGCATATGGAGTAAGAATATCAGCGCTAGTGTAAGTGAATATAAACCATCCAAAATACTATTGTTGTGGTGCATTTTGATTAGACCCGCACTATAAATTCAAATGTAATTGCCATCATACTGTTAATGTGAGAAATATTATAAACTGAAAAAGTCTGCTTTGATGAAGAATTTACAATAAATTTATATTTCAAGTAAAATGCATCAAAATGTTGCATCCCATTAATATTTCTGTGCCTTTAGAAGGACTTATCCTGCCTTCAAAGCCTATCACTCATATATAGTTGCAGTAGCTGCCCTGCTGAAGCTCACATTCAGTGGTGAACACGCTGTGACCTAGAAGAGTAGTATTTTGGTTTGAGAGGATGCTACAACCAATTTCATTGTAAGCTAATGTTTACAAAGGCTACAAATCAAAAGTAGCTTCACAAGTAGAAAATACTGTGAGTTTATAAGTAACTTCTGATTTCAGAGGAGGTTGTACACATGGATCAGCAGTTCCTGGATAAGGCAGATGGTTCTGACTCTTTTTTTCAAACCTGCTGCAACTTGACAACAGACGTAAACAAATATTTCCTGTGTTCATGGAACATAGTTTCGCTTCCCATTTCATGAGATTATGTTTAAATAAAAAGTAAATATCTGCCTCTTCCTCTTCAAGGGAAAAGCCACACCCTGTGGCCCAGCAACCCTATTTTACTTGACTCTTGGTTTTCCAAGGTAACTTTCACTTCAAGTGAAACTTACGTGAGTTCCCCAGACTTCAGCAGGCAGATCTCTGCATCCTGTACGGCAGCACTGGTGTCCTCAGCATCTTCTGATGTAAGGTCTCCTATACTGGAACTGTTGTTTCTAGACCAGATTCGAAAATAAAAATTAAACGCTTTCTCAAGTCTGAGTACACATGAGATGGAACAGGTAGATATTTGTGTTAATCTATTTGTTAAACAGTTTTGGTTTATCTTTTTAAATATGAATGGTTTCTGATATCGACTTCTTCCAAGGCTGCAAAAGTTAAACATTTCAAATATCTGTTTTTTTCTGACATATTGTTTCCTATGGCGTAATACCTTTTTAATGAGATACCAGAGAAAGTGTTCAAGTAAAGAGAGAGAAAGGCTTCAGCTATATGAGGTGTAATAAATTAGCTTGCCCTTCTCCCACCTGTTTCTGTATAGTGTAAGTCAATATCTGAGAAGATGGTTATATTTTCTTTTCTCCCACAAGGACAAACTAGGCTTTGGCATGGAAACGAAAGTAGTAACACCTATCAATTTCATTACGGTGAGGTTGATTAAATCAACTGACTAAAGACTGTCTGCCAGACCAGATACCTTGACGTATTTACCAGCTTATGTTAGTGTCTCTGAATAAACATTTTTCATTAAGGAAATAATGTTATTGCTCAATAAGAATATGAAAGTTACCATTAAATGTCATATATTTCTATATCACCTTGCTAATTTGGCATTGGTTATCGTACCATTATAAATTCATGACTGGCACTCAATAGGCATGACATTATGCATGACTACAGCCCTGAGGCATCGAGCTGTGTGTCTTAACTCTTGCTTTGATTTTGTTTTATTTTTCCTATATTTTAATCATGTAAAGCACTTTGCATTGTCTTTGTACTGAATTGTGCTACACAAATAAATTTGCCTTGCCTTGATGATTTAAGGTATAGATGTCTAGACACCATCAATCGTCTCTTGTAGTTTATGCCATTTAGCCTTGAGGACCTGAGCCATTAAGTTCTGGTTACTGAGGGGGGGTGGTACTGGGCTTTCTGTCTGGCAAAAGAGCAAATTTGGCTGATTTTGTTCTTCTGTGATCATAAATAATATTCCACAACAGGGAAAAAAGGTTGAAATAACCCATTTCGACTGGCTGAGTCAAAGGCTTGTGGTAAATCGGGAAAAGAAAATTACTGACACAATCTACCCCTCAATCATAGGCTTTTCACAATAAGAGAGTTTAAACCCTTATTCCAACAATTTCATGGAAATGTTGTTAGAGACAAAACTATTAGGCAAGTCCTTAGTGTTAATAAGTGTTAGCAGATAAAAAGTGTGATTTCGTAAATTCTGAACTTAAATTTATAATACCAGGGATGCCAATAACTCAGTGAACGTCTGTAGTCGGTTAGAATCAAACAATTCAGGAAAAATATTAGAGGATCAAACCCGTTTAACAACATCAGACAGTTTGGAAACTAAAGAGGCAGATGACTGCAGTCAGGCATTGAGCAGTGTGTCTGTTTGGCAGCAGACTGCAGGCTAGGTATCCAAAGTGTGAGCTTTGTTTACTCTCTGCAGACCAGAACGGCTCACAGTGACGATTCTACTGTCTGCACTGGAAAACTAATCCTTCATCAGGGGGCTGCAATTTTTTTTTTTTTAGACTGAGTCTGTACATGAAAATTAACGGAACCATAAATGAAAATTTCATAAAACAGTGCTGTTATATTTTGGCTGTCAATAATTGTTGATTTAATTATTTAAAATAAGGCCTGTTTAGATTATATCCAACATTTCTGTTTTATTGTTTTGTGTAACTGAGAAATGGTGGAGATTTAACTTAAGATTCACTCATGGCAAAAATCTAATCTTATTTTAGTTTTCCTTTAGATAAATTGCATGTCTTTTTTAATTAAAGTACAGATAATATCTCTTTAGGTGGTCTAAGAAGACCAATTAACAACATAAATTCAGCTTTCACAATAGTTTAACGATACAGTACATCATCTGATGGATTAAGCAGCACGGTCAAGACATAAAGTTGAGAAAAGGTTGTCAAATGTGACAAAAAAGATGTTGAACTGGCATGTGCCCATAATAAATGACCCAATAACTGCTCTTTTTTTCCATCTGTTAATATCTGTCTTTATGACTGATTTTCCTCCAATTTCCATTTTCTACACTTCATAAATTGAAAAACTATGATACATGTTCTAATAGAAGGAGAGTGAGGTTCCAAGTACTTAAAAAATGTTGATGGAAAAGTCATTTTTCCAAAGCTGCAGGTATTTATGCAATGGTATTCATAACCCCTGTTGTCTGAGAGCTTGTCATTATGTGTTGCATGCAAGATAATTACAGTTGTGCTTGCCCCTGCTGGCCATCTCCAGGAGCGCAGGCAGTGGCAAAAGAGTTACTGTTATTAACACCGCTGACTTCTTCCTCTGTGATAATGTCAAAAACGCCATCATCTGGCTTTTCACCTTCATCCCCTCCTGAGAAAAACACAGACACAAAACACATTTGGTATTGATCTTTTCATATTTTTGTCTTCATGCACTGTGCATATCAACAAACTTAGACTCTACAGGAACAACCTCTGATGTTTCACCTGCAATACCAGCCAAAGATCTGCCAGTCTGCAGCAGGCGGCTGAATGGGGACCCCGGTGTGTTGTGAGGGAGCTCCACCTGCGGGTGGCGCTCAACCACTGCACTGTGCTGGTTGTAACAGTCGGTACAGCAGCGCTCCCGGTTGCCCCCCAGCTGGGTGCTCACCGTGTTGCTACAGCAGTAGTAGCAGAAGGGACGCCCACACAGTCTGGAAACACAAACATTATGATGGGATGAGACAGCGTGAGTAATAAGAGTGGTGAGTTTAAAATGTAGTGTATGAAAGACAGATATGGTGCTGCTGGCAGTAGTGCATGTTCCCGTGAAATGGGATATAATTCTAATGTATGCCTTGGAAAAAGTTATCTCTTAAACTGTTTTTACTTCTGGAAAACAGTTCTGGATACATTATATTTTTTATTTTCATTCCCTCTTTAGGTTATTTTATTTTATTAAAAAAGAATTTAAATATTGACAACTCCATTACATCCTTAATTATCTCCATACATAATAAAAAAGGTGCAAAAAAAACCCCCAAAGAATCATAGCCAGAAATTATCTGTCTATCTATATATATTATACATATATTATTTATTTTATTATTAAAAGAAAAAAAATCTAAACACAGAGGTTCAGGCTTATGCATGACCAAAATTAGCATTTTATTATTTACTGATAGAAAAACAGAAAACCCATGCTCTGCGTTTTTCCACTGCGACTAATTTTCTTCAGACTTAAAAGACTGATGTCTAAAAATAATTAGTAAACCTGGTGAATAGTAACATTTTGTCTTTAGATTATTTGGGACATATTCAGTAGTAGTTCTGCAAAATCCTTATCAGGGTAACTGATCACAATGTTACAAAACATGAGAGATTTAATTTATAAAAGCAGCAAAACACAGAAATAAAACACTGGTGTTTTTCTGCAGAGCTTGCTTGATACATCTTGTTACCTGTCATTTTTTTAACATGATACTTTGCATAAATATTCACACCACTGGCACATTCTCACATGTTTTGGTAGCAACAAAAAGCATCAAGGGTTATTGCTAGAATTTTAGGGTAAAGACCAACACAAAGCAGTCGGAAGGTGAAAGGAAAAAATGGAATAAAATGGAGATTTTTGTTCTTACAAAGTTGATCTTGATAAGTGTGAAATACATATTTATTCAGACCCCAAATTAATATGATGTAGATTCTTTGTTGTAATTATGGCTGCAAATCTTCTGCTTAAGCTCAAAATTACATGGAGCATATCTGACCAGCAGTTTTCAAGCCACACTTTTTCCCTAGATTTAGTTCAACTAGTTCATCCCAATACATGTTGTTTTACAACAGAATGCAACAGAAATTTAAAATCTACCCTAGCATTAAATCACCTCCAATAGCATTGCTTTGTTTCAGAGTGGCCCATTTAGCTGCCTATGTTGTAGCTTCACATCCACTCTTACCAGTGTCCCTATACTAATGGAGAGAAGCATCATCACGGCATTATGTTGCCATCACCATGTTGTGAAGTGCATGACTATCAAATATCCTGTCAAAAGATGGCCCTCAATAAACTGTGTATTTCTGCAGATATGCCAGAGTTACCATAGTTTTTGGAAGGTAATAAAATTATCTTTACTTTTCTCTCCTGACAGCAGATGTTGAATACCATCTCTTGGTAGGTTAGCAGAGGAACTAGACCCTTTGTTTAGGTAACGCACTGAGCAGAGTATTTTTCAATCCTTTACCAGCTATCAGAGCCAGAGTTCTCTGGAGTTAGTGTTGCGTTGGTTTGCCAAAACAATGTTGAACTCCATCAATTTTTCAGGGAGGGGCCCTGATCTGACCAGTGATGACATGTTTGGCTGCATGTCCTCATTCGACCCAGAGTTGGCATACATCCCACTTTGGATGGTGCAGTTCTTCTTTCTATGAATCTGGTCAAAAATAAGACCTCCAAAACCCAGACAGCCCAGGGTGCAGACCAGGAAGCAGAGCTGGATTTAACAACATCTACTGCTAACCACCCATTACCCACCCAAATAAACTAACAAAAAAAAAAAAAAACATCTAAAAAGGAGTATATCATGATAATGTAGTTTAAATGAAAATTATTTCATTAAGAAAAACATGTAAACACCAAGGGCCTGAACTTGAAAGATTCCAAATAAGAGGCGCTAAACAATATTTTGTCAGTACAATACGTGCAATATTGTGGCACGTTGTGTGTGATCTAGAAAGATTGGCGCCTGAATGTTGACACATAGAAACCGATTAGGTTCTGGATTGTAAAATGAGCTGTCTGCATGTTCTGCTGGATGTTGTAGAATGGTCATGAAAGAAGGAGAAGGGTCAAAACAGGGGAGGTAGAGTTAATACAGATAATTATTTTAAAAAGTAATAAAAAAATACTACTTTTTACCAGTCTGATGGTATAATTTAATCAAACTGTCTCAAATGTCTTGAGCTGCCGTGTTTTGAATATGAGCTATATAAATAAACTTAATTGAATTTAAATGAATTATTGCTTTGGAAAGTTAACATTGCTATGAACTCCCAGACATCATCTCTGCCTTTTTAAGAGTTTTCCCCTTACTTAAGGTACCATTTTTAACCTATAAGGTGACTTCTGATGGTTGCTTACATCACTAAATAGTGATCCATTATATAAAACTTCAACTGAAATACATCCAAACTGTTCAAAAATGTATTGGGTATTAATATTTTTGCATGGTTTCAAGCTGGTGATTGTTAACTTTGAATCATCGAAGATGATGGCAGTGCTTTAATCTAAGATGTCCGTCTCACCTGCAGTTGTATTTTCGCAGCCACCAGCTGAACTGAGTGTTACACCCCAAGCAGTAGTTGACGTCCCTCTCCGTTTCTTCATCACGGAGCTTCTGCTCAAACTCCAGGGCATCTGACTTTTGCCAAAGGACATCTTTTTCTCTGTAAAAACATTTAGTCGGTTATATATAAGAAGGATCTTTAATGTTATTTCCTTATCAGAGTTATCCAAGAACACACAAAAGTAATGATACTACTACTCTACTTATATGCTCACCGAGCATATAAGTAGAGATCAGACCAAAGACTTCAATGATTTATATACCTGATGAGCTCCACGAGTCTTTCCTCTAAATTGATTTTGGTACGATAAAGATCATCAAGCTCAGCGGCTGTCTTTAGATCAAAGCTCTTTTTGTCCTGTTTGACCAGCCGTAGGTTTTCAGCCATTTCCTGACAGGCTCGTTGAGCTGCAGCCAGGGCCTCCTCAGACCTAAAACCAAACACACATGCACACCAAGTTACAGCTTTCGCCGACAATTTTCACTTAAATGTAAAGTCTAGTCGGAAAAAAAAAGTTGAAAGCTCTAAATTAGAAATGTACAAGTTTAATTAAAAGGCTTTGATGTAGCTTAGAATGTGTGTGTGTGTGTGTGTGTGTGGGGGGGACTTTTTTTTTTTATCTCACCTTGATAAATTTTCTTTCAGATGGATTATCTCAGCTTCGTCTCGCTGGATGAGATTTTTCGACTCGGCCATCTGGATGTTTTTCTCCCCAATCTGTTGGCAATATCTCTGATTCTCTGCCTGCATTCAGAACAGCAAAGCGAGGCATAAATCCTGTGTTTTATTTGTTATGCTAGCTCGTAACCCTGACATCATGATTACTCCAACGGCTAATTTACATGGAGCAACTGGGATCTGTGTTTTCTTCTGTCAGGTCTTACTTTTAAACAGACTTAAAACCGCACCACAAGTAATTTTGCTACAGTGTAACTTTTTAACATGTGTGTGGAGGTAAACAGGTAGTAAATTTCCTTTCATCATTAAAACATTACTTTTATACTGTAATTCACCATCTTCCTCAAAGTTTGAATCATTCTAAAACGTAATATCGCTTTGGTTACATAAACAGAGTTTTTAATCTAAATAATTAAACTGATCCCGACAACAGACCCAACCTCTAATACTGTTTTGATATTTAAAAAATGTTTCAAGTAGAAGTGGGTGTATTTTAAATATCAAGATGGCCATATGCAATACCTGGCAAAGCTGTAGAAAAACTTTCTCATGAGTTTTTTTCTTATATACCACTTAAAGATGGGGCGAAACGTTTAATAGAAAGTACTCTTCTGTCTTAGATATTCAGATACTAATCGTTAAAAATCAAGAATTTTTAATAGAAAAACAGTGTTTTTCTGGTTATATTTTTTTGCCTATACAAAACCCAGATGGGAAACATTCTTCCGGGACGTTGTTTAGCCAAGATGTTGGCAATACACAATGAAACAGATAGAGACAGTGAGGTAAATACTAAAGAAACTTTGTCGAGTAAAGTTATTTGAACAGTCGACGAACAGAATCCAGTAGATGAAAAGGTCCTTCACCTGCTACCCCTTGTGTTTGTGCCTGAATCCTGATCAGATGGGGAAATGAAGGGAAAGATGGAGCCAATGGGGATGACGAAAATGAGATGGCGACTGAACTTCGACACTTTCACAATGGTAGATGTTAAAATGGCGGGTTTTCAACCACCAAGTAGATGAGGTCTAAGTGACTTGACTAAGCATTTGAACTTGATGAGATCCATGCAGCTCAACTGACATACGCGAGTGCGTTATTTATAGATACAACTGTACCTATGTTATCAATCTATTGCCAGTAATAATCATGATTTCGTGTGGTGCTCTGAATTAGTTCATATTTTTTGATCACTGAATACAAAGAAAATATATCCTTTTTCTTTAGGTTTGAAGTCTTCAACATATATCTACAATTTAAAAAGTAATACAGATTTTAAAAAGGCTATTGAGTGTATGTTTGAGGTGTGTACAAACTTCTGACAGATGGTAAAAATCAGCTTTGAATTTCTGAAGCATCGAGAGCATCAACTGACCTCCAGCTGCTTGACTTTGTGCTCCAGACTGACTGCTTTCTCCTGCTCGGTTACCAGCTGTAACTTTACATCCTCCAACTCCTGATTAATGCTCTGTAGAAAAAAAACAAGGTAAAAAATTAGTAAACCAATGTGTTTAAAATTACAGTATGTTAAAGATGACCATGTCTGACAAAGAATCATTTTTCTCCAAAAGGCAAAATTGTGGCCCAGTCTTGTAGGTATCATCAATCTCCCAACAAATTTCCATCCATATTCAATTTCATATTGAAAAACGTATTTCTTTCTTTTCTTCTACGTTGAGGCTAGCAGACACAATTCCCGTGCAATGCACTGAAAATAATTGCTTGTAGTGTTGGAAACATCTTTTTTTTGTTAAAAACATGTTTTTTTTTTAACATACAGCAAACAGATTTAGAAGAAGACAAAGGTGAAAAAACAGATGGCAAAGGAAGCCTTGAAGGAATCATTCTCACTGTAAAAAGAACTCCATTGTATAAATATAACCATCTCCAAACCAGACTTGTCAGACATGGTCTGGCAAGTGAGGGTCTTTAGACGTCACAAAATGTGTTGCAGAGATAAAAGTTTCCAGTATGTTCTACAGTTTTTAAGAAAACTCTTAAACTAAAATGTCTCCTTGCTTGTTGTTTCCACCTCAGTAAACACCAAGCCGATTAGATACAATTCCATGTTACTGAATGCTCACAACTGTTGACTTTCCAAACGTGTCTTTGTTAATGTTATACACTTCCCTTTTGTCCTTTAAATTCTGCCCATTTTTTGTCAACGCCAATCTGACATTTTAATTCAATTCTGTCTTGCATATTTATGATAAAAACATCTCAACACTGCAAATACTATCTAAAAATAAGTACACATCTCTTAAAATAGTTGCATTTACCCTTAATTTGAGTAGGTAAATAAGATGATCTTCTAAAGGAATGACTATTTCTACTCTTAAAATAAGATAATTATTAGCTTAAAATAATGCTATGTAACTTTTATTTTTTTATTTTAAATGAAAATGGTCTTTTTCCCTTGGCAACCTGTCTCTCTACTTTATTCAATAAAAATGCATTTATTTGAATTATAATGGCTAAAATATTTAGCAGTGAGCAAAATATTTTGCAAGTAACAAAAAATAGTATCTGACTAACTAAAAAATATAAAAAGGAATAAAAATAGCTTTGGATGCAATTCTATGTGTATGGCCAAAGTACACCAAATAAAAAAATGAAATAAAAAAAGGAATACACTGAAGCAAATCCCATTGTCTGACCTTGAGCTGGTTTTCGTGGTCCGTAGCTTGACTGCTGAGCTGCAACCGGAGAGCCTGAATCTCTTCCTGGTTTGTCTTCTGTCCAGTCTCGGCCTTCTGCTGGGCCTCGCTTTGCAGTTTTTGCCTAATCAACAACAGATCCTCCTTTTCGTCGAGTTGGGAGCGGAGCTCCTGGTTCTCCTGACGCAGTTGCTCCAAGCGGGTGCCGAGCCTTTCTGCTTCCTGAGCCGACGACTCCTCCAGCTCCTGCAGCCTTGATGACAGGCCTTCCCAGCGCAGCCGGGCTTCCTCATTTTGAGCGGTCAACATGCAGACATGCACGCCAAGCTCTGCTGTCTCTGTGTTAGCCCTGTGAAGGGCCTCCTGTGACTCACTGTTTTCCAGACGCAAGGCTTCACAGCGCAATTTCAGGTTATCCACCTCCTCCCTGGAAGCCGTCACCTCTGCAGCCAGACCAACACGAGCCTGTGCCTCGCCATCACGCTCCCGGATAAGAGCCTCCTCACGCTCTCGAGATCTCAGAATCTCGTCCACATGGTGACGGTTCAGTTCCTCCACCTGAGCCTTCAGCTGATCGGATAAAATGCGAAGGTCTTCCCTAGAGGCTGCTGTCACCTCCTGCAGAGCCTGGACCTTAATCTTCTCCTCGTTTCCTGCCAGCAGCTGAGCCCTGAGCTCCACCACCTCTTCTCTGAGCCTGGCCACCTCCCTTTGGTTGAGCTCCAACTGGGCTTCAGCAATAACAAGCCTGATTGGGGCTTCTTTAGTGTCCAAAGAGGCGGTTTGAAGATTTTGCATTTTTTCATTGGATTCTGCTGCTCCTTTTTCATGGTGCATGGTCCCACTCTCCAGCTCTTCTACTCGAGCCTGGAGGAGGGCACACTTTACAGTCTGGGCTTTTAGGTTTGCCTCGGCTTCATTGAGCTTTTCAAGCACCTCCGCTTGGCCCCTTTGGGAACCTGTGAGGTTGTTAGTCAACACGTTAGCCTTTGTATCCAGAAAATCCAACTCCTGTTGCATTGCAGTTAATCGTTCCTTCATAGAGGAATGAGAATCTAGAAGCTTCTCATTTTCCTGCTGTAACCTTTTTACTTGAGCTTCTAATACTTCATTTTGGAGTACAATCTTTTGGAGTGTCTCTTCTCGCTGCAGGTTTTCATCCAAAAGCTTCTTTTCCCTGTCCGCCACGTTCATCTTTGCAGCTTCTACTCTGCTTTTTAACTGCTTCTCAGAGGCTTTTAAAGCAGCCAGCTGGTCCAGCAGAGCAGCCCTGCTTTCAGTCAGCTCTGTAACACTTGCCTTATTCATTGTTACTGTTTGGAGAAGCTCTTTATTTATTTCCATGAGATGATCGCAATGGCTTTTGCAGTCCATATGATTTCCAGTCTCGCAACAGGCAGAATTACTATTATCAGTGTGGAAGCATAAAGCCTCTCTCTCAGCATTCAGTTTCTCTAGCTGTTCCTCCAGATGCTTTATCTTCTCTGAACGAGCAGTCAGATCTTTCTCTTTACTTTTAAGAGTTTTTCTTAATTCCAACATCTGGTCTTCTAGTTCTTCATAGCTCAAACCACATCTCTCCTCTACTTCCTCCTGTAATCTTTTCCGTAGTTCCTCTGCCTGCCGTTCCCTGCAATCCAGAGAAGCCTGTACATCCTGCAGCTGGGCCCTCAGGTTTCCAGTCTCCTTCTCTTTTAGGGTGAGCGCTCCCTGAATGCGACCGACTGCACTCTGAAGTTCCTCCAACCGTGCAAGAGCCTCTTCTCGTTCAACATGTGCTCTGGCTTTGACTTCATTAAGCTTCTCCTCACAACACTTTAATTCTTCTTCCCTGAGTTTTATATTCTGGGACAAATGTTGGCACTGTTTGGCTCTTTCCTCAGCCTCCCTTTCTGCTTCTGACCTATCCTCCTCTGCAGTCTTAAGTCTTTCTAAGAGTTCATGGATTTTCCAGGCGGAGTCACGGTAGCTGGCTGTTTGTTGCCCTTTTTCACTAAGAGCCTCGTGCAATTTAGACAGAAGCTCCATACTTTTGCTCTCAGCAGCTTTAAGTCTTTCTTGTAAGTCCTTCTGACTCTGGGAAATATTCAGTTTTTCCTCATTACCAGTTTCTGAGTTACACTGGGCAGATATAATACCAGATGTCTTAGTTGATAATTGTCCTTCAAGGTCTTTGACGACGCCTTTCAGCTCGGCAGCCTCTTCACTCAACTCTTGCACATGTACCAGAAGCCGCCGCTGCCTGAGCTCTGACTGATCTAGCTCAATGCGCAGGTTCTCTGCAATGCTGGAAGAGGAATGCTCTCCCAAATCACGGAGTTCACCAAGTAGACTCAAATCGGGGACCTGAAGGCACTCATGCACCTAACCAATGCATTCAAACAGAGAGAAGAGACCTCTTGTCAGTTGCTATAAAACAAAAGTAATGTTTGACTAGAAATTTCATATTTTTTTTAATAATAGACAACAGAAGTGGATTACCTGAGAGTGGGAATTGCTGCCGACCAAGCTGTTGATGCTGGAACAACGACTGGGAGGCTTCCACAAAAGACTTTGTGAGGTAGCCCCTAGGGTTCTCCTTTAGAAAACAGAACAAAAAAAAACAGGTTTACATATACTTTACCAAGACTAGCGAATAACTTTTTTTATAAAAGTAAAGCTCAAATACGAAGTACATTACGTCCTAACTAAGAAGTTTTAAGCAGAAACCAAAAAGTTTGCAGTATTTTAGCAGCAATAGTAGGTAATATATAAATGTGGCACTTTATTTCAAGATAATTAACTAGAAATTGGTGTTTCAGACATGAGGTCAATGTATTATGAAAGCTGAAACCAGTGGTTTTGCGAAAACGTCTTTAGAGAGTGCAAACTTCTCCACTGAGTTGACAGAGAAATAAAAATATTTAAAAAAATACATGCAAACTGCAGGAACAATGATGGAGGGGGTTTAAGCTCTGTCAGCATCCAGAGCCCCCAAAAATGTAAAACAGTACATGGAGATGCGACGCAACAGGAATATAGTGTTACAAATTATGGTTTCCTATAAAACAGTTCACTATGCTCAGATAAACCCATATGCAATTTAGAAAATATTACAGTTAATTTTTAATTTTCTTTTGTAAACAGCTTTAAGAGCTTTATAAGTGTATTCATAACAGCAACATTAACTGTTAGGGTTTTTATTTCTATGCAAATTGTATTATTAGTTTCTAGTAATGGGAAAATACAGAGATCTATAAATATAATACCTGTAAATGTAAAAGTTACCTTGCAAATGAGGGCCAATCTGCATCGAGGTCATAACCTCTGGGGGCCACGTCAAACTGGATCTGGTTGAGCTCATAAAGGTCGTTGATTATTTCAGCAGTGATGTAAGACTTGAGAAAGGGACTCCGGGCATAATACCAATCACTGCATTGACAGGACATGAAAAAAAGAATCAACGGAATAAAATGTAGGATGAACACAATTACATTCAGGTAGCTAAAGTGATACCTCAACTATATTCAGATGGAAAAATAAAAAAAGAGCTACAGAGAAAAGAGGTGTCACTGGAAGTATGGCAGCAGCTCAAAAAAAGAGATTTAGCACTAAAGAAATTGTTTGTTTTTTTTACACACATGATGATTATAGTGGTAACCAGATAATATTATGAAGATACATGCAAAAGGGTTAAATGTAATAAAGGAAAAACTCTTCAAGGTATTTGTTATTCTCAATAATATTTCAAAAGAGAACTACAGCGGAGATACAGTACGTGTAGTTTTAATGATTCTATAGAACTGAATCTGTAAAACAGGAACAGGCTACATACAGTATGCGGTGTTTCATTTACATGTGTTGTCAGAACTTGGATCTGGAAACCTCAAACAAAACATGTTTTGGTTCCAAGATTGAAAAACAGCAGAATATACACATTCACTTTCTCATTAGCGCTGCAAAATAAAAACAATCTTAAAATGAGTTAAAAAATTCTTAAAATAAGTGTATTATCTTGTCTTATTCCATGGGCAAAATGTTTCACTTGTCCGCTTAATTCAAGAAAAAAATTCTGTTATTTAGATTAAAAGTTTTTGCAGTGAGCAGTTTAACTAGCATTAGCAATGCAGGCTGACAAGAATGGTACAGCAATGAATACTGTATGGGGGATTATGAGATCATATTGTTAAAGAATAATCATATAATAATCAAATAAAGAATCACTTTTTAAAATCCCTGCTTTGTTTCCTTGAGCAAAACATGTCAGCCCCATTGCCATTTGTCACTTGCTATTGCCATTTGTCAATTTCATTACTAAATAACAGTTAAAGAAATATTAAATTTTATTTATTTAGCTTTTTAAATAATTAAACAATGCTCATCACTGAGCTGCAAGATTCACATTTTCCCACTACAAAGGACTCTTTAACAATACGTTTTGAGGCATTCCTTTTTACTAAATAGGTATTAGTTTAAAAAGAAAATCACACACTCTATCATAGCACATGGAATCAATATGATGTCTTTATATGAACACAAGAAAGAAAACAAATACTAGAACCATTAAAGACCACCAACTTGATTTAAAGGTCAGATTTAAAGTTAAACAACTTCAAATTTAAGAGAAACCAGGAACTGAGAAATCAACGCAGGAATCTAAGGTTGAGGTTTTGTTTCCATAAAAACAGAAACATAACATAAATCAGGAATGGAAAGTAAGAGTTCCTCAGAATGAGCGTAGAACATAGTACTCCAATCCGCTTCATGGAGAAAAACAAACTTTTAAGTAACGTCAATATGCTACAATGTGATAAACATGTGAGCCTTTAAGAGTTATCAAACCTTGTGGCTTTCTGGTTAATGAAGCACTGCTGCAGGGTGTCTGCAAGACGCTGGTGAACCAGGGAGTAGCGGATGAAGGCCCGTCCTTTCCCAAGTGATGTCTTCAGCTAAGGAAATAAAAACATAAACTTTATGCATCCATAAATACATACAAGAACAAAAGAAGTTACTGCCAGCTGGACTTATGATTTTCTGCATAAGTATACAAACTTTCTTTTCCACAAAACTATCTAGTAGATAAATATGAAAAAATATACATGATTACTTCCTTTCTTTACAAGAAACATCCTGAAATGTGTGCAACCCATTTCTATATCCCTTTAATCTGGTAACTTTAAATTAAATCCAGTGCAATTAGCTGCCATTAAAAGTTATGTAATTTGTAATTTACCAGAGTATAATCCAGCTGTGAACAAAACAGCATCACACAGACCAATCCAAAAAATAGAAAGGTTAGAGAAGTTGCAGAGAAGTTCAAAAAGGAATTTAAGCCATTCTGCAGGAAAAGTGCTTTCAAGTTATGGCTGAGAAGGTATGAATAATAAAAAAAAAACTTTTCAGATTTCTTTTTGTGGTTTACTAATAAAAAACCATTAACCCCCTAGTTCACAGTAATGGATTATTTTGTGTTTGTGTATCAAATCATATCCCACATAACACACAGATGTTTGCAGCTGTAAAGGAGGGGGGGTATAAAAAGAAGCAATATGGAAACTGTTGCAATGTTCTTCACATACATCCAAACAGCTTACATCTGTATTATTAATACAAATACAAAATTTTCCCATCTAATGCAATTTAAACAGATAGCCCAAAGAAAATCTCTCGGCCGAGTAAAGGTTTCAAAATTTTACTGTATTTGTTCTTTATGCATAACACCCAAAAACACCACGCAATCATACATTTCATGCATTTATGAGGCTTCAAGTGTTTTATTGTCTGAACTGATAAACGGTAGAATAAAATCTCAATTAATTGACTCTTAGATTTTTAACCGTCTAGAATAGAACTAAACATACAATCTATGTTAAATCCTAGACTCTGTAAATCATTAGCAGATGGAAGGATTTAAATACGAAGACAGATACAACAAGCAGAAGGACACCAGCTGGAGCACTTGGACGTCCTCAGAGTCTGTGATCAAAGCGTGAAGCTGCAGCAAAGTAAAGTAAATAAGAACTTCGAAAACCTACAAGAAATTTTTAGTAAACACAGATCCACATTTTTAACTTCAGGGAAACAAAAAAAATTTTAACTCCATACAAGTATGTGTTGATAGTAAATCAATCATTACAGAACAGAGTTATTTTTGTACATGATAATGGCATTTTCTTTCAGCGAAAATGCGGATGAAGCTGCATTAAATCAAATTTGAATATAGTACAAGTTTGGAGATACAGTAATGTGACTTGATGTTTCTAGGTGTGCTAAAAACTACATTGTGTTTTGGGCAGCAGTTAATACACAAACAAGCAATTTAGAGGGTTTAAACTTGGCATGCAGCTCAACATCAAAGTTTCTACAACAGACAATAAATAACTAATTTCAGTGCCTTTATATCATAATGCTGACAAAGAATACATAAGAATGATAAAATCTTTAATATAGAGATGTAATGGGGTCATTAAGCAATTGGAAACTTGAAGACTTTGACTCAATATAAAGTGAGAAGCAAAATCAGGCATATTTATCATTTCTTCTTTAGTTAATCGACAAAAAGAATCTGTACATTGTTAGTTTCCCAGTAGCAAACCTCTGAGAAGCTTATGTTACTTTTTGTTGTCAATTCCTTTAAGACAAAGAGCTAAAATAAACATTTTAAATTATTTCTTAAAAAAAAACAAAAAAAACCAACAAAAGTGATTCCTTTACAGTAAACTTCAACAACTTATATTATAAATACTTTAAAGGGTAGAAAATATTGTAATGAGAACAAAAAGCTCACCGCAGTGAATTCCAGGCAAAAAAAAGGTAAAAAAAACAAAATAAGCTGCAGAGAACTGCAAGAGCTACGGCAAGCAAATGAGCAGCACCTTCTGTTTCTGGCTAAGAGAGGATTACCTAGATGGTTATGCAGGCACCATGAACCTGGACGAACACATGTGATGAATGCAATGGCAGAAATGGGGGACAGAATAGGCTGTGTGTGTGTGTGTGTGTGTGTGTTAATTTGTGTGCAGAGGATTACCTCAGGGATGGATTTAACAAAACGGATGCCATCGTTAGCTCCTTTGATCTTAATCAGACAGTCGCAGAAGTAATCCCAGTAGTCTTTTCTCTGGCCAAGAAAGGTTGTCCTCTCTTTCTGGTCAAACTGAAAGTCACATACAGCAGTCTGTTAAAACGGCCTCCTTACAATATGTCAAATAGGTCTGCATTGGCATTTCTTTACCTTTTAAGAATACAACTTGCTATTGAACTCCCTTATCTTTTCCTTTGTAAACTTCAATACCAAATTAAATTACTTTATAATCTTAAATCTGGGTTGATATTAATAAATCAAGTTGGGGGGATGATATGGCCATATGGTATTTATTTTTCTCATTTATTGTGATATAGTGCAAGTTAGCTGTAAAGGAGCGCAGAAATAATTTTGTTTAAAAAAAATCTCACACCAGTGCTGATTTTTTCAAAGTAAAAGTTTTTGGATTATGATATCTGTTCGTAAATAATAGTTTTTATTTTATTTATATTTTTAATAATGCTATCCCTGTTAACCAACATAAAGGTTAAAATTAACCAATATTAACATAAGCTAATATTGGCCTTGTCAACAATAATCCTACCCTTGCTCAGACGATCAAGGCAAACAAAGTTTGGAATCTCTTATTATTTACTTAATTTAATTTAATTTAGATGAAACCAATGTTAATGATAAAAATCTTAAAATGAAGGTGGGATTTGGCAACATTACGATAAAGTATGTCATTCTAATGAATCAATAATTTAAAAAAGTAATGGTGTTTTTAAATTGGAATTTTGATTTGGGTCTGAATTGATTGCAACAGAGACGTAAAGCCTGGAAAATCAAATATTCTTTTGATGAACTGTTTTTTTTCCTTACTTGATTAACCAAACTATTTTAGGACACTGCAAAAACAATCTAGAAATAAGGGAAAAAATTCTTAAATTAAATGTATTTAGCCTTTAATTTGAACAGGTAAATAGGATTATCTGACAACAGAATTTATTTTTTTACTCTTAAAATAAGATAATTAGATAATTTGCGCTTGAAAAAACACAATGCAATTGTTTTTTCTTATTTTAAATGTAAATTGTCTCCTTCCATTGGGAAAGTGTCCCACTTACCTCCTCAATTCAAGAAATTGTACTTAGAAAATGACTTACTGAAATTTTTTGCAGTGGAGAGCAATGGAACATGATTATAATAAAGAGAAACAATATTCTGGATGTTCTGTACAATTCAAATGTATTTCCCTTCAGCAAAAGTTGATGGCAATGCCCACTTCATTAACTCTTAGAAAAGCCAACATTAAAGGAATAGTACACCCAAAACATGATTAGCCTTCATTTTCTACTCACCCCCATGCTGAACAACACTCTGGAGTACTTTTTTGATATCTCAAATGCATCTGGAGATCTGGGAGGCTTCTTGCTGTCTGCTGACATTCAAATAATGGAGGTCTATGGTGCCCGAGACAGAAAGGTCCATAAAAGTCCACAAAAAACGTGTCAATATTCCTCCATACTGCTCGTCCAATGTATTCCAAGTGTCCTGAGTGGGTAGCATCCAGAATTTACTCGAAACGAAGTCATTTAGAATGTTTTTAGAGCATAAACAGTAGTGTATAGGATTTCCTGAAAGCGCGTTCACGACGCTACGGAAACCGCGGCAGACCAAACCAGACGAAAGTGCGCATTTAGCTCGGCAAAGAACTCATGCTCTTCCTCAACACTGAAGTCCTCAGACATTTTTCTTTCGTTGTTTCTTTCTTTGCACAGGTAAACAGCACATTTCTTCTTCTACGCTTGCATTATCTGCAGAGCAGACGCTGAATGCGCACTTTCATCTGGTTCTGTCTGCCGGCTTCCGTAGCGTCGTGAACATGCAGGTGCGCGCTTTCAGGAAATCCTATACACTACTGTTTATGCTCTAAAAACATTCTAAATGACTTCGTTTCGAGTAAATTCTGGATGCTACCCACTCAGGACACTTGGAATACATTGGACGAGCAGTATGGAGGAATATTGACACGTTTTTTGTGGACTTTTATGGACCTTTCTGTCTCTGTCACCATAGACCTCCATTATTTGAATGTCAGCAGACAGCAAGAAGCCTCCCAGATCTCCAGATGCATTTGAGATATCAAAAAAGTACTCCAGAGTGTTGTTCAGCATGGGGGTGAGTAGAAAATGAAGGCTAATCATGTTTTGAGTGTACTATTCCTTTAAGCCCTTAACATTCTGTTCTACCAGAAATCAAAACATTTGATCGAAGACTTCCAATTTCAGAATGAATAAATACTCATTTCTGGCCGTACAGCTGATCTATTTTTAAAGGTTAAAGCTTATATCCAAACATAATTTAAATTTAAACTTGTACTTTGTTCCTCCTTTAAAATGGGTAAAATAAAAAAAAATTTGACCCAATTAATATTGACATCAACTGATATGAACGCGTTATATATATTTAGCCATTTTGCAGAGCCATACTGTAGTCTCAAGCATTTTTATAATGACCAACATGTTCTGTATTTTAATTTGAAGTGTACGTTTCCTGGCAGATGTGTTTTTAAGCAGGCAAAAAAAAGAGAGAAAACAATCAACTACTTTGTTTTGGTCAATCATGAGATTAAAAAAATTCCTCAGCTAGATCACATCTGTTCATGATTGTAGGATGAAGTTAAAGGGATACATTATCTGAACTTGTGCCACTTACTGTTCACTTTGTTAAAACGTAGGAACTTTGATATGTGTATCGAAAAAATAAAAATATTTAATCTCTATTTTCATGAATTAAAAGTACAGTGCAGAAAACACTGGAATGAACAGACACAGCCTCACATTAATTAATTCAATGGTCATCGCTGTAAACAACTCTTTGCAACTCAACATGATTGCCCATCCGACATGTGTTTATTTGTCACACTTTTAAGAGTTTACAACTTTCTAAGGGTATTTTCATTTTTAGCAGCAACACATAAAATACAGTGATAAAAATTATAACATACATTCTAAGAAAACAAAAGTTACTTATTATAAATCAAAACACATTCTGGTACTTCAGATTCAGGCACCATCTTGATTTTTTTAAAATAAGAAAGGTACATCTATATGACAGCTCAGTGTAAACAGCTCCCTTAGTGTGGAATTGATATACCTGCAAAAGGTATTCCAGCTTATAGAAGAACTTGTGCAGATTGGAACTATCATCGGTTATAGGCTCACCACACTCTTTGTGTTCTTTACACAACTCTATAACAGCATCTAGGACAAAAAGCAAAAGCAGGGTTAGTAAACAAACAATAGATCTTGATTTTAGGTTAAGCACACTTTACATTGCCATTTTTCTTGGAAGTTATACTTTGTTTTATTCACAATAAGCACAAAATAAATACTGGGCATGTCTTCCAGATGAGATCTGGTTTTATTTAACGTCTAACCCATTCAGAAATCTGGCCATAAGTGTTTTTATTTATTCCAAGGAACAAAAGACAAAAAAAAAATGTGCTGCAGGTTTATAAACAACAGCAGCTTTAAGTCAAACAGGGCACATATTCAGCAAGTGTATGTTTCCTTCCCATTTGTGAGTTATCAAAATAAAAACAGAAGCAAAGCACATTTTGCGGTACTTTTTTGCATGTTTTTTCTGAATCTTAATGGTTGATCACTAATCTCAAGCCAATCAACAGGTCTATCAACCAACAATTTTATTCTTGAAACATTAAAGCAATGCATTTTTTTTTGTTTACATTGTAATATATAAAAAAAGTCATACATGTTGATTATATTTACAACAGCCGTGGATAAAACATCTTAGTAGAAATAATGATAATCTGTGATTTGTAAACAGTATAACCCTTTTGTTGCAACCTGCCTGAATATATATACACATGAAAATACATTTTTAATGGTTGTATTATATTAAAAATATATATATATACCTGATAATTTTAAGTAATGATTTTTATTTGTTTTGTTAATTACTAACTGACCTTATATGCACTGAATTGGAAGTCATGTCTAACATCCTTATTGCATGTGTGAATAGATTACCATGTAGATCTCTGATGATCCTCTGCAGCTGTTTATCTCCAACTGATGAAGAGGAGGCCATTGTTGGGTTTAGGTCTGCTACAGAAAGAGACTTTATAAAGAAAAAGAAAAGAAGAACATAATCTGGCTATGAATTAAGCTACCATTCAAACTGTGGCAATAGTTACCTTTTCCTAGTACAAAAATACGCAGTCTCATCTGACATTCAGCGAGTTCATTAGAAATTAAACCAAAGCTTTTATTAGAAAATAATCCATAGATCAGTGAGGATGCGATGTATCATAGCTGAGCAAAGTTAGCAAAATCATTCTGCTGTTGGCAGACGTTAAAAATCGATGCGACCTGACCAAATCATAATGTTTATTACGGCCATTATCATACAACACTGATTCAAATATTACCCACATTTAAAATGACAAGATTGTCTCATATCACTGCGAACAGTTTTGAAACGCAACATAAACATCGACATGTCAGTGAGCATGCACCTGCTCCTAGCTATCAACTTCCTGCTCTGATTTTATTTATACTTCCGTGATATTTGTCGTTAGTTTCAATATAAATACCAGTAAACATCTGCTCAATGAACCTGAACCTGTATAAAATACATACCTGATGAATGATAATGTACTCCGTTCCCAGTTTCTTCTTAATTCAGGCACAAGAAAAACATAGCCGGGTATGGAGGCGGGATCAAGGAATTACTGACTGGCGGACTGACCAATCAGGTGAAGGCAAACATAGTTTGTCTGAGAATCACGCAGCTAAAAAAATACAAGGAACCGATAGGATTTTCACCAGTTTGCAAAAAATAAATAAATAAATAAATAAATAAATAAATAAATAAATAAATAAATAAATAAAAAATAAATAAAAAATAAATAAACAAACAAAAATTAGAGGAAGAAATATAATAGTATCATTTGCCCGGAATTTCAATAAAATAAATTATTATGAGGTAAAAAACAAAAACAATATATATATATATGAAAAGGGACCCAATGCATAAAACTATTAACATATCTACAACAGTACTATTAATAAAAACAACAAAACAGTATTAATAACAATGATAGTGATAACAACACTGATAATTACAACAGTAATATTAGATCAATAGAAGATCTGGAAACTAAAAATCTG
Source organism: Cyprinodon tularosa (assembly GCF_016077235.1). Lineage (NCBI taxonomy): Eukaryota > Metazoa > Chordata > Actinopteri > Cyprinodontiformes > Cyprinodontidae > Cyprinodon > Cyprinodon tularosa. The sequence continues at coordinate 786,784 of NW_024038565.1, read as the reverse complement.
AAAGGTTTCTCACCAGTTTGCAAAAAAAAAAAAAAAAAAAAAAAAAAATAGAGGAATAAATCTATTAGTATAATTTGCCCGGAATTTCTTTAAAATAAATCATTATGAGGGAATTGTCTTTAGGAGTGAAGTTTCTATTAGTCAAAAAATATATATCAAACAACATATTGAACATTGTATTCTCCATGTATCTCCATGCAGGTTGTGAAGCAAATGTATTTAATGAAACCACCTGATGAAATGAAAATGCTTGCTTTTCTGTTCCTCTTTGATTTTTTACTTAAGGTGAGACTTACTGCCTCTGTCTTTACTGCTGATCGTAACAATTCCTTGCACCACTACACCGGTACAGTATATGCCTAGATTATTTATGCTTTTGACCCTTTCTTAGATTTAAGGTCACAATTGTTTTGCATTTAAATGGAGACAATATTAGTATCTAAACGTGACATTTAACCTGAAGGTTTATATATACATATATATATATATATATATATATATATATATATATATATATATATATATATATATATATATATATATATATATACATATATATTTATTAATTTATTTTTTGGTCTCAAATTTGTGCACACTATTGAAGATAGTGAAGAAGTAAATATTTAATTAATATGTTTTTAAGAAGAAGGCGCTAAAGATGAAAAGCTTTATTCATTCATTTTTATGTATGTCATCTCTTTTTCCCTCCAGAGGAAAATCAACACAGACGAAAGCTTCATGGATTCTGAAAAAGCAGGCATCACCCAAACAGCAGTGCTAAAGATGACAATGGAGACAACATTCGACTATGACGATATGGATAATATTACATCTGACCACTGTCCCCAAAAAGAAATGATTGATTTTGGCGACACCTTAACCATCTTTTTTTTTTCTTTTGTGATAATATTGAGTCTGTTTGGCAACATCCTTGTTCTTGGGATCCTGTTCAAGTATGAGAATGTCAAAGCCATCACCAATATGTTGATCCTGAACCTGGCTGTGTCGGATCTCTTCTTCACCTTAGGGCTGCCCTTCTGGGCTTACTACCACATGCATGGATGGACATTAGGGGAGCCTGCATGCCAGGTTGTTAACTTTCTCTTCTTTGTTGGCTTCTACAGCAGTGGTTTTTTCCTCATCCTGATGACTATCCACCGCTATATAGCTGTCATGAATCCTCTCTCTAGCATCGTATCCACAACGGGTCTCTCTGGGATTTTGACCTCTGTCATAGTCTGGGTTGTCAGTATCCTGGCAGCAAGTCCTGTCTTCATGTTCGTCACAGTCATAAAGGGCCATGACTATGATAATGCTGAGAACAACGAAGATTCAAGTAGAAAACCCAAGGATTTTTGTGGTTATGGAGACTCTTTCTCATCAAGATTGGGAATTTATGAACAAAATGTTCTATTCATCTCAACAGCCTTGGTTTTTGCCTTCTGCTACTCTCTGATCGTTTGCAGGTTGTTGCGTCCTACTGCCCAAAGAAGAAGAAACAAAACCATCAAACTCATTTTGATTCTCATGATTGTCTTCTTTTTGGGGTGGGGTCCTTATAACATTGTAATTTGGCTAAAGTCATTCACATTAGGGCATGGACAAACTGCTGACAATCAAGAACAAAAAACAGAAATTTGTAAAAATCGCACAACTCTAGAATATGCCTTCTACATCACCCGACTCCTTGCCTTTTCTCACTGCTGTCTCAACCCTGTGTTTTATGTGTTTGCTGGAGTTAAATACAAAACCCATTTAAAAAAACTATTGCAGAACTGGGGCCACCGTAACCATAGCTTCCCACAGAGGGAGAGCAGAGCGACGATCACGTCTTTAACAAGCAGCAACGAATTCTCTATGTGATTGGTAAAAATACTAACTTACACATTCCTAATTTGAAAGCAACTCATATCGAATTAAGTCATTCTTTGGACTGTAATATCCAAGTAGACAAATATTACCAGGCAATCAGGAAACCAAGATTATTGACCAAATTAAATATGTATATATCTTCAGATAGAAAAGTGAAATATACATGTTTGTATATATGATCACAGTTCAGAATCGCGTCACTGTATTTACTTTGTTTTACTGTAGATACAGTAGATAATTTCTCATTTTATTTTGCATTTATCAATACATTTTGCAGCTTTTAGTATAATTAAATGCCCCAAGCTGATTGTAATAAAAATATATATATTATGTAAGCATTTAATGCAAGTAACTGTATCTGTGTACACTTAGGTGAATAAATCTGCCCACTTCATGTTAAATGCTATCACAGAAACCAGGAAGAAAGACTAGGAAGAAGCTGACGCTGAGAATCTACACAGCAGCTATACAATTCATTTGGACATATACATATACTACTGGGTTACAGTTTCTTGCCTAAGTGTTAAAATAAAAAGTAACTGTTTGCTCATCTGTATGTCCCTATTAACCCACTCATATTGTAATGTACAGAAGTGATTACAATCATGATCAGCAATAAACGATAATAAGACTGCCTTTTTTCAAATCATGAGTCCATTTATTTTGGAATGAATGAAAAGAAGTTTGAATACTGATAAACACACCATTACACAAGAGACCAAAATAGGCTTTCTTCCCCTATTCTCTCTGCCACTCCTACCAAGCAGTGGCAGAGGCTATTGTGACACTGAGGTGTTGGTTGAAAAGAAAAAAAAATCTGACAATGAAAACAAAGCAAGTTTTTTGTTCCCTAAAGCAAAAAAAAAAAAAAGCCTCCACATCAGACACTTTCACATCCAGCAGATTACCTCTTTATAGCACAAACTCCACCTTCTCAATTCAAATTGGCTAATCACCTCAATCTTGGGTCAATCAAATGGGGGGGAAAAGGCAAGTTTGCCATCACATACATAATATGTATTCTCACTCATTTAATATCAGGCAAACACCTTCTGTATATAAATGCAGACTTTAGATTTTTTGCTGATTATTTTACTTAATGTTTCAACAGATCAAAGTTCAGATCTCAACACTACACTTCTCATAAAAGAGCAGGTTGGATGTGGCCTCCTCTTAAGCAGGGAAACAAGCTGGCTGCCATAAAAACACCTACCGGTACTAGGAAACCATTTCTTGTATCTTCCCTGATAAAAGATCATAACCCACTGGTCATACTCCAAAACAAAAAGAAAGACAGAAAAAGCACAACTCTAGGCCTATGGGAGTGTCCAGAGACAGATTGAATTATTACATATATCATAAACTGATGTTTGAGAACCCTGATTTCAAGCCTATGTGGCATTGGACGTTTATGCTGCCAAGTTTGATGGTTGGACTGAAGATGGCAGCACCTCTCTGAGGTACTGTAAGTAGAGAACGGTACCTCAACCTTCCCTTATAGAAATATTAATAGAATAAACACTTTCTGATGAGCTTTCCAGATATACTAAAAAATAATATAAACCTTGAGGAAAACGTTTGACAACTTTGAATACTGCTGGATTTTGTGTAGGAACCCTTTGAATTTCCCAGCAAAGTTCTTTAAGTGATGAAGACAAACTGTAACAAGTCTTAGGATGAGAGATTGGTACAGTAAATGTTCACCTCTCTGGATACTAATATTGTCAAGGGTACAACAAAAATGTAATTTCCCATACAGCATACTGCTGAATGGGTAGATGTTGCAGTATGGCTTTAACCATTTTTCAGTTATTTGAGGTTTAATTTTTGTAGTTATTGCAATTTACCAAACTAAACAGACATGGAGACCCCAAAGGGGAAGTAGCATTACAAGAATAAACCAACACATTAAAACAAAAATGAAACAATATCAAACCGATAAAAAGATCATGTAAAAAAGCGATTAGTTAAAATACATAAAAAGTCAAAGCAAAGATGCTTATAAGGGAATTACAAAAGGGTATTTATATTGGGCACATAATTTGTTTAATTTGCACTGGAGAAAGGCAACTGTGTTTATTTCTTTGCATTCGCCCGCTTTTTAGGGCAGGGTGAAGGAGGCCAAGGCTCAAAGAAAAAAATGTTTTTCAGGGGCTGATTTTTTTTAACCTTCAGGTAAAGAGGTAAATAAAGAGTGAACTACTTCTTTTTGTGCCAAGCTAATTATACCCGCCTGATTCTGCAAGTGTTTGATTTTCATACTGTCATACTTTTGAGACATCATTACTGTAGTGGTTATGTTGATTATCGCTGACGTCTGACTTAATTGGAAACAGAAAAAGGGAACTTTTTGTTCTGTTTTTTGCTTTTTCTTGTAAGTGGGTGTCTAAACAACAGTTTGCACTGTCTGGGGTAAGTCTTTAAAAGCTTTCTATAATCAATATGAAATTGTATTGTTATTCAGTAAAATATACAAGACTGTAAAATCAATAGAAGAGATTATATAATCTGTTGTCATTCTATGTGAATTTAAAAGCCTTAAATCTCTGCTCATGATCCTTAGATAATCCGCAATGGACTACAACCTGAGCCATGAAGAAGGGAATGGTACCATCTTTGCCTGTCAGCATTTTGACTTTTCAATCATTACTGGTTATTTGTTCATCATTATCACCATCATCAGCATCATAGGAAACATTATCCTCATGTGGGTTCTTCTCACTTTTAAAAAACTCAACCTTGTGACAAAAATCTTCATGATGAACCTGGCCTGCTCTGATTTGATATTCGCTCTCACGCTCCCATTCTGGGCAACTTATCATCTTAAACACTGGATCTTTGGGGACTTTTTGTGCAAGTTCATCATTGCGATGTACTTCACTGGTATGTACAGCAGCATCATTTGTCTAACTGCCATGAGCGTTGATCGTTTCTTTATTGTGGTGCTGAAGAACTGGGCCGAACAACGACCGAAGGAAGAAAACATTTACTATCTGTGTCTGTGTGGCTACCTGGGTGATCAGTATCGGTACATCGGTGTACGATGCTTCCAAAGTGAAGTTTTATGATGACTACTACCACTGTGAGAGTTCCCATTCAGAGGGCCCTGGATATGATATCCAAGTTGTGCTGCTTTTTTTTATCCCATTTGCCATCCTCATTTTCTGTCATTGTGCCATTATAGGAACCATTTTACAGGCAACAAACAGATCAAGGCACAGAGCCCTGACTATAGTTTTTTTTATCGTTGTAGCCTACATTATCTGCTGGGGACCCTACAATGTTTATCTTCTAATTGAATCTTGGTACCAACCAAAGACTTGTGACGCTTTTCAGCAGTTGGATATTGGTTACAATATTTGCCGATTGCTTGCCTTCTCCCACTGCTGTATGAACCCTTTGCTTTGTTTGCTCATACAAAAGTTACGAAATCATTTCTTTTGTCTCCTGCGCTGCCGAGCTGTAGATGAGAATAACAGGGACAGAGCCCACTACCTGAAGATGTCTGAACCTGTCAATGCCACATCAGTGCAGCTCGTAACTCTAGGGTAATGCTGGAGCTGTGCAGATAATAGATAGTAACTCATGTGCAACAACACACACACATTAGGATTTGTCTATTTTGTATATTCACAGAATGGCTTCAGTTCAACATGTTATTTCTGTATGACATTGCTAAAATATAAGAAAAGTATTAAAATTTAGAAACTAGCTACAATAGTTTGACTATTATTCTATGTTGATTGGATTGACTCACCACTTTCAGATGTATTTTACCAACAATGTTTTTGCATGAAGGTGCTGGACGAATGTCTCAGTTTTGCAAAATATCAATTTAAGTTTGAAGAGGATCTTAGCTTTCTTGTATTTTTTTTTACTGCATTCTTTCTATTTGCCTGTTTTTCTTTGTTTTTTCATCAATGATGATGAATTCACTTAATGTAAATACAAATGATAAACCACAGAATGCAAATGATAAACCACGGCATGCAACCTGTTTAGAAAAAGGAAGTGTTTATTTAGCAATATCGATAACAGCTCTATTACTACTATCTTAATTTTAATTGTTGTATGTTTTCTATAAGGTTTTTGCTTTTTTAAGTTATATTTTAGCTATTTGAAAGAACTTAAATTAACTATTTGTTGTTTCCTTTCCTTATGTGTCAATAACTTGAGCTTTGGATCTCTTTTTTGTTTTGTGTGAGGTTTTTTTGTTAAAGTGAGATAACAAAAGTGAGATGAGAGTTATTTTAAGTTGTTGTTTTGCTTTAGTTTATTTTGTTAGTTTCAACCTTTTTAAGATTTATCTTTGTGATTTTGGATGATATAAAATATAAATTTTAATAAAACCATGTGTCTTTTCATCTTGCTCACTTCAAATAGTTTTAAAGAAAGAAAGAAAGAAAGAAAGAAGGAAAAATGAAAGAAAGGGATGTACACACTTGCAGAATTCACATTTTTACTGAATTTTAGGAAGTCTGATCTCACTTCTCTTTTCAAAGAATATCTCCAGACTCCTTGTGTTGCGTTAGGCTTTAAAATTCTGCTCTACATTATTTCTTTCCACTACGCGCGATACCATGCCTAATTAAACAAATAATATATAATACATACAATACAGTCGTAATTTGCTCAATATAATCTTTTGTCCTGCAAGACACTCTATTTTAATTTTCAAACATTTTATTGAAAGGGAATTCATAGAATTTATAATGATTTAAGAAAAAATTATACATTTATTTTGTTAGATATTTGGAATATAATGGTTGAATGTTTTGTCTTGGAATGCTTGAAATAACACAATTGGGATACTTTGTCTTACCAAGAGCATGCCAAAAAACATAACATAACCAGTTGGTGAGTTTTCATTATAAGGAGAATTCTAGTAGTAAGCCTTTTTTGAGTGTTTTCGTCTTTCTCTACATTTTAACTAGTTGAACATTGGATCTGAATCTATATTGACTTGAAAACTTTGCCATGTTGTTCTACATATTTGGTCCATTAAAAAGGTTTACTGAAAGCACATCTCTGTCATTATGTTTTTTTTTTATTTCTAAAACTTATTTTTTCTTTCTATGTAAGCTCATGCGTAGGTTTCTTAAAGACAATGAAAAGTCCAGAATGATGGTTGTGTGTCCTCCAGCTCCGCCTCCAGGAGGGTCAAGGAAGGGCACTGGAGCTCACTCTGAAATCTCATTGCCCCTCTATATGATTAACATGAGACATCACCAAGTAACTCCTGTACTGTAGTTGATGCTATGTAGGGTTAAAATCATCTTAAGGAGAGAAACAACTAGAAAGTAGGCTACATATACTGTATGTAAATAAGAGAGGATAATTATTGATCAAAATTGATAGAAAGAGTGGCAGCAATGTAAAATTAGGAAAAAAGGAAGATGGACTTGTATGATCAAAACAAACAGAAAGAGATATCACTGGAAGAAGGGCAGAGAGGAGGAAACATTTATATCAACAGTTAAATTAGATAATAAATAGGACTTAATTATACACTTTTGAAACACAAAAAAATAACGCAGGGAAAATGGGCACATTTAATTCAATTCAATTCAATTCAATTCAGTTTATTTATATAGCGCCAAATTCACAACACATGTCATCTCAAGGCACTTTACAGTTCAACCAGATCATACAGTCAAATTGATACAAAGTTTTCTATCTAAGGAAAACCAGTTGATTGCATTGACTCATTGACTCAAATACAATCCCCCACACTAAGCATGCTTGTAGCGACAGTGGAGAGGAAAAACTCCCTTTTAACAGGAAGAAACCTCCAGCAGAACCAGGCTCAGTGTGAGCGGCCATCTGCCGAGGCCGACTGGGGTTCAAGGAGACAGAAGCAGAGATACAAAAAGCAGCTGTAAAAGGCGGCCCCGTCCAGGAAACACACAGCCAGGCAGACGAGCTCCAAGGCAGCTCCCATGCCAGAGGACGAAGAGAGCACATCCACTCAGTCACGGTCAGAGAAACAGGACCACACTGGAAAACAGGCCGATCTCCAACATCTATAAACAAGGGTGTTGATAGAAGCAGCACAGCTGATGTTTCTTTCCAGGATGACGTCACAGCCAAACAGGAACAGACGAGGCAAAGCTACTCTGAGGAAAAGCAGAGAGAGCAGAAGGTTAGAGATTGAACTAACAGATTCTACAGAATAGGAGAACAGAGAGAGAATGAAGCAGAATGATGAAATGGGGGTCCCTATGTCCTCCAAAAGTCTAAGCCTATAGCAGCATAACTATAGAGATAGCTCAGGATAACCTGAGCCACCCTAACTATAAGCTTTATCAAAAAGGAAAGTTTTAAGCCTAGCCTTAAAAGTAGACAGGGTGTCTGCCTCACGGACTAAAACTGGTAGTTGGTTCCACAGGAGAGGAGCCTGATAACTAAAAGATCTGCCTCCCATTCTACTTTTAGAAATTCTAGGAACCACTAGTAAACCTGCAGATTGAGAGCGAAGTGCTCTGTTAGGAACATAAGGAACAATCAGATCTCTGATATAAGATGGAGCTTGGCCATTTAAGGCTTTATATGTGAGAAGGAGGATTTTAAATTCTATTCTTGATTTAACAGGAAGCCAATGAAGAGAAGCCAGGATAGGCGAGATATGATCTCTCTTTTTAATTTTCATTAGAACTCTGGCTGCAGCATTTTGGATCAGCTGAAGGCTTTTAACTACAGTTTGTGGACTTCCTGATAGTAAAGAATTACAATAGTCCAGCCTTGAAGTAACAAATGCATGGACTAGTTTCTCAGCATCACCCCTGGACAGGAGATTTCTAATTTTTGCAATGTTCCTCAGATGAAAGAAGGAAATTCTAGAAACCTCTTTGATATGGGATTTAAATGACAGGTCCTGATCAAAAATAACACCAAGATTTTTTACTTTATTATCTGAAATCAGTTTAATCCCATCCAAATGAAGTGACTGGCTAATCAGTTTCTTTTTCAGAGACTCTGGTCCAAAGACTATAACTTCTGTTTTGTCTGCATTCAGAAGCAGAAAGTTAAGAGTCATCCAGGTTTTTATGTCTTCAAGACATGCCTGTAATCTATGTAATGGGTTAGCTTCATCTGGATTTATAGACAGATATAGCTGGGTATCATCAGCATAACAGTGGAAATTAATCCCATGCTGTCTAATAATTCTACCAATTGGGAGCATGTATAAAGTAAAGAGAATTGGTCCTAGCACTGATCCCTGTGGTACTCCACAGGTAACCTTTGAGCGTGTTGAAGATCTATCATTAACATGAACAAACTGAATTCGATCAGATAGATAAGATTTAAACCAGTCTAGTGCTGTTCCTTTAATTCCAACAAAATATTCAAGTCTTTCTAAAAGAATATTATGGTCAACTGTATCAAATGCAGCACTAAGATCCAACAGGACGAGCACAGATACAAGTCCATTATCTGAGGCCATGAGAATATCATTAGTGACTTTCACCAGAGCTGTTTCAGTGCTATGATGAGCTCTAAAGCCAGACTGAAACTCTTCAAAAAGTTCATTATGGTGGAAGTGATCGCAAACTTGTTTGGCAACTACTTTCTCAAGAATTTTGGATAAGAAAGGAAGATTGGATATAGGTCTATAATTGACCAAGTCATCTGGGTCAAGAGACGGTTTCTTAAGCAGAGGTTTAATTACAGCAACCTTAAAAGCTTTAGGTACATATCCCTGTAACAGAGATAGATTAATCACATCTAAAATGGAGGAGGAGATCAAAGGGAATACCTCCTTAAATAACCTGGTTGGAACTGGATCTAACATACAAGTTGAAGGCTTAGATGAAGACAATAATTTTGCTAATTCAGAGAGTTCAACTGGATCAAAGCAGTCTAAACCCGGTTCAGATTCCATGACTACCTCAGGTACAATCGCGGATAGAGGAGTGCTTATGATCTTATTTTTAATAAGATCAATCTTATTTATAAAGAATCCCATAAAATCATTGCTGCTAAGAGCAGGTGGAATGGACGGTTCAACAGAGCTATGGCTCTGGGTGAGTTTGGCAACTGTATTAAAAAGAAATCTAGGATTATTCTTATTCTCCTCTATTAATGAGGAGAAGTATGCTGCTCTTGCTTTACAAAGGGTCCTCTTATACAACAGTAAACCATTTTTCCAGACTAGAAAGGACTCTCGCAGGCCTGTGGAGCGATATTTTCTCTCCAGTTTCCTAGCATTTTGCTTCAAAGTACGCAGCTCTGCATTAAACCAAGGAGCAAGCTTTCTATTTTTAACGGTTTTCATTTTCAAAGGAGCTGCGTTGTCTAAGGCAATACGCAGAGAACTAGCAACCCCATCAACAAAATCATCAACCTGTGAAGGGGAATAAGCTAAGCTTTTGCACTCTGCAGCACTGCTCAGTGACACAGAGGAGAGAGAAAGTGAAGCAGATTCTTTAAAATTTATAACTGCACTATCTGATAAAGATCTACTAAAATTGAACCTTCTTTTGGGGGAGGAGAACTCTGTTAAAGTAATCCTGAAGGTTATTAGAAAGTGGTCAGAGAGGACAGGGTTGTGAGGAAATACTGTTATTTCTTCACATTCTATGCCGTATGTCAGCACAAGATCCAAAGTATGAAGATGAGAATGCGTGGGACTATTCACATTTTGAACAAAGCCAATAGTGTCTAAGATAGCATTAAAGGCTGCTCTTAAGCTATCGCCTTCAATGTCAGCATGGATGTTAAAATCTCCCACTATGATGACCCTGTCAGTATTTAATACCAAATCATTTATTTTTTTAAGTTATAAACAACCGAAATGCCATTACTTTCAATGCAAAAAAGGCAGATTTAACTGGTTAGAAATATGTTTTTTCTTTTTTTTTTTTTAAGTATCCAATTATTATTTGGTTTCACATTATGGTTCATAACAGCTTTTTTTGTTTTAAACTTTTTTAGTCCAGTATGACAGCTTCGTCTTTTTATTCTATTAAGGAAACTTGAGTCACATTTTTCTAGGCTCTTTATGGGTCTTTTTAAAAATTTCAGCTACAAATAACTACTGTAGTTATAAACTGGACCTTAAAGGACTTAGTTATATTGTCAGTTATATTTTGTAAAATATAACTGACAATAGAAGCTCAACTGAAATAACCTGAAGAGAAGTAGAATACCCCAAATGAAATTGTACATTTTCTAGTAAGGCCGTTTGAAAAAAGAGGAGCTCTGAAGCTACACAGAGTTATCTGAAAGCCCAACCTGAGGAACATGTTATGTTAATAAGTAAGCTCTGTAATGTTAAGTAAAGCAATGAAACCTAGGCACAAACTGAGACGAAGTGACTGTATTAGTAATACAAGCATGAGACCTGTAAATGTTCTCGGGATGGTCAAATGTGCAAAGTATGTTCACAGAATAATACTTTTGGACTAAATGTGTTAAACCAAGAAACAAAACAGTTTCCAAAAAAAGGAAATAAATGTTAATGTATAGTAAAAGACTCATAGTTTGTTGGAACTCTTGCGGTTTAGTAGTGGTTCCCAAAATTGCGAAAAAATTGAATGGGAGGCAGATCTTTTAATTATCAGGCTCCTCTCCTGTGGAACCAACTACAAGTTTTAATCCATGAGGCAGACACCCTGTCTACTTTTAAGGGTACGCTTAAAACTTTCCTTTTCGATAAAGCTTAGTTAGAGTTGCTCAGGTTATCCTGAGCTATCTCTATAGTTATGCTGCTATAGGCTTAGACCTCTGAAGAACATAGGGACCCATATTTCATCATTCTGTTTCATTCTATCTCTATACTCTCACTCTGCAGAATCTATTAGTTCAATCTCTAATGTTATGCTCTCCCTGCTTTTTGTCATAGTAGCTTCAATTGGTCGGTTCCTGTTTGGCTGTGACACCACCTTGGAGAGAAATATCAGCTGTGCTGCTTCCATCAACACCCCTGTTTATAGATGTTGGAGATCGGCCTGTTTTTCAGTGTAGTCCTGTTTCTCTGACTGTAATTAACTGGATGTGCTCTCTTCATCCTCTGACATGGGAGTTGGCTCGGAGCTCGTCTGCCTGGCTGTGTGTTTCCTGGAAGGGGCCGCCTTTTACAGCTGCTTTTTGTATCTCTGCTTCTGTCTCCTTGAACCCCAGTCGGCCTCTGCAGATTTGCCGCTCACACTGAGCCTGGTTCTGCTGGAGGTTTCTTCCTGTTAAAAGGGAGTTTTTCCTCCTCCACTGCTGCAACAATCATGCTTAGTGTAAGGGATTGCATCAACTCATTGAGTCAATGAGTTGATGCAATCAACTGTTTTTCCTTAGAATCAATTTGACTGTATGATCTGGTGAACTGTAAAGTGCCTTGAGATGAAATGTGTTGTGAATTGGCGCTATACAAATAAACTGAATTGAATTGAATTGTGGTCAAGAAAAAAAAAAAACCTGCTAAATGAGTTACCAAAATGGGAGAAAAAAGTGAGAAGATCTTAAAGTGGCCAAAAGTTTGAACCTTGATACCCAAAGAGATTATAACGTTCTACCAATTACACATTTGTCTTAAGGTAACTAAAAACAATTGAACCACCTCAGGAAGATGGTGGTAAATTACTTACATACTTTTTGCCAGAGTATCACCGGTCATGATGCAGCTGAAGTGTCAGTACAAAAAAAAAAGTACACATGTTGGAGTCAGATAAAGGAGCCAACCAACCTGCTGTACTGGGAGGGTAATCATGTACATACATGGGAATGACAAAGAAAATCTATGAAGGGGAAAGTGAAGAAGAAACAGAACTGGAGGACACGTCTTTAGTAAAGGGAAGAGCTGTTTACTCACCTGTATATGTATATGAGAATGTATAAGAGAATGTCACAGCTTCAATAAAATCATCAGGCATTGGTAGGGTGATTAAACCTTCAAAACATTACTCCCTGTGAAAAGAAGAGTATAAAGAACCATTAAGTTATTTTTGGTTTATTCAGATTTTATGATAAGTTACAATTTAGAAAAAAAAATCTCTTTGAAAAGAAACAATTAAACTTTATTTTTAATTAGAAATGAAGAGATTTACTATCCACAGCTAGTTTCTTAGAAACTGTGTGGAAGACGAAAGTGAAACTGGTCATGCAACTTTTCGGAAAGGAACTACAAAAAGTGCAAGTTACAAAATGTACGAAATGACTGGAGCACTCGGGTTACGAAACCCGAATCATGACAACATGGGTACATTAGCATGAGTCGTACAGAGTACACGTGGGTGGTCCAGAGAGGAGTGTTCAGGGACAGCTCAGTGGTTTCTGTAACAGCAGTCATATCTCTGGGGTTAGATTAAGCTTAATTAACTAAACCATCCAGCATGCTTGGATGAATGGATACAAGTCAAGGGCAGAGCAGTCGCAGGAGTGCTCAAACATTCTCTGGCAGGAAAGAGCTTTGTGTTGGGTTTTATGTGGATGTGTACAATTTAACACTAGCTCTTTAAAGTCACGCTAAAGTCTAAATACAATTAAGAGGCTTGTTCTGGTTTAACTGGATTGACATACGAGTTGAAAGCTTAATTTTCCGGTTGCTCTGCATCGGAAAAAGTATTCTTATTCCACCTTTTTACATCCAGTCATTTTATTTTATTGGGCTCTAATGTAACAGATAATGATGTCAATGCCCCAGTATTGCAAGATTGTAAACTGAAATTTCAATCTGAAAAACTCACACAGAAAGAAAAGACAATTAGAAGAATTTTATTGACACAATTACTTTAGTCTTTGGCTCTTAGATCTCGGCAGGAAACATCAATGCTGAATTTTGCTTTGATATGCATAAACAGGAGTATTGAGTAGGGATGTTTCCCGCACACCAGAGGACTGCATGATACTAGCGCTTCACTCAGGGACCTGGAAGATGTAAGTCCGGCTTGGATAACCCAGGTTGCATGAACCTGTCCATGATGAGCAACCATAAAATAACAGTGGAGCGGAAAAACTCCCCATTGGGAAGAAACCTCTGGCAGAACCAGGCTCAACATGGCAGTCTTCTGTCGCACCAGTTGAAATTAGACAGGAAACGCAGTAAGAGTCTCAGAGGAATGACACTCTGATTAAGCTTTAACTGCAATGGTGGAGGAGGGGATGGAGGTTGGCTGAATCAGGTTTATCTGAATCGAAGTCCGACATAGCACAACCACTGTCTGCACTTTGGGTAGCAGACTGAGAAGTGGATTTGGAGACCTTTTAATATGAGCTATGGATGCTGATTGGCTTTCGTGGAGGTACAGTATGGTTGAGAACTGATTGGCCTGTGATGGAGATGGATAAGGATAAGAAATGGTTTCTTCAGGTGAACTTCCACCTAGGCTCAATGAAAGGGAATTCATGATCTTTCAAAAACATCTGGATTAATGATAAAAACACACATTAATTTGCTTTTAATTAATTAGATGGTTCTGACAGCCCTACATAAGATCTCCTAATTATTTAACAGATTCTACTGTTGTTTAATCCTTTCCAAGTAAAAATGAAGCTGTTCTGTGAAAGGCAGTTTAAATTAGTGAGGAGGAATCTTTTCAGCATGGACTACAACAACATGTGAAAAGCTTGTTCAAGGGTTGCCTATACTTTTGTAAGGTTCCTTCATTTAATAGTTGAGTTGGAGCACTGGTCAAACACAATAAACATCACATCATAGAGGAGAAAAAAACAGATCAAACTCAAAATATTCCCTTTTTTCATAGTGACCCTGCTTAAAAGGCATTTTTTCAGCATCAGTATTATTTAGTCAGGGCATTCTAAACTATGAGTTCATTTTCTCAACAAATGATGTTGTTGTTCTCTTGTCTTTTCAGCCACGAGCAAAACAGCTGTTGTTGTTTTCTTATGTAGTCAGTAATACTAGCCTTCCATGGCCTTAACGTTTTCTTCTATCCCTTATTTTCTCTCAGGCAACTCGCGCATCGATATCTCCCCTTTAATTTCAGTTATCTGTAACGATAATTACTCTGACCATATGTGAATTTAATTGATGCCTTTCAAATATGTGGAATGTGTGTGCGTGCTCTGTTCATGTTGCTAATAAAGTCTTATTGCTTGTTAATCTGGACCGTCAGGAAAATGCATGCAAATCGATTAAGTGTGGCAGCCCTATCTTTCTAAACGACAGTTTTTTCCCCCCCGACAAAATTTAATAACGACTTAATCCTCCTGTGGCTAATTTTTACATGTATGCCATGCTACTAATGCTACCTATCCTGAAAATCTGATCAGGTTTGTGAGAGAAAATGTTAAGCAATTCAAAAAAATGAGGGGAAAAAAGAATCACCACAAAGATAAAAG
This sequence comes from Cyprinodon tularosa, assembly GCF_016077235.1. Classification (NCBI taxonomy): domain Eukaryota; kingdom Metazoa; phylum Chordata; class Actinopteri; order Cyprinodontiformes; family Cyprinodontidae; genus Cyprinodon; species Cyprinodon tularosa. The sequence goes on along the minus strand of NW_024038565.1, from coordinate 771,619 downwards.
CAAAAATGCTCCCACCCCACATCCTCACAGTAGGAGAGAAATTCAGATCAATCATGATATTAACAAAATGACTACGGGTATTTAAAATCTCCTTAAAAAAAAATACTCACAGCAAGATCTTGGTTTACCTCTTTGATCTGTAATAGTGCTGTCTTCCACTAGAGAGCATCATATACTGGATTAAAGCAGTTTGGTGTTCCATCTTACTGCACATATACTCACATACCTGGCAAGAAATTTTTGGTCCATACATACATCATGAAAAAGTTTTTGGGTTCCTGGTGTGTTTTCAGACACAAACTATGAAGAACAACTGCAGCCTGTCTGTGATTGTCAGCTCTCGATATCTACGGGTCATCTTCCCCTGTTTACCTGCTGTTTTCAGACAGTAAAAAAAGCTTAGCGATTCACTACCATGGAGACTTAATTAATGAAATCAAACATCTGGATATTCAGACTGAGCTTTGCTGCATCAGTTAAAAAAAATGGCCTTTATATATATCAAACAGTGCACCCTGATGTTTCTCCAAAATTTTTCCCATCTGGCTTGTTTTCTCTCAGAACATGCCATTTTTCAGGCCATTCCTTTGCTCCTTAATAATAGTTAAATTCTGTTTTTTTTATTTGCAAATTTGAGAAAAAAAATGTATTGAGACACTATGAATACCAAAAAAAAAAGTAATTGAGAAAACGAGTAATTATCTCAGATTTAGGGCTTTTATTTAGCTCTGGGACATTGATTCCCAGGCCTATATTGCCAAAACAGGACACACACACATACACACACGCCCCAAGCATCGGGCCCCACAAGGAGCAGTCTGTCCCCTTAACGTGCCTTTGCCCCTGAAAATGGGACCCACAATGTATTAAAAACAACAGCACCTTTTAGCAACCCTCCCCCACACACACACACACTCAGAGTAATTAAGGGTTAAATGTCTGCCCTAAATAAGGTTAAACTTTCTTTGCATATTATGCTTTCAGTTTTTACAGAATAATAACTTCCTTAACCCGCTCAAATGTATTTCTGTTCAGCAAAATCCACCAAAATATCCTTTTTTTTCTTTAGTATTTTCAATGTTGTGACGTTTTAAGACTAGTTACGTATGCATGGAATATATCTGGATATACAGGAATCATTGAATTTACAGTATGACAACTTAACACAATTTTTACTACAGTCAATATTTACCTCTCAGCCTTTGATCAGTCTTCTCCGCTTCAGCATGCGGTCAATAATTTCTAATAAAAACAGTAATGCTACATGGGTAGCTTTATAATAAATACATTTGAACAAATCCTAGCTGACCACCAGTTGGCCAGAAGAAGTCTAGAGCAGAAAGCTTCACTGGCAGCGGTGTCCCATGGCAAAGCACACTAAGCAACTTCACATGACTTCAAGACCAACAGGTTGCCTCAATAAAGCTGTTGCTTCTTAAACAGTTTTAAAAAAATTGGATCTTGTATTATTTTCATAAAGAATAAAAACTGCCAAAAGGTTTAATTAATAATATACACAAGTTCCATCTCAATCATTTTCAACCATTTCTCAGAAAATTTCATCAGACAAAACAAGAACAAAAACTTTTTTTTTTTTTTATCTAAATGTGGGCTTATTTCAATGTATTACAGCTGCTTAAAGGTTGTTATTTTTTAAAAGCTGAATTCAAACAAGATCTAAACATTTCGATGCATTACATATTATTTTAATTTATCCTTTTTGTGTTCAGGCTATCTGCAAATTATTTTTCCAGGCTAAATAAACAGGCCCAGATCACCTGACCCAACTGACTTTAGATTGTTTTATTCTACTCTGGACATGAATTCAAGTCCAACTAGGAAACATCAGAGAAACTACCATTACAAGTAAATCTTTGCTTTTCATTAAATATTAGAGATTTATTGATTTGGGGGTATAGCAGTTTGTCATGGTTTTGGCCCTGTTTAAGTTTTATCTTTGAGTTTTCATTGGTCTTATTTCAATAAGTGCTATTGTTGTTATTTTTGATTGTAGTTGAATTCTTATGTATTTCTTTTTTGCCCTATGTTACCCTCTTGTTTGTCTCCCATTTAAACACATGCTGTTCAGTCACTGTTTGTTGGTTCCTTGTCATCATTTATTTACCCTTCATGTTAGTTTTTCAGGATTTCCCTATTTTGTTGCATTTTGTGGATTTATGTTTGTGGATTTTTGCTTCGGTTGCCCTTTTTAAGTTATTAAACTTGCAAGTAACCACCTCAGCCTGCATCTCTGCATTTGGGTCCTTCAAACCTCCACTCTACCTGACACCACTTGATTTTTTAATTCTTATTATTTTGTATCAAACATAGCTTGTACAGCTAACTAGTAAAACAACAATAAATCAAAGTGAGCAAAAGATAATGTATTTTATTTTTCATGATTTATCTTATTATTCATTAAAGGTTTCCTGAACTCCAGAGTTGAAATGAGTATATCAGTTTCTTCAAATCTCTGTTAGCTAAAAGTGTGCCAAGATCAGGTCAGTTTTTTTCCTTTTGTTGACGTAGATTTAAGTAAATTGTTCGAACACCAGAAGATTTTTCATTCATTGAGCAATTCATTCAAAATTTAATATAATCAGAATCGCCCCCAAAGCTGGTGTTGCTCAGTTTCAATTGTCAGCACAGAGTCAGCACAAAAATTTGGTTTAAAGGTTTTTGCTATCTTCTTTCTTTGTATTAGAATATTGATAATAGTCACAATCTATAATAAAAATCAACACTGCTAATGTCCATAAAAGTATTGCTTACCTTTCCTGCTGGCCCATTCAGTTTTGCGCATCACTGGCACACTCAGTGTGTTTATATTTAACCAAGCACATTAAGTCTTCTGATGGCCCTTGGAAAACTGCCTCCTGGACTGGTCTCATCCTAACCATTCCTGGCTCTCTAGCAGTCTTATTAACTGGGTGAACACCAGCATATATTGCATGATCCAGAAACTGCACCTGCATTTCACCAAATGGTCTCCAGATGAGTATGTGACTGGCAATAGTTAATGGATGCAGTTATGTAGAGTTACAAATGAGTTTTGCTACTGTTTTCTAAAGAGGTATTTAGATATCTCCATCAAACAAAAGTTTTCATTTAGGGAATAATGAAGCAACAACAGCTAATAAATATATTAAATGTTTTATCATTGTAATCTGTGTACTGATTTTGTTTATCATTTGCAGTCCAAAGCTATAACGGTGGTTATGATATTAGATGCACACACTTCAAAAATAGATCATTTACAGCTTAGATACGGTTATGTAAGTTAGTTAAAATGCAACCAAGTTAAAATTTGTTTAGGGCCACATACTCAGACTAGTTAGATGGATGCTCATAACTTGTTCATGTATAAACCTTTTTGTAACTTGGATGTAGGTGTAATAATGTTGAAATAAAGGTGCAACAAAGGTGTTGGAAAGATACAAACAAGCTACAATATGGTTATAATAAAGGTGAAACAAAGTTGAAATGGAGGTGTGCAACTGTGCAACCGAGGCGTAGCAATGTTTGAGAAAATGTTCTAACTAAAGTGCATCGGTGTTATCTTGAGTAGCAAATTTAAACAGGACATTTGAATAGTCAGTTTACTGGGAGTTTTTATAAAAAAAAACTAAAAAAAAACACCCACACACGCAAAGCTAATTATTTTACAAAAGGAAAGAAAAAAGTTAGATCTCTATACATTAATGCCATAGCGATACATTCATGACCTGTTTCCTAAATACCTAAGAGAGCTCTTTAGATCTTGGCACGAGAACACAACACACTATAATTGTAGCAAAAACGGCAGTGCCAAGATGGCCAAGGTTCAAATGAGAGACTGCGCCTTTTAGTCCCTTCAGGCGTATATACAACTTTGACACCCTGGCTGGGAGCTACAGCTTACATTTTATGGGTCTTGATTTATTTACTCTATTTCCTTTGCTTAGTGAAAATAAATTCATAATACTACATCCAAAAAACAACAACACAATAAAAGTTTTGCATGTTACATCTACATATCAAAAATGTAGCAAAGTTCTTTACTGCATCTCTCAGTCTACGACACCTAACTCTTCCGGAAATTGCGATACTCAACATTAAGAAACATATAGAAATAAAGTTGTGGTTGTTACCATGCCACCAAATGAACTACAATGTGAGTTAAAACTTCCACTGCTCTGTAAAGCTATATGTAATAACGGTTGTGATGATACAAAAAGAAAACAAATATATATATATATATATATATATATATATATATATATATATATATATATATATATATATATATAGTAAATGTTTTATATTTAGGATGTCTTTGAGGTGTTATGAAATTTGATGTGTTTTATATTCTTTACTTTGATAGAGAAACAAAAGTATAATACAAACCAATGCAGGCACATCCCAGTAGTATTAGAATTAAAAGAATGTTTCAGCAAATTACTAAACACTCATTTTATCAAGATGCAGGTTTATTATTTTTATGATAGACAGTTGATATAAACATAATTAACAAACTTTCTTCTTAGATGTTTATATCACATGTAATAGGGAAAAAGAATTATTGAAAATATTTAAAACAATAAATTTTTGGGAATATTACAGCCTTAATTCTGCACTTTGTGGACTCCTGTTTAAGTTTCTTTTTGAGTTTCCAGTTACACTTTGATTTATGTAATTCTGTGTTTATGGTTATCCATTTCTTTTCCATTTTGTGTTATGTTTAAGCAGTGTTGTATTTTTTTTAGTTAACTTCTATTGCCCCCTTGTGCTAGTATACTTTCCCCTTGCCCTCTTCTAGTTACTTCTATCCATACCTGCTCCCTATCAGCTGATTAGCCAATACTTTGTTCTGTCTCCCATATATACACCTCCTGTGCAGCTCCTCATTGCTGGATTCCCTTCTTTACTTAATTCCTCATATATGTTTCTCCCTGGCATCTCCTGGTTTTTGGTTACCTGTTTATTATTCCTGTATTTGTGCTTCTGTTACCTTCTACATCTAAATTAAATCTGCAAGAAGTCATCTCTGCCTCCTCATCTCTGCATTTGGGTCCTCAACTACTTTCCACCGAACCTGACATTAATATTAATGAAGAAGACTGCTGACTTAAAATCTGACCAGCAGAATGTTAATATTACCCTCCACATAAAAAAAAAAAAATGAACATTATTGATCACACCTTGGAGAATTTTATCGCTGCATTTAACTCATCCCCATGGGGAGCAGTGGGCTGCCATTGTGCGCGACCGGGGTTAAGGGTCTTGCTCAGGGAGCCAGGGTGGCAGTCTGGGGGAGTGGGGGATCAAACTCCCAATCTCAGGATTCAAAGCCCTATGCCCTAACCACTAGGCCACCACTTCCTAGTAATACCTAAAGGGTATTGCTTAAGATATGTTTCGAAAACAAGTTCAGCATACATGTACATATGTTTGTATGACTTCATCTATAAGTGGGCTGTTGGTTTCTATAAGCCATTACAAAAAAAAAAACAAGATTTATGTAAACTGAAATATGATGCTTTGTTTGTAATAATTTTTTAAACTAAATTACTAAAACTATATTTTAAATATTCTGAATTATTGAAATGTCTCTCATTTGCATGAAATACATTTTTAGAAGTTTTAACCAAAATCCTTCTTTCTTTCGATGTTCCCACAGATACGGTCTAAAAAAATGTGACATACATCTTCATTCAAAGGGATCATGTAATGAAAAACAAAAACAAAACACTTTTATCTTGGACCTCAGCACCTTGCACACACTTTCCACTAGGCTCATATCCTGCAGACCCCACTCTTTGGCTTGTCCCTCTTTATCCTCAGGCTGCACCAGCTGCCATCTACCTGCGCTCAGACCTCACTCCAAGCTCCTAACATGATTTCCTCTGGATGCCTTGTCAATCTAGGGTTTCGTTTGTGTCTGTTCAGTTTTCCTCTTCGCCTTAACTTTCCAAAAAGGTGAACAGGAGTGATTTTCAATAGCACCGTGCATGACTAATGGTGGAAACATGTTAAAATCATTGCAGAAATGTCCTTGGGAAGACAAATGAATTTTCAGCAGAATAATTAACTTAATTAACAAATTTGCATGCATATTCATCAGGGCCATTGAAGTCTTTCCAGCTCAGCTTGATGAACGTTGCTGTGTAATAACCAGCTCATTTACATTCTGCCATCCATTGCCATTTGTGTGGATTACTGAGAAAAGGCAAAGTGTGTGTGTCTGTGTGTAGGAGTATGTGTAGATGGTGTTAGAGCTACATTACATATACACACACATTTCCCTTTAACAAGTAATACAAAAGCTTGATGAATTAATTTGACATATAGTTTTGCTGTATACATTCCTTTCCATTTGTCCCAGCTGCCCCTTCTTAAGCACGCCGATGAATAAAGAGTTCACACACGCATGCATATCCATACACAGACACCTTACAGGAATGCAACTGATCCAGGAGTGAATTTATGTCTGTGCTTGTGCTCCAAACCCATATCTCTTTGCCTGCCCTCCACCCCCCATCTCTCTGGTGGGCAGTTCTTGGCACCAATCCTAAGTCGTAAACCCTCCTGGGCTGCCAGACTGTGCGCCGTTAAAAACCACACGGCCCTCCATGCCCCCCCGCCATCTCTGCAGGGCAATCTTTAAAAGCAGCAAGGTGTAACGGCACAGACTGGCAGCTTGGCAGCGATGCCCGAGGATACCAGCGCTCCGTCAGCCGTGAACGGGCACCATCACATGGGCTCGCCTGACTAATATGCTCACCATACATGTGCCTTTCTCATGCCTCATCTGGGCCAGAGTGAGACAAAGGAATTCATTAAAAATTTGCATAGAGTTGTTTTGTGATTTTCTTCAGATGCAGCTAATTGGGAATTTCACACAAGCTAAGAGAACCGAAGGAGAGAGCACCCAAATTTGTATAGAAAAGTTAATTACACTCACTTAGCTGTATCTACATATTTGTGTGTATATCTGTGTGTGTCCTTGCCCTGGAAGGGCACGGGACAACAGTGAAATTTAGTCTGAACCAACTTTGTTTTTTATTATTGGACATTAAATGCGTAAAGGGGTGAAACAAAAGTCTAAAGAATTCTATCAAAAAAAAAAAAAGTTAATCTCAGTTCAAAGTGCGGAAAAAATATGTGGACATGAAAAGTTGCTGGATGGAAGCATCTGGTTTAGCGCTGCAGTGGATCTTGTCATTTACAAGTAGGAGGGGACATAGAAAATCAGTTACAATTCCTCGCTTAAAAATTCTCAAAGTTCAAACTTCTCTCTTCTTCCAAGATCAAACTTTCTTGTGCCATACTATTATGATTCCTGATGATTCCAAAAAAAAGGAATGGATATCACAAACCAATACCATACCAGCGAGAGCCTATTTATTTTGAGTATTTAATAATATATATATATATATAGAAATAAATTGTAACTCATACACAGCCCCCACTGCATTTTAACATATTTAAATTATTGGCTAAAGTATTTAATAAATCACGCTTTTACTGATGTATTTCTTGTACTCCAAAATGTGAATAGCTGTATGAAATTGTTCTCATTTGGGAATTAAGGCCATAAACTCTAAGATAAAACAAGTTTTCCCTCATAAGTGATTAAAATTGAACTGTAAATATATTATAAATCTTCAGTTATTATTTCTAAGGTTATTTTTAAATATTAATTTAAATTATTTTGAATAATTTAAGATAATCATTTTACATGAAAATGATGTTTGAAGCAACAGTGTTTTTAAGAGGGTAATAAGAATTGACGTAGTTCTAAAGAAAAATATAGGGCAATGTTTAAGGCCAGCTATAAGGACTCTTCATACATTATGTCAGATTGTGAGACTTTAGAAAACAAGTCACTTTACACTGATTCTAATCCAATCATCAATGTGCTAAGACTTTTAATTATTGCTTTTTGAAAACTGCAGCTTAGGCCATAACTACACTAATTAATATATCACTATGTTTAGCTAATACATAAAGAATACATATTGTTATAAGTGCTTCAAAAATAAAGAGAAGTAACAACATTTATTGTAATGATTATAAGAGAAAATATAATTAGAAGCTTTTTATACATTTATACCCCATTATTACTAATCAGTTTATGCTTTGCTGATCATCCGTAAGCAGTTGTAAGACCTTTTTTTGAACAAATTTATAATTTGAAGCATTTGGGCTCTTTAAAAAATGCACTTTCATTATTCCTAGAGTCTATATAACTTGATTGATAATCAACTACGGTCAGTCATTCAACTACGGTTCTGTTATTGTAATATTATCAAAAAGAGGCACTGAATAAAAACTGCCGTTTAAAATCAAAAATAATTTGAAACGAAAAGAATATTCTTTTTAAGTTCTAAAATTATGTAGTTTCCATTAAACTAAATTACACCAAAGATTTGAAGATACCTTTACTATAACTTATGTGCTTAAAGGCATCCGCTGATTTTGTTTTATTACCGGTACAATGCCTAAGCCCAAAAAATAATAAAATAAATACTGCTCAGAAAAGGCACTGGGGCTTATCTTGAAAAGTAGCAGTTTCACAATTTTTTATAGATTTTTATGTTATTTTAGGTTTATAAATGTTAAATTTGGCACAATCTGGCACATTTGGAGACGCTGGTGACACCAAAAGTTCAAAGACCCACAGCTCCGGAACTGTTGTAGCTAGAGGTCTGAAATTTTCTGCATTTGTGGTTTACATGATTTAGAACAAATGTAATACAACGAGACATGCCTATTCATCTCAAGCATGTTTTATTACTGCTGTTAACAAAAGACCTACTATTTTCGAGAATTAAAAAAACAACTTTGAGTCATGTTTGAACTATTGCAGCTTAAGCTCTGTTTTACTCATCCCATTTCCATTTTCAGAAACTAGAAGGTGTTAGCTTTCAAATAATGTATCACATATGGTGAGGGGAGGAAAAGGGTCAAATATTCTTTAATGTATTTATTTATACATAAATTAGGTTAATTAACAAATATAAGAAAATAAAAAGTAGCTAAATTGAAAATAAATACATTTATTAAGAATACTTTTTTAGTTCATTATTGCAGACTTTGACTGGCCAAAATAGGTGTGTCAGCCCACCATGCATTGAAGTCTTCAGTCATAAAGGATTGTTTTCTCCTGTTCTTTTTTGCCTGATGTTTTTTATAATTTAGGATGGCCACATCGATCACTTATCTCATCTTTGCTTTGACGTTCTCATCCACATTGGGAGATGGCACTTATTTTGATCTGGGGGTCTCCAGTTGTTTTTTCTCTTTCAGTTCCTTGTTTTCCATCTTACGTTGTGTAAAACATTCATATATATATATATATATATATATATATATATATATATATATATATATATATATCTATATATATATATATATATATATATATATATATATATATATATATATATATATATATACACACACACATATATATATATATATTAGGGCTATTATCTATTAATAGTTAACTGAAGTGTAGAGACACTAAAACATGCCTTTAGCCCATAGGGTCTCCAGTTGTTTGTGAAGTTCAATGTATTCTTTCCTGACAGCATCTTACACCCTGCTGTGCGATGCTCAAGGTACATCCCATGCAAGTTTTTTCTCTTTCAGTTCCTTGTTTTCCATCTTACGTTGTGTAAAACATTCATATATATATATATATATATATATATATATATATATATATATATATATATATATATATATATATATATATATATATATATATATACACACATATATATATATATATACATATATATATATATATATATATATATATATATATATATATATATATATATATATATATATACATATATATATATACACACATATATATATATATATATATATATATATATATATATATATATATATATATATATATATATATATATATATATATATATATATATATATATATATATATATATATATATTAGGGCTATTATCTATTAATAGTTAACTGAAGTGTAGAGACACTAAAACATGCCTTTAGCCCATAGAGCAACCCACATCAGGCAGTAATTAAACCAAATTTGTGAAAATATGTACATTTTGAATTTTCTTTTTAAGATAAAACTGTTTTTCGTCTGTCAATGTGTTCTATCTAGAACTCCTCAAGTGGAAAAGTTTTAGTTTCACCTGGTTAAATTTTGTGAAGAGCAAAAGGAACTTTTTACAAAATTAACTATAAGGAACCTTTTACTAGCCATGTATTAATCAACAAATTACTCAACAGCTTCATCAATTTGCAACATAATCGTTAGTTGCGGCCCTACTGACAGATCATGACAGTAAAATCAAATTGTGTAAAATGTTGTGCACGCATTGAAACCCTAAATACACTCAATTATCTTTCTTATCTACACACCATTTTATTTACTGTAGAGTAAGATCAATAAATCACCAAACAAGTATCCCCTGAGAGTAAAATTTACTACGGTCAGCCAATATGAATAACTGGAAAATCCAATAGTCACACCAATTTTCCATTTGCTCTATTTAAGCAGTGCAAATTAAATATGGCACAGTTTTACATGAACCAACAGAAACTATGGTTAAGCAAAAACATATAAAAAGGACAGGAACTGCTAAGTTCCTACACATATAAAAACAAATGAATTCCCTCATAATCTATAGCTAAATGAAATGCTGATAAAAACATATTAATCAGTGAATACGAAATGACATAAATAAGAACTTATAAAACAAGACCAAAAGAAAACAACAAAACTAAGCTAAACCTTTTTTGGGGGGAGAGAAATTCCTCTGTCTCATTTTCTTTTCTGTGTTCAGATCTATTTTATGACTTCTGTTCTGTTTTTTCACATGCTCCCTCCATGTAAAATTCCCACTAGCTTAAAAAAAAGGAATCCCAAGCAGAATGCTTTCACAGCTTTTATAGAATCAATATGTTCCTCCGTGCAAAGATTCTCAAATAGCAGCATCACCTGACATGTAAAAAACTTGTGATACTGAAACATACTCTGGCTCTGCGATGCATTCTCCTACGCTGTTTTACCAGACATATGTTTGACACTTGAAGCTGTTATTTTAGCTTGAAGTGTGAAAAAGTGGTTACAGTAATATTTTTCACTTGAGAGATGTGACAAGAAAATGGTTGTCTGATAACTGGCATCTTCAGATCTTGTCGGACACAACACATTTGTATTCCAAGTTGGTAAATTAAACGCTCCAGAAATATGGTGATAGAACATGTGTGATAAAGCTAGTTTATTGAGAGACAAGCTGCATTATAATTACATATTTTACTCGTAAAATATCATTTAGTGTCTTCTTTTGTCTGATCCTTTTTGTTATGAAGCATCCATCGACGCATAACGACCACAAAACACAAATGGACCATAAAACTGACCTTCATGTGAAAATCGAATGACTGTCATCACACTGATGGGTGAGTTTACACAAAGTCCCGTTTCCCTTCAGGGAGTGTGTACATAAACTCACATCTTACACTCTGTTTCTTGATCCTCTGTTTTGAACTTACTGCCCTCACAGCATAAATAAAATCTATGAAAAATGTGGCTACAGAGCATGAAAGGCAGTGTTTTGCTCGAATGGAAAAACAACATGTGTATACAGACTGGCATTGTTGGCCTGCTGCTAATGTTGTTGCATTTTACCGCAAAAGGCTCATCTGATCGATCATAAACACTTCTATTCTACCAAAGACAAAACACCTGATTGATCCTCTGAGCTATTTGGATCCCTGTCCTGAGACACACCTAATATGCACATTAGCTTGGAAGTTTGAGAAAGTAAAACCTCACAACTCCTTCACAACCCTTCTCTTTTACTGTAGAAAGAGGGGATGCATTTGAGGACCTTGCCATTTGATCGTGCAATTGATGGGAAAGTTCTGAAGAAACTCCTGAAGCCTCAGAGGAATTTGATTACCTCCATCCATTATCTGCACAGTGAGCAATTGCGAGGCTCACCATCTGTCATCCGTTTCATTTGCATCGTCAACACCTGCCTTGCCTGTTTATGCCTTCACATTTTTTATAAGCTGCCTTTCATGGCGGGGAAGAAATGTTGACTTTACCTTCTAAATGTATTAATTGCAAAAGTTCAAAGAACATATTGGGAGACAAACAACTTGGTTCATGTTTAATAGAATTTGGATAGTTTTCTTTTGATTTCTGTGGATTAAAAGATTAATTAAAGTTGCTTTTATCAGCAGACAGACAGACAGATCGACAGATAGATAGATAGATAGATAGATAGATAGATAGATAGATGATAGATAGATAGATAGATAGATAGATTTTTCTCTAATTTCTTAGTTTCTTAGTCGTGATGTACACACTCCCTCCTCTCTCTCTATTCCTTCTTTTCTTTTCAGCCTCCTCAGTCCTCCCCCATCCATCCACCCCGTCTCCCATATCCCCAGGTGGTGCCGACGGCTGCGGGGCCCATTAGCGACAGAATTCCTGCCTCCAGCAGGCCATGCGTGTCCCGAGTGACACATTTTTGGACCAGCACCAAGAATCCAACCCTCCACAGACAGCTCACTTCTCCACGCAGTCACCACAGTCTGTGTGTGTGCATGTGGGTGTGTGGATGTGTATGCATGTGTGTAAAAAGGAAAGAAAGGCCTTGGTAGCACAGCATGAGTCCCACAGGAAATGCTTGAAAGGCAGTATGGGACAGATTGGTGGAGGGACAGAATGGTCTAGAATACTAAAAAGAACTGCAAGATAGTCCACACTAGTGAGAACATATATCTGTGCCATCGCTCTCCTGCCAGGTTGGGACATTTGTTGTTGTCATAACCTCCGCAAAAAGACACCAATGCTGTGCATCTGCATGCCTTAGCACACAAACTGCATTGATGTACCATAGTGACTTTCATTACAAAGATTTAATTGGAGTTTGCTGATGCACACTGATGTTTGGTGATACGCTTTGCCAGCTGACGCATGTGTACCAAGTTTTAGTTTGCAAACACATCCTGTTCAGCAAACAGGGCCACTTTGAAACACGAGTTTTTTTAATGTTTCATCAATCGAACACTAAGAATTTTTTAAATGTTGAAAATTTTAAGCTTGCTCAAGATTCTTATTAATCCTTGGGAGGAGTGATTATGGAATGATACTTCATGAGTTAAGAGGAAGGATTAAGCCTCTTTTAGAAGAGATATTATGAATGGTTTCTTTCTTCATACTAATAGATTGTTAATTATGTACCTAATGACTCCTCACAAAGCAGTATATAATTAGTCTGGATGAGCCAAGAAAGTTCCTACTTGTTCTTACATGTTTAATGTTGGTGATTTCTCATTCTCAAATGGAATGTGGAAGGTGGTTTGACATTGCCTATCATCTATCTATCTATCTATCTATCTATCTATCTATCTATCTATCTATCTATCTATCTATCTATCTATCTATCTATCTATCTATCTATCTATCTATCTATCTATCTATCTATCTATCTATCTATCTATCTATCTATCTATCTATCTATCTATCTATCTATCTATCTATCTATCTATCTATCTATCTATCTATCTATCTATCTATCTATCTATCTATCTATCTATCTATCTATCTATCTATCTATCTATCTATCTATCTATCTATCTATCTATCTACCTGTCTGTCTGTCTGTCTGTCTGTCTGTCTGTCTGTCTGTCTGTCTGTCCGTCCGTCCGTCCGTCCGTCCGTCCGTCCGTCCGTCCGTCCGTCCGTCCGTAGGTTTGCCTTATCTGTCAATCATAGGGAAGAGGCATTAAAAGCCCACTCCGCTACGCTAAGGCTGAATACATTTATAAAAGGTGACAATTTTTGCAACTCTCCTAAAATTTGCTGATCTCTCTTGAAGGAGGACAAGTATTGTAATGTATTTGGTATCTGTTCACTGATCTCCCTGTTTAAGACAAATTCAAATCTGAGCCAGGTACAGAAAAGTTATCAGTGGACATCCATGTTGACAGAATGTTGCGGCAGGTTATAGATCAGATATTTACTGTGTTAACACTGTTATAGCAAAGCAGTTGTGATGAGATTTGTGTTTTGTGCAGTTTGTTCTGGATTCAGCAATAAATGATGTTCTGGATTGCATCATACACTGTGTTATATTTATATGTTTTTATATTTATGTCTGTTTGCAAACCTGAAGACATTAAAAAAATGTTTTTGCTTCATATCCAACACACTTCCGAATTTCTAGAGGGGAACCACAGAAGCATCCAGTAAACTGAGACCAGGTTCACATCCTTCAGTCTCACCAGTGACCCTACAATTAAAACAACAACTGTTAGATCTATAGTTTCCTCACCAGCAGCACAATGATATTACAGAGTTTTGAAATATCGCCAGAAGTCTATCCATCTGAAAAAGTTACATATCTTAATGGCCTTGATGTATTACTCCAGACTAGACCAGACTTTCTCCAACCTTGCATGGAGGATTTAGACTTAAAGCAAGAGTTTTAATTCTACTGAGAAAATAAATAATTCTTTTAAGCATAAGTAAAATTTGTTCCGTACTTACATAATAAAATGTACATTATATGATGATTGCTAAATGAAAACGTAGCCTCTCCAGCAAGATTTTTGTATATTTCCTCGACTAATTGTATAGCACAATGCTTTACTGTTAAACTCCATCTGATGGTTATTGACTACCGGGTATGTTATAATGTACTGTACACCCTAAAAGTGTTATAATCCTCCCCTTGTACATATAAAACAGGTATGAATTAAGGATTTTACTCTCTTAAAGCAACAGTGTGTGATAATTAAAGGGATTTACCTACAGAAATGTATTACATTATAAATGAATATGTTATCTGTTATAATCAAGGAGATGAAAGTTCCAATCTTTGCCCTATGATAGCGCAGTGCTGACAAGCTAGTGACTGTAGGCAAGTATAGAGAGTTGAAATGAGACAGTTCTGAACAATAGATGGTAGCAACACGCTGAAGAATGCAGTTACTCTGATTCTAAATATTACCAATGCATACTTCTCCATAACCCTAACCCAACTGACACCTTAGCCCTAAACCTAACCATTAGCAAAATACCGTGTGAAGACCAGCAAATGTCCTCACTTTACAGCAAGTGGTCCTCATTGTGACATTGAAATTGGAATATTGGTCTTCATTATGATGCCTAGACAGGTACACACACACATACATTTCTGGTTTCACTATACAACCCCTAGTATCAGTATATTCCTATTCCTAACCTTATGAAGTTAATTCACACCATACATCTAAACTGACTCTCTAAGGTTGAAAATTGGTATATTTTAGAAAACACTGCCCACACATTTTAGGTAAAACAAGACCACACACACAGACACATCATGGTATTATATTTATTTTAATTCTGATGGATATGCTTGTTTGTTGATTCTTTAAAAAGTTCACAGTAAGCAACAAAAGGGTTGGTTTTGTTTTTAGACACTCAAGTGTCTAAAAACGCTGAGGAATTCTAAGAATCTCTAAACCTGCAGATTGAGAACTACGGTAAGTGTTCTATCAGGAAAATAAGGAATTAATAGATCGCTAATGTAACAGAGGTTGGTCATTTTTTCCCCTGCTTTTTATTGTCATTACACTTTCACAAGTACAGAAAAGAGAAATGAACTCTCGGTATTTTCACCATCCCCTTGGGGAGCAATGGGCTACCATTGTGCAGTGCCCAGGGAGCAGTGTGGGGTTAAGAGTCTTTGCTCAGGGACCAAGAGTGCCAGTCTGTGGGAGTGGGGCTTGAACCACAACCTTTGATCTCTTCCTCCAAGAACTAGAAGTCCAAAGCACTTTCCATTGCACCACAGAGCCCATTAAGGGTTTATATGTGAGAAGAAGGATTTAATCAGGATCTAACAGAAGGCTAATGAAGAGAACCTAAGATAATTTTCATTAGAAATCTAGATATACAATTTTGGATCAGCTGAAGGATTTTATCTACAGTTTATGTAAGTCATGATAGTAAAGAATTGCAATCGTCCACCCTTGAAGTAAAAAATACATTGACTACTGTAGTTTCTGAGCATCACCCTTGGACAAGATATTTCAGATTTTTGCAATATTCTGGAGATGATGAAATAAGTAATATTAGAAACCTCTTTGATACAGGATTTAATTGAGACAGTTCCCAAACAGAATTAACACCAAGATTTTAGTTTAGTTTACTTTAGAATCTATAATCAACTTCTTTTTCAGAGACTCTGGTCCAAAGACAATAACTTCTGTTTTGTCTGCATTCAGAAGAGGAAGGTCAGACGTCATCCATGATCTGCAGTGAACATCTAGGGCGTCTAAGGCAGGAACCTCTGCAGGAGGAAAACACAGGTTAGTGACTACGCTAATCTGGGGAAGGATGATTACAAAGGTCTGAGTCACTAACCTGGTCTTAAAGTTCTGTCTGTGCCAAGAGGAAGAGGTGGATTTCAGCCTGATGGCTGTCCTCATGATGAGGCTAACACTGTCCAGAGAGTTCCAGAAACTGAAGCCTTGAAGACTGCAGAACTGACAGGAGATCATATCCAAGCAGACTACCCACAATAACACCTCCAACTTCCACCACCTACTGCACAACCACGCTGTTGAGTTAAAAGATGTGCAAAAGGCTCAATTTCCTCTGTGCAAAAATGTTTGGAAGAGAGCTACACTTTTTCTCCTGTTAAATGAGACATTGTTGAATGTGTTTAGACTTGAATCGGTACAATGCTTTAATATTTAATTGTAATATGTAATGTGATTTATTCAATAAATAAATTATAAATAGATCAGTTTGCATTTCCTGCACATGCCTTTATTTCTGATAGAGGAGCCAGTGTGTTTTTCGTGCATTTATGGTTATCGAGGTAAAACTGCCCAATTTATTGTGATATTGATTTGAGGTTATATCACCCAGTCCTACTCTGCAGTATTGCTTACTGATAAATAGATTATTTAAAATGTATTACTGCATTATCTGATACTGATCTACTGGGCCACAGTATGAAGATGAGTGTGGGAAGATTGCATTTAAAGGGGAACTTTTTTTTTTACGTTGGGCCCTTGATTTTATGTTATTACATCATGTTCTCCTCCCTCCATATGAGTTTTGTGTCATTTGGAGCTGTTCTGAAGATATTTCGTTAGGTTATATCCAAGTAACGTGCTCTATGGGCAGACGACTTGAAGGCACAAACTGAACTTTTCATAATTTATTCTTTATGGTACGCCAGCATTCATAACATGTAGGCGAATCCCTGTCCTCCAGACATCTGCGGTTATATTTTTTATATTTATAGGTTTTAAAAACAAAGCATCCAAGCATAAGGACTGGAGTCGTAACAGGCAGCCCGGGCCACAGGCGGCTACACTCTACCCCTCCTATTCATTCGGCTAGCTAATCTGAATTGTTCAATTCCATTTGGAGAGAGAGATCATCTGTGGTAGTAGCACTAGACATTTTCCAGGCATGTGAGTAAAACTAGCAGCAGTTCAGCGGACAGGATGAAGGAATGGTAGCCGGTGCGCGGATGATGTCATACACACGCCGCTTTGTTTTTAAAAAATATCAATAAAAAAATATAACCGCAGATTTCTCGGGGACAGTGATTCGCCTACATGTTATGAATGCGGGCGTACCATAAAGAATAAACTATGAACAGTTCAGTTTGTGCCTTCAAGTTGGCTCCAAATGACACAAAACTTATATGGGTGAATAGAACATGATGTAATAACGCAAAATCAAGGGCCCAAAGTAAAAAAAAAGTTCCCCTTTAAGTTTTAACCCTTAATGTTGGCATGAATGTTAAAATGTCCAGTTATTATAACGTTATAGTTATTATAGTAGATTATCCTGATTTACTCTTTTAGGATACTCTTTTCTAATTCTAAATTTTCTATGAGTAGTTCCTAGAACTAGAATTAAAAAAAGGAGAAAAATCTTTTAGTTATCAGCTTTCTCTCCTCTGGAACCAACTACCAGCTTTAGTCTGTGAGAGAGGCCCTTTCTCCTTTTTAAGGCTTGGCTTACAACTTTCCTTTTGAAAGAGTATATAGTTAGAGTGACTAATCCTAACCAATCTCTATAGTTATGCTCCTATATGCTTAGGGTACTGGAGGACACAGGGACTCCTTTTAATCATTATGCGTCATTCTACACCGGTTCTCTTAATAACAAGCATTTTTAGTTCAACCCCTAACCTTATCTTCTTTCTTCTTGTTCTCATCATAGTCGGCTAATCTCCCCTGTCGCTCTGTTTAAATTTGACACCATCCTGGAGGGAGGCATCAGATGGGCTGCTGCTGTCAAAAACTTGCTATAAATAAAAATTACGCCTGTTTTGGTGGATTATACTGCTTCTCTTCTAGATATAGCTGTTGGCTAAAGCAGGGGTCTTCAATGTTTTCCAGGCCAAGGACCCCCAAACTAATGACGAGATGGAGCAGGGACCCCCTAATTTTATATACCGGTATTGTATGAAATTGTGTTATAACAAACTGGTCCTATAGTCACTCTATTACAGATGAAGTCATGTAACGAAAGTAATTTTGCTCTGGGTGTATTAAAGTATTTCTGATTCTGATTCCTGGTTGATGGGACAGGTGTGAATGAAACCGTGCCCAGCTTGAAAGAGCTCCTGTGTGTCGCTGAATGTGGGCATTGATGACTGAAAGACATCTTCTGCCTCCTTTTATCTGCATACTACAGTGTGTTGAATTCATGTTAATGTGTATTTCAATTAGTGGAAAAATTTGCAGGAGGGGAATCTATAAAAATAAAAAAGGCTAATCAACCAAAATTTTGCGACCCCCATGCAGTACCTCCGTGGACCCCCTAGGGGTCGAGACCCCTGTTGAAGACCTATGGGCTAAGGTATTACTGCAAGCAAACCTTTTTTTAAAATGGTCGAGAGCTCATCTGCTTAGCTTCAAGACAGACCAACTGGCAGAGTTAGTTCAGTGTTGTGTTTTCTAAGGTAGAATGTTTTATGGTTCAGTATTCCTATGTTACTTTTGTATGTCTACTTCCATCTTTTTGAATATCGGTAGAAGCATTGAGCTTGGTTCTACTGGAGGTTTCTTCTTAAAAAAAACAATAATTGAATTAATTAAATTCAATTTAAATTTAAATTATTTTCCGGTCTATCGTTGCTGTATGCATGTTTGTGTGAGAGATTGCTGCATTATCACAATACAAATGATTATCTACTGTCATCAAATGCTCATCTCAGTATAGCAAAAAACAGTGCAAAGTAATTTACCTCATATTACACTTATTGCACGATATGAATGAATTGTCTTTGTGAAATACCTTGAAATGAAGTGTCGTAAATCTGTGGTATAGCAGTAAACTGAATTGAACAGAATTCAATTTACTTTGGCTTCTTTTATCTTTAATCTTAGTGACAAATTTGGTCTTTTGTGGTGTAAATGTAGATGTAAATATTTATGAGTAAATAAATGTTAAAACAAGACCCAGTGCTGATCTCATGTCTAGTGTTCACTGAGCTGTGTAAGTATATTTTTCATGTTGCCGATGAAAGAAACAAAGCTTGAATTTGAGTTGTTCTGACTAGCCTTAACACTCATTACCTCCAGCAAGAAGGTTATGTTTTTAGTCGAGTTTGTGTTTGTGTGTGTGTCTGTCCTTCTGTCTGTCTGTTTACTGGAAAACATGAGAAGTTATTATCAGATTAATTTAATTTTAACCAAAAATTAAACAAAGTCTTAAGAAAAATCCATAAAAATTTGGTGATGATACACATCAGTTACCCCTTAACCAGAGATTGGCAGCAGTGATTATTGACAGCTTCATCATCTGACTTAAAAAAGTCTAGAAATATGATACTGAAGACCAAAACAAAGGAAAGGTGAACCATGCCTGGCTGGAAGTTTAAATCTGCAGATCAAATAAGAAAGCAGAGTGAACGAAGAAGGTCAGTGCAGAACAAACACCAAAGGCTGTAGACACTCTCAGAGGCTCAGAACGTAGGACCCAGCATTCAGGCAAGACAGACAGTGATATATTTAAAGACGTATATTGAAATAAGCAAGCGGCTGCTCGTCTGCTGCAGTGGGCTCACTGGAAACTCTGCAGGAGAAGAGGCTCAGGGCAGGAACAACAACTACTGTAGCATGAAAGCCATTAACCTGGCAAAGTTCAGTCTGTGCCCAGAAGAACAAGTGTAGTCCAGTGGAGCGGAAATCCATTGCTTGTTACTGAGCCGGAACCAGAGATCCAGAAGAGAAGAGGACCAACGTCTTGCAGCAGACAGAGCACATAGAGGGACCAAAGGATCCAGGAGGGTAATTCCAAGCCGTCATCAGAAGAAAGGTCGACAACAGGCAGAACAGGCAGAATCCAGGTAACAGCCCGGAAAAACAGGACGAGCAAAACAGGGGCGGCCAAAACTCAGAAGTCTATGGGCAGAAACAGGTCAGGAACAGGCAGAACTGAACACAGGGGACGCTAGACCTGGTCTTGCTAGAAGCTCGAATAATCTGGCACCAAAGGCTTGGACCCTGAGGCTTAAATAGAAGCAGAAGCAGGTGGATATGATGAGAGATAATGAGGGCAGGGCAGGGCAGAGCAAAGCGGATGAAATTAACAAATGTGTTCTGTAATCACAGCAAAAGATGGTGCTATACGGTATTATCTCAAGGGGGCTGAATGATTTTGCACACCCAATTTTTCTGTTTTTCTTTTCTTTTTAAAAAAAGTTCAAAATGTCAAACAAATTTTGTTCCAATTCCTGATTATGTCCCACTTGGTTTTGATTGTTCACAAAAAGTAAAAGTGTTATACCGTTATGTTCCAAGCCTGAAATATGACAAAAGGTTAAGGGGGCTGAATACTTTCAGAAGGAAGTGTATTTTGAGCTGAATTAAACTTTTTGGTTGGGGGTTTAGTTGAAGATTTAAGGCATAGTTTTCCTTAGACATTAATACTATTTGTGAGATGTATTAGTATAATTACTACAATCACACTTTACATTTGGTATTCACATGGACTCTTTCAGACAAGCCTTTTGCTATTTAAATTTAAGAGCTTAATCACTGCTTCATCTGATAAGGAAACTTTCTCCAGGTGCATCTGTACTGTAGTTTACAACCTGAAGATTAAAAAAAAAAAGTTTTAAAGCATACATTCTGTGGCAGGGGCTTCTCTTTTGCTCATCTGTCTCTTAGTCCATGTAAACTGGCTTTGTTAGGGACAGTAACCCTAGTGTATTGACATCTTCTGGTTCATGGCAGTTGAACTTTAGTGTGTCCGTGGTAGTTGTTGACTATCCTTACTAGTTTCCTTTCATTTGGATGCTGCCACGTCCCGAATCTGTGAAAACTCTAGCTAAGAGTAATGTTGGATATGGTAAGTGGTAATGTTGAGAGAAGAAATAAAGCTCTGTTTTCTGTATCTTAGAACTTTAATAGTTGTTTTAAATAAACCCTTTTACTGTTGTGTATTACTGTGTAAACTCTAATCCATCGTTTTATCTTTGCAGTTTTTTCCAAGTTAGTTACCTACCCCACATAACACTGCAGTCATTATTACCAGATGCTCACGTTCACAGTCAAGGGAATCAAAACCACTTCACCCAACAGCACCCGTCTCTGCCCTGAAATAGGGTGTTGCTGGGGTGTCAGAGGATCACACCCCTGTATGTTTCCCACCTGCTCTAAAACCCACCTTATATGCCGTCGTATTGTATTGTAGCAACCCCACATGAGCACACAACACACACACCCACACGCACTTAAAAGAAGTGTGCATACACCAAGTTGAAGAGCCCCCAGACAAAGAGCACAGAGCACAAAGGTGATGTAGTGACAGATGCTCCCATCACATGCTTAGCATATCTCCACCTCAAGAATAGCAAAACTCTAAGAGTCAGTCTGACTCTTTCACCCCTTGAAATTATCAGCATTATTTTATTTTATTTTTTAAATGTACAGACATTCCATTCCCTGACAGATAAATTGTGGTAGTTTTTTACCCAGTATTTATCTAATTTGATCAAGTGGTCTAATTAATGTTTTGTCTTTTTTTCCTCTCCTCCCTTTTCTTCTATGGGCCAATATATTGCCTACATACTGCCCCCGCTTCAACCTTTCAGTGCCAGGTTCACAGATAGAGAGAAAGTACTTCCTGTGAGATGCTGGGCCTGCTGCCAGGGAGACTGATCCACCAATCTGACACGTTAATGAGATCCTGGCCTGTAGTACAGGAGTGTCAGGCCTCCTCCGCTGCATCACCATCCCTGCCGTGACCCGCAAAGCACACACACACATCCCTACTCGCTTCTTTATAATCTTTTCACACATGCACCCACACGCACAGAAATATAACCCCCCGCCACCCCACTGCCACCCTCAGTAAATGCACACTCTCTTCAAGAGAGGGTTCATCTCCTTAAATCTGTCTAATTAAAACACCAAATCCCTCTACTCCCCCCTCACCCACACACCAACCCAATCCTCACTTCTCACTCACTACCTCACCCCTCTTCGTTGTCTCGAGACACACGCACACTCGCACCCACCATCCCCACTGCTGCCGCCCCCGATTGCACTGGAGAAATGATTATTAGGAATTTAATGGGGGAACGTTTCCCATCCCAGACCATCTGGGGCTTGGGAATGGAACAAAATTCTGAGGATGCTCGTCTACGTGGGGATGGGGGGGCACATTGTTTTCCCTTTTCTTCACTGCTGTTGTTATTTTCAGACATCGCAGGAAAATTTTCCTGAGTATAATAAATCTAATAAATGTGCGTAAAGATGGATTTGTGCTTTGTTCATCATTGTTATGAGATGCGTCTAACTGCCTTGATGTTGTAGCATAACTATATAGAAAATGCATTTTCTGCAGCTCTTCTGAAGAAGTATTTGTCCCTTGTGGAATTCTTAGATAATTTTTTCATATAAAAATATTTTTTGATCTTCGAAGAAAGATAAAATCAGATTACATATAAATAGATATTTTCAGATTATATTTTTGTTATCCAAATGTAGTTAGCCCTTAACCCAAATAAAATCCCAATAATTGTATCTTAAAAAACTGAGTCAGTCCACACTCAGATCCTATTACTCCAAAGCTGGTGCAATCAGGAGTTCACTTAAAGGTATAGTTGAATAATATAAGTGAATAATCAATATAAGTGGTCCTCCTAACTGTCAATCATTCTGGTGATGATATGCCAAGAATACCTCCCCTCTTGTATAATGATGAAAAAACAGTTTGAAATATGAACAAAAAAGGAACTCAACTAAAACATGTCTCTATACAAGTAGAAAATCATACTCTTTTGAATGTATTTGTCCACCAAAACTCTCAATTTTAGGGCATTGATCCATAAGAACTATGAAAATATTAAGAATATGTTTAAAAGTTCCCTATTCATTCATATTTCAATCTGTTTTCTTATCAGTATATGAGAGCTAGGAGGTAATAATTGGCAGGCAGGTACAGTATTCCACAGCATAACCTGACGGTGAGTCTGTCATAGAAAAATTGCAAATCTTCTTTTGGAAGGTAAGCTTGTATGAGCCATGCAAACAGCAACTTTTAAACAGAGTGTGCACTAGGGGAAATAGGCTTGTGAATGCTCTCTTATTGGTTAATAGGGGGGAAGTGACGGCCTAATGGTTAGGGCATAGGACTTGGAGTAGTGAGTTCGAAACCCACTCACACAGACTGCTACTCTGAGCAAGATCCTTAACTCCCGATTGCTCCCCAGGCGCTTCACAGTGGCAGCCCACTGTTTTTCCTAAAAGAACAACAATCCAACAAACAAACACAGTGATGGAAATTTGATTGTCTGCAGATGCTTTGATTCTCCAATATTTGGAGACGTCGCCGTAGAGCCATGAATTTTTCTCTCTTGCCAAAACTCCTAAAGGATAGTATATGGCCTAAGGTGGGCAGCCTTAAACTCATGCTCAAATGTTTTTCTTGCAGTGGAACAACCTCAATGAGGAATAACCAGGGAGTGCACAGGGAATATGAAACAAAATTAATTCCAGCATTAATAAAGGAGCAAACACTATTCTTCTTAGCACTGTATGTTTTTGTAATTCCTTTTAATTTACGGCCAACATCCCCCATTTCCAGCCCTAACTCCCTCACAGATTATGACCATATGGTCCCATTTTCTCCTTGTTTTTCCCCGTCTCCAAGCCTAATGAGCTGCATAAGCGTAGGGGTGCATGTACAAGTTTGACCTAGTGCTAAACTGCAGCTTGCCACCCTTTGAACCCTGTGGGTTTGGAGCACCGTTCTGTCTTTCACACCTTTGCACCCATGCAAGCCTTGATCTGGAGGCTGCTCCTCCTTAAATAAACCTTTATTCAAATGCACAAGTTGGTGTTAGTGAGTGAGCATGCAAGCCCATTTGTTCGAGAGACACTGTAAATGACCTGAAACAGTCTTGACAAGCAGGATACGTGAACAAATTAAGAAAGAAAACAAGTTTTCTTTTACATTCATATTAAAACATTGTGGAGCTGAATTGACATTTCCCGCATGATTAAAGGAGGACTTACAGCAAAATGTTTACACTCTCACTTCCCCAAAGTAGAATGTTAGGAAAATCCGGAAGAAAAACAGATTCCTTTCATTTGGAACCAGCTCCATTTTTTGTTAGTTAGCCAAAAACTACAGGTATTTTAAACATAATTTTTATATTTTTTTTATTTTTGATAATTGCTAAAGAGTAATTCTGAGTTAAATTGTGCTTGTGACTTTCTGCCACTATCTGCAGTTAATGGCTGTTTTTTTTTCTCTCTTCACAGAAGTTATAATTGGCCTCATGTTTAGTGGGCCTATTTACTGTTCTATACTGGAGTAATTGAGGTGTATCAAGAGAAAGGCATAAATGTATATTAAAACATAAGGTTAGACAAAAGACTGAAAGAAAATGACGAAATTTCCGCTTCTATCTCTTTGAACCCCAGTCGGACTCTGCAGATGCCTGTTCACACTGAGCTTCGTTCTGCTGAAGGTTTCTTCCTGTTAAAAGGGAGTTTTTCTTCTCCACTGTCGCAACAAGCATGCTTGGTGTGACGGATTGTGGAGAGTCATTCAGTCAATGTAATCAACTGTTTTCCCATAGATAGAAAACTTTGAATTAATTTGACTGTATGATCTGGTTGAATTGCAAAGTTCATTGAGATGACACGTGTTGTGAATTGGTGCTATATAAATAAGCTGAATTGAATTGAACAAGAATAAAAAAAAAATGCATCTTAAATAAGACAATACTGAGCAGTTGTTGAAAAAATGTATTACTCAGAATAAACAAAAAATGTTAATAAGCATTCGGTAGAGCTGTTCTGTGATTAGTCTTTGTCCTGTTTTCATAGTATGGATTTCACTAGAGCATATATACATAGCTGACAAAACCTGCTGACATCAGTTTTTTACGTTTTATTTAACTTTGTAAGCTTTTTGAGTGGGATCAACCTCGATGCATTTAACTGATTTTGAATCTTTCCGTATAACCGCATTGAATTGAATCTAACAGAACAAATAGTTAATAAGGCGACCAAACAATAAAAATCTGGCACTTTAAAATTTCTCAGTCTGAATTTGTTCATCCTTCCTTTGGTTTGTTCTGTTTTAATTGTTTTAACTACCATGGTACTGTTATGACTTCTGGGAGAAGTTTTTTTTCTATATTTGTAACAAACTTGGATAGGAAGAATGTGATAGTTTAAAAGAAATCACAGCAAAACCATCAGTCAGGATTAGCAGGCTTCATTTTGATTATTAAAATATCAAGTTAAAAGTATTTTATTTAGAAAGAGTAGCTACTCTCTAATTTAGTGTCAGTACATCACAGACAGACACATGATCACAGGTGTTAAAACCCCAAGATAAATTGGCGATTTTAGATCTGACCTCTAACCTTATTTTATTGCATTGACCATCTTAAATACTTATCTTTGGTTGAGAATCTGAACAGGAATGATAGTGTTTATATTCTTTGATATTTTTTATTCTTCCACATTACAGCCTCCACTAGCAGTATAATGTTGCACTTGTGAAGTGCGGAAAAAATATTGAACATCTACAGACCGAAATGTCAGAGTATATATGGACACAGGGAGGCATCTCTAAATATCAATTATGAAGCCATACCAAAGTTTCTAAATTATTTCTTGAATTTATTTTGACTGAGGCATTTTATAACACAGTCATGCTTCTTTATGAAAAAAAACAAAACAAAAAAACCCCTCCAAAGTACGGTGTTTTTTTTACGTGCTGGATGGCCAGCTTGAACCACAGTCAGAATCACCTCTAACAGGTTTGCATGGAGGATTGTCTGATATTTTGCTCTACCCATCCTATTATCAGCGACCAGCTTCCCTGTCACTGTTTAAGAAGGACTTCATCACACTTTGGAGAGTGTCTCCAGAAGCACTGTTATTTTTTTTTTTCTAACCAAAAAGCATTTTTCTTGTTGGTAAAAAATATTTTTCTTCTCACAATATCACCTTTTCCAGGATTTGCTGTGACCTCCAGATGAATTAGGTGTTTTCATGACTTTCTCTATAAGGTTGCATTCTTCCCACTTCTGCATAAGGATCAACTTAATGGAAAACCGAGCGCATAAGTGTCAAAATCATCGCACCTGATTTGGATATTTACAACTCTTCCAAAGTTTCCTTGATCCTTTTGTAATTTTCTCTAATACTTCCCCTGTTCATCCTATCATTTTAGGTGGACAACCATGTATTTTAGGGTTTACCTTTCTGTCATATTATTTGCATTATCATATGGTGGATTGAACATTGCTCCACAAAAATTTAACAGATCAGAAAACTTTTTATAACCTGATCTTAAACTTCCCCACTCTATTCCTGACCTGTTTGTTGCCGTTTTTGCTGTTTTATGATGCATATATGTGGATCCGTCTCCTGAAAACAAGCTGTTGCACTGGAATTTATTTTTAAAACATTAAACTGGTCGAGGAAAATAAAAAGATGACAATCTACCCTTTCTACTTTCATTAAGAAGTAAATGTTTAAAGTATCCTTCCGCATGACAGTAAAACTACCTTTTAGTGATCTATTGCATAGTTTCTCAATAAATGCATTTAGGTTTGTGGCTAAAAAGTGACACACTTAAAGAAACTACATTAAATAAAATGACCAAGAAAGTAAAAACAACAACACACAGGTATATGATCTACTGTATCTCTAGAAGATGATAAAGTGGTCATCTATGTCAGCCTTACTTTAACAATGCTGTGTAGCTACTGAAAACGGTCTGATTAAAGCACATTGGACCATAATTGCCCTGAAAGAACAACATGCAGATAGTTCCAGGCACTAAAGTGGGGGTGCAAACACCAGGCATGAAAGACTGTTGATCATTTCTGATCTCGAAGCGATCGCTTGTCTTTTTCAGCAGCAGTGTTTGTTGCCTCCAGGGATTATCAAACCCACTGGGTTCCAAACTGGGAGATCAACCAACCGCCTTGCGCTGCAGTCTGGATGACTTCCAACACCTCCTGGGCGCTTCTGACACAAATCAGCCATCTGACCAGCTGGAAGTCAGTCAAATTAGCAACAACAAGAACATTTGTATTTTAAAAAATCCACTTGGAAAGAACAATGAGTACCAACTTGTCATTGTGTTAAGTGTATAATTTTAGAGTCTTTAAGTATTTAGAGTGCGGGTCCTTTTACAGGCCATATTCTGGGTGGTGATGCCAAATAATAAATGAAAGAATTCGTTTTCCAGCTCACTATTATTATCATTTATCTTGTTTTTCCTCATTTCCATCTGGTCCCGATCATGGCCACGCAAAGCTGAGAATCTGGGACACAACATCAAGCCTCCCACATCATCTTCTTAATTAATTAATTTTTTTATTCGTTTATTTTATTGCGAGTAAACACATCACAAAACATTAACACATTACTTCACGAATATTTCGTTCCATAACGGGTTTCCATAAGTGCGCGTCAGTGTGTCGAGTGATCGTGTGTGCGTGCCTGTGTGCGTGTGTGTGTCTTTCAGGACATAAATTAGATTGATCATCCAATAAACATTCGGTATCCGATTACAAAAATCAACAAGATTTATGACAGCGGCCAATAACAATGTGCGGAAATACACGAAGTGCATCACAGGCGCTCCAAATAAGAAAAAAAAAAAAAAAAAAGTTAACATCAAGCGATCCAAAACTTCAACTTCCCCATTGATCGTATTTTGAGCTTGTTCTCTCCAATTTAAGGCATTCTACATATTTTTTTCAACTGCACTTAAATGTGTTTTATTCTTGTCAGCTGCAGGGAAATTTTACAACAATGCGAGATAAATAAACTGTGGAAATTCACATAAAAGTTCACATTATGATTTTTTTTACATCCTTTTTCTATTTGATATTATTCACAATTAAATACAACGAAATTGCAATAAATAATAAACAAATAAATAAATTGTACATAAATAATAACAGAATACACATTCATTTCGGTACATAAAAGAAAAATCCGACACATGAATTGAAATGTAACATTTAGCGCCTGTATTCTTCCAGGCCTTTGTCCTGTTATTTAATTATTTTAGGTCCTAAATTGTAAGACGCGTTTGTGAGAATACATATTAAATTTCAAACAAGCACGGATTGCATTTGGCAAGATTGCATAGCTCAATTTAACTTTTTATTGCCAACACACTTTCTCTGAAATCCAAGCAAGTCAAGTTTAAGTCAAGTTCCCTGATGAATTAAACTTTTTTAATCGTCCTAAAATATCAGATTGGGACGGGAATAATCAGCTGTTTCCAAAAAACTGTTTGATCACAGATCTCACAATAAGAAAAGATGTAAGTTCTGCCCTGCAGTTGCACAGAAAATTAAATAGATAAAAAAACAAAACAATAAAAAGTAAAATAAATGCTCAGAAATGCCTTCTCTTTGAAATGTACTTTTTTGGAAACAAATAGCACCAATTTGTTAATAAATCCATCTTAAATATCAGGATCTATAGTGTTTAAGATGATTATTTCTGTACATAAATTAAAATCATTTCCAAACTGTTGATTCTGTAATTAAAAACAAACTTTAAACCTCAAATTCAGCTTTTTTATGAGGTCAGTTTTTTACTTTTTTTTTTTACTTTTGTGCAGATAAATTTGCTTCTGATTTTAGCACTTTACTAATTAATTAATTGTGGTAAGAGCCATTAACTTCCCCCTGGGTTTGAAAGGACTGGCTGCGGACGTGCAGATCGTATGGAAAACGGGCCTCTGGTGAGACTCGATACATTGAGTTGGGTGCCAGGGCCGTGCGCCCTGGCGCGCCACAGTAGCGCACTCCGTAGTGGCCGCTTTTCCCGTAATCTGGTGGGTCGTCGTGCTTTAAAGAGAAAATCCCGTTGAAGTTCATCGGGGGGCTCAGTTGGCTGTCAAAATGCGGGCTTCCGCTGTCCGGGGATGGGTTCTCGAAGTAAGTCTCGTAGGCGCTGCTGTAGCTGTAGTGTCGAAACGGTTTGGAGCTGGGATCCAGACTTCCACCGCTGTGGCCCGGGGGTGAGTTCATGTCCGAACCAGTGTACGAGTACATAGCTTCATAAGGCGACCTCCCAGAAAACATCACCTCTCCGTTGTGATCCGTCAGGAAATTTCTCGCGTTCAATTGCAAACAGCCTGCAACCAAATTGGTTGTTGGCTGAGATAATCCTTTACACAAAGTCTGCACAAAAGCGAGGAGGTCCGGTCTCTTTCCTGCACTAAGGGTCTCTGACAGGGCCCAGATATAATTTTTGGCCAGTCTGAGCGTCTCTATCTTGGACAGCTTCTGAGTTTTCGAGTAGCATGGCACAACTTTGCGCAGACTTTCCAGCGCGGCGTTCAAGCCATGCATCCGGCTGCGCTCACGGGCGTTGGCTTCCTGGCGCCGAAGTTTGGCCCTGTCCACATGCTCCTTGCCGGGCCTCTTTTTCCGCGGTCCTCGTTTCTTCTGCAGCCCGTTCTCGTCCTGGTCGTCCCTTTCATCTTCCTCCCTGTCGGGGAGGTCGTCCTCGGCCTCCCTCATCATGTCCGAATTTGACCCGGCGGTGGGGCGCTGTTGTCGCTCCTGCTGCTGCTGCAGGCTCTCAGGGAGATTTTCGCGGGGATAGTTGGCACCAAAGCGCGGCTCACACATCATATGAGGTTCATCGAATGGCAGCGTCAACATATCTCCTACAGGATTAAAGTGGAGACATAAACTGTAAGAGGAAAATCAGCGCCGACGTCTTTTGAAGGTTGTCAGTTAATTACCCTGTGAATGAATCCTCCCAGGAGGCAGAACAACTTGGCAAGCGAGGCCAGTGTGATTGTCTGATAGCCTTTCAGAAACACTCAACTGCGTTATCATCTAAAACATTGTTTTTGACATTCCTTTGGGTCTTTTTAGACATTTTTAAAAAACAGCCTATTCTTTAAAGTAATTTGAACTCTCTCTCACTATATATATATATATATATATATATATATATATATATATATATATATATATATATATATATATATATATATATATATATATATATATATATATATATATATATATATATATATATATATATATATATATATATATATATATATATATATATATATATAGATAGATAGATAGATAGATAGATAGATAGATAGATGTTCACATTAATAAGAAGAATAATAGAATAATGAAAACGCTGAAACCCACCTCCAATCAGTAGGTACTTCTCAAAGCCCCAATCATTGCCTTATATTCGCTGCAGCTCTTTCCGTCTTTGCAAACGGCACAATTATAAAAGCCAGAGCTCAAACCCTCCTTTTTTCCCCTCCTCGCTGCGATCAGCTCTCCCCCTTCCTTCCCTCTCTCTTTGAGGAATGACACTCATGCCAACAGCGGGTACCCATGCCATCTGCCGCTGACGTCTTGTGGCAGCCGAGACCACGTGTTCATCGTCCCATGGGACCCTCCACTCTGCGCCCATCATCTGGCAGCTCCGGTAAAAAGGCACCGGGAGGCCCACGTTTACCGTCAAAAACACAGACCAGAGAGGGATAACAACTAATACCTGTGTCTCACCCGTTGTAAGAAAGAAGAACTGCTTCATGCACTAAAGTCTGCAAGTAGACAGATAAATATGAAATAGATATATTTAGTTTTAGAAGCCTTCTGCTGATTATGACTGAATACAAAATCATGTTCTTTGGACAGACAAGATAAAGGAAAAAGTTGATAAATGTATTTACCATATAAAATTTCACAAGTCACCCCAAATAAATTAATTTAGAAATTGCACAAAAAAAATCATGCAACATCTTCTTGCATTTACTAATCATATTTAGTTACTTTAACACGACAGTTTTACACAATTGTCCTACCCTGGTAACATGAAACAATTGTGTCAAAGTAACTAAATATGATTAAGTAAATGCCAAAAACGATTGCATTTTTTTTCAGTGTACATCCCAAGTAAAAGGAACACAAAGTTCTTTCTTAGAGTTAGCTAGAGACATTTCCATGGAAGAAATTTCTCTAGAGTGCTAGATAAAAGTGGGGCCCCGATAGGCGTCTGATATAATGATAAAACAACTATACAGCTTGGCATGCCCATTTGTTTAAAAAAAAAAAATTACATTGTTTCTATACTGTTAGGTTTGGTGAAGGATCTGTGCAATAAGAAGCTGTTTCTCTTAACTTAGTTTGAGGGAATGGCATCATAAACTCTGAAATAATCTACTGTATTAGGACATTGTGATTTATAATCTGTTTGAGACTAAAACGTACACCAGACATGATTTAGTGTTCTATTCTAGCAGTTACATCCAGAGGCGGAGCCGGAAAATTTTTGTAAGGGTGGCCAGACAATAACTGATGTACACTGAGGGGTGGCCGAAAGCGGATAGGCACCAGAACCTCAGGGTCAATCCACTCTGTTTCAACAGGAAAATTAACAAGTAAAACATCCATATTTTCTAAATAAAGACAAACTTTACTTTCCAGCCTTTGCTAACAAATAGACGCATATATTTAAACATCCATTATTTCTAGATAAAAGGTATAGTGGGTAAAACTCTGTCAGTTTTGATTTCTGATTTCTGTACGTATCATATTTGATGTTAGTATATTGATGTGTAAAATTAACCACAGAAATTAAAATTTTTTAAATATTCCACTTGAGAGTATTACTGCTGCCACCATCTGTATTAGAGGGAAAAAATGGTAGGGGTGGCCACAAGGGTGGCCAATGATTGGCTAAGGGTGGCTATGGCCACCCCTGGCCCCCCATCTTGCTCCACCCCTGCTTACATATCATTGTAATGGCCAGACATTCCGTGGTTGTCTGCAACTGTGGCTGTGTCTGACCAGTTCTCTGTTCTATTCTGAATGGACGGATGCAGCAATTTGAGCTGAATGTCCTTAGTCAGGCAAGACACGTATAACACAAGTATAACCTGTCGGCTCTGCGGAAAACATTAAGTATTTTCTGAATGGCGAGGTAAACCAACCAGGATTATCCTCATATAGGTTTATAGGGAAGCACACAATACAACATTTTGTGTATATAACAAACAGGTAAGACTTGGGCACACATAAACAATATAACATTTGAAAATACAATGCACTTACCTAAATTAGGATTCCTGTACTCCTGGAGGAAGAAGATAAAGAGAAATCTTCTTTGAGCTTGTTAGTGAAGCATTAATGCAACCAGTCTGTCTCTGTGTCTGTCTGTGTGTGTGTGTGTGTGTGTGGATTTCTGTCTGTCTGTCTGTCTACACCTTGATTCTGTCTACAACTGATTCAACCTTCACAAATACCTCTCACAAAAAGGTAGTTTGGCCTAATATTTTCCACTAACTAACAGGTGAGATAAAGAAACACTATGTATTTATCACTTTAATGTTCACTAGCCATAATGTTATGTCATTTTAATGTATCTTCAACAAGAGGAAGTTGTATTGTTTATTTTTCTATTTCTTTTCCCACAAAAGGAATGTTTGTTCTCGGTGGTGTGGTCCGCACACAACCAACATAAGGGTAGAATCTTAACAGACCCGTATATATCAATCTTCCAATAACTTGTGCAAATCACAGGGTACAAAGATGTGACACAAAAATATTCTGTGGAAAGCAGATGTTTTTTATTATTTTTTTTTTATTCCCTCCACTTTCAGCTCTATGCTTAAATGATAAAGAAACTCTACAGTAGACCTTAAAGCACAGAGTATTGGTAACATAACAGAAGAGTTGACATAGTGTTGATTCCATACCATCATAGCCATTAAGCATACCCAGTGGAAAAAGGCACTATGGCATGCTGCCAAATATACGCTGGGGCACAGCTGGCACTTGATATGGGTATATGCACTCCTCAGTTATGTGGAACACTCACACACAATTGCATGCTGAAATGTGTGCCTGTGAACGACCTTGCAGCAAGGAGAATCAATTAAACCAACTTATCAGTCTTTCTTGTATCGGTTATTGCACTGCATCGATTGGAGGTATGAGTCAGGCTGCAGAGAGGTGACAAGTTTTAGTTCAGGGCACTTTCAACTCTGACAATAAGAGCATGCAGACAATGGGTTAAATGTTGCAATGTTTTCTTGAATGTGTTCTTGTTTACAAATATAAATACAGAAGAATTGTGTGATAGTCCCTAAAACTACTAACCCAACAAAAATGCCAAAAAGTGTCCTTTTCATTCTTGCCTCTGCCCTCAAAATGTTTCAGCTGAATTGCTGATTGTTCTGGTCCACTACTCATACCCCACCATATACACACACCCACAGATACATGCTATAGAGTCAAACTCCCCATCTCAGACTAATCAGTTGACTGCACTAATTGCAAATGCAAATATGCAAATTTATATTAATTAATTACTCCACTAATTAGTTCTCTTGTCTTCTCAGGTAATAAATCATGGTGTGGTTGAGAGAGGAAGAGAGAAAGAGACAGGACTGTGATCTTTTGTCTGCTAAAATCCTTGTCTCATCTCAGAATCTGATCCTGTGATGCTTTACGGACAGATTTTATCAAACTGTCATCCACAGAGACTTCTTCACTTAACTTTCTTTTTTTTTTATCACACCTCAAGCTTGCTTAATGATTGCATTTGATATTTCACATGTACTTTATAATTCAAGGGTGGAAGCATTGTAATTTGAGAGGTATAACAAATAGCAGAGGTTGGTAAATCAGAGAGTCTGGCTGACAGTTCTTGCCTGTCAGCTCTTTTAATTATCACATTATCAGCTTTTATAGGCACAGTGTGCGGTGCAGAGCTGCAAATGAAGGCGCCACACATTGCAAGCTGAGTCGAAAGCATTTCTCAATTGATGTCAGCAGTTAGAAGGGATCTGTGTCTGGATGATGAGCGAGAGGTGATGTGGTTAAAAGGATGGTTATGGTGTGGTTATACAACAGGATTCTGTCCAACGTTTAATTTAGAGTCACAGCTCGTGGGTTAGTTATCTTTCAGTACCAATATACAAAGCAACTCCAGCTAACACCGACTCTATAATGAGCCATGTAATGTTAATTTTCAGTCTTTCAATGACAACTCTTGCTATTTATATTACATCCCCATGAACTGAGCTTCATGTACAATTAACTAAATGCCAAACACAAAGGCTAAATGAGGAAGTGCCTACGCTGTGCCACATACAAGTGCAAGTCATTTATTATGAGTACTTGTGGATACCCAGATGAATACTTGACTTGCTGATAATAATCTTGTCATCCCATAAAGCTGTTTAAAAAAAGACTTGTTTTTCAAAGAGTAACCAAAAAAACAGCATTAAAAACAGAATCAAGCATAAGTACTT
This sequence comes from Cyprinodon tularosa, assembly GCF_016077235.1. Lineage (NCBI taxonomy): Eukaryota > Metazoa > Chordata > Actinopteri > Cyprinodontiformes > Cyprinodontidae > Cyprinodon > Cyprinodon tularosa. Next base: position 736,790 of record NW_024038565.1, on the reverse strand, counting down.
TTTTAGGTGGTAATGTTTATAAGTTCACAATAAACGTCAGTCATCACTGCTAGAAACCACCATCCATCCATCCATCCATCCATCCATCCATCCATCCATCCATCCATCCATCCATCCATCCATCCATCCATCCATCCATCCATCACAATTATCCCTGTTGAGGTTATGGGTGTGCTGGTGCCTATTTCCAGCTGTCATGGGCGGGGTACCCTGGACAGGTCGTCAGTCTACGGTCGAAAATACTGGAGCCATGATGGACTCAAACCTGAACATAAAGAAAGTAACAAAGTCAGCTTTCTATCACATAAAAAACATCTCCAGGGTTCAAAAAGCTTACTGTCTCAGTAGAGTCTTGAAAAATTCATTAATGCATTAATCTTTAGTAGAATTGATTACTACAATTATGTCTTTACGGGTCTGACATAAAATTGAAGCACAAAGCTGCAATGAATCCAAAATACTGCTGCCTGCGTACTCACTGGAAGTAAAAAAAAATGGAGCACATCAACCCAGTGCTAAAGTCATTACACTGGCTCCCCGTCTCTCAGAGAATGGACTATAAAATACTTCTCCTTGTCTAAAACACATATAGATTTGCACTTAAATACGTTATAGAGTTGTATCAATGGCCCAGACCTCTCAGATCTTCTGGCTCTAATCTACATTGCATACACAAAAACAGAACCAATTATGGAAAAGCAGCTTTGAGCTCATATGCTCAACTTACTGTATCTGGAACAAAGAAGGAAATCTGTAAAAGTCCAAAAACCCAAATTGCTTTTAAAGTGTAGTCACATAATATATAATTTTTTAAAACATATATGAGAATAATTCAATCTGATTGTATACAAAGGTTTTTCTTAAACAGTGCAAGTGTTGTTAGCATATGTTTATGTATATGTTTCCTAGATATAGATATGAGCTCATCTATTACATTGACTAACTATGTGTTCTATTTCATCCCTTTGATGGGAAAACTGTCTTAGAGCTTCTATGCTTAACTGTTTCTTTTCCAGACAGAGCCACCTGTGGAGCTAGTTAACCAGTACCTCTTCTAACATAGAAAGAAAGTATGCATCTCTCCTTGAACCCCTAGTTGGCATTGGCAGAAGGCCGTTCATGCTAAGTCTGGTTCTTTTTGTTGACAAGGAGTTTTTTCTATCTACTTTTGCTGGATGCATGCTAAATGTGATGGATTATTGTGGAATCGATCACACAATGAAAGCAAATATCGACTGTCACTACATGCTCATCCAGGAGCAATGTGTCCTGCAAAGTCAATAACTTGATGCAATCAGCCTATTTTCTTTAGATATAAAGCTTTACCAATCGGACTGTGTGATCTAATTGAATTGCCTCAGGGCCTTTAGATTACATGTGTTGTTAATTAAGGCTATTTAGATTAACTGAACTGGAGAGAATTGTTATAGAATGTTGATTATCTACCAGAAACCAAGAAACCAGGATTTTGAAAAATAACTTTCAAAATCATAAAGAAATGTAAAAACAAAAAACAAAATAATGAACATCTCTTTCACGTTGACTCTGAGCTTACTGAAGTTTTAGTGTTTATTTAATATTTTAATATTTATAAGATATAAATATTATTGGAAAGAAAACAGAAATATTTGTGATGGTGGTGAAAATTGGGAAGCAGTGGTGAAGGGGACATTCTGAGTTTTTAAAATATCAGTGCACGTTTCTGAACATATTTGACACCTGTATGTTATAATTATCATTCACAACAGTCTCATACTGTATATCTGTACATTTGATGTAAATGGTTATACACTGTAGGAAAGGCCACGTTGATGCTACGGAATGATCCATTTTTGGGAATTTCTCTTTTTGGTTTGAACCACCCACCAACCAGTGCATCACACACAGCCTGGTAGATATGCAAAAGAGGGCTGGAGATTGCAGAACTGATTATCAAAGGCCAAATCCTGGACTTGTGTCCTCCAGCTGTGCTTTTCTAACCAATTAGAACGTCCATATGACGCCCCACTCAGCTGCTGAGTGGCTGTACCTCCCACCTGCACAGGTGGAGCATTGTCTACTCCTGTTTGTGTATTAAATGTGTGTGTATATTCTTTTGTGGCTGTTGTTGGCTGATTCAAACACCCTGGAGAAAGGTGAACATTTTTTTCTCAAATGTCTACTAGGCTTGGATCCCAAATTTCCCTATGTACATTGTAATTTGTCCTCCTAAGATCTATTTTTATTCTGTATGGTGGCCCAAGTCTCAAAACAGCTTCCTCACACTTATATTTACTTGGGCTGTTGCTGCACCTTTTATAACAAGCAAACAGGTATTTAGGTGGGTGTTGCAGAAGTGCTAATAGTATTAAAATATGGCTGCATGAATAATGGATATGTTTGTGAAAATGTATAATGTAAAGATGTTAGTCCTGTATTCAGACAGAGACGGGATGCAGACGTGAAGCTTTGCTGCAGGCGTCCGTTTCTGTTTCAAAGCACAATCTGTTCACACACGTTCAAAGTGCCTGTGACAATCTGTTGTGGTAGAATGCGACACTTCCATACTCAGAGAGTGATAAAATAAATAAAAATGTGTCAGATTTCATATTCAAGTGAGAGTCACATCTTTACTCTGTATAAGCATTAAAAAACAATACTTAACCACTATGTAAAAAAATCAATAGACATGAACCATAATGTCATTAAAAACAAGATTTTTTGGGTGTCTATAAAATACCTGACCAAAAGCATACACGACACCCCATAACACAGCTCGCATATAGGGTGTTATCTGGTTCTGCAAATCTTAAGAACAAGAAAAAAAAAAAACGTTCAAATCTCAGGTTTTTGTTCGATTGTACCTTTTTTTTTTTTTAGCTTTTACACATTTGATAGTAGCCCTGGATCTTTTATTTCAAATGTTAAGTTGATTGATTTTCCTGTGTTTTTCTCATATTCCCCGTGATTTAATAGATTTCCTGTTTATGCTTTCTTATTTCTTTTATCTTTAACCATTAGCTTGGCTCTTAAGCACTCTTAACAATTTGTATAACATATCATGCTAATTCACTTTCTGTAGTCTTTGACTTTTTTTTTCTTCTTTTCACTGGAGGATGAAAACCACAATAGTCTTAAGTGTATTAAAAATGCAATTGTAATCTTAGAAAGTCTGTTTTATTTTGCTTTTTTGTCACTCTTATCAGTTTCAGATAAAGTTATACAATTCAAATGTGTTTATAGAGGACACAATAGCTACACAAACCATATATAAACAATTACTCAAACTTATTGGTACCATAAATCCATAATTTGTTTGTGACAACTGCTAATGAGTTCATCACACAGCTTTGTGAGTTGTAAGAACTATGTTCCTACAAGTCTTTGTAATATGGCTCTATTTCAGCCATGAGGGGCTTTAACATAAATGACCACAGAATGAGATTTAAAGATACACTTTGTGATAATTACAGGGATTTACTGACATAAATGTAATATATTATCTCTATGTATACTAATTATTATAATTTATTAACTGAACTGAACTGTCAAAATCTTTATATTTACCTTTCCATAAAAATTGTTATTTGTCATTACATAGTAGTGGCTTTACATTTGTGGAGTCAGACATCTTCTGCACTAAAGCAGCGCAGTGCTGACAAACTAGTGACTAAAGAGATCGTCATTGCGCTCCAATGGGACTGCAGCAAGTTAGGACTATCCTACACTGACTAATAAAATACTCTTTATAGAATTATCTCTGTGCTTTACTTATAAAGACAATGACCAGCAACCGTTGTTATGAAGATGACCAATTGCAAGCACTGGTTGTTGAGTTTTTGTTTGGGGGTTTTCTGAATGGACTCACATCTTTCTCCTAGCTTCGTTCATGTTTGTTTGGGTCAGAGTGGCAAAAACATAGGGATGAATCACCTGGACAACAGAGGTAAGGGGAGACAGAGAGGAATCAGTATGAGAAAACTGGAAGAGAGAGCTCAGGGTAGACTCGGTAGAGCCAACCAGCTTTGTCGCCCTCTGGAGCTAAGAAACCACAGGAACAGAGGCGCGAGCTTATTTTCCATCTTTCATTTTGATTTAAAAAAGCTAATCTATGAAGCCTCCCTCTCTAAAACAGTTGTAAATTCATAATACTTTCTTATCTCCTACTTTGCATAATAAACTTGAGACAACAGTATTGAGGAATTTATGGATTTGATGCTGTGATCTAATGTAAATAACATCTGTCATCACTTCACAAAATAGTTAAAGCGGATGTCTCAGAATCCTTTTTGTACCATGAGGCCCTCCGTATTGTTGGAGGGTGGATTCAGTGAGGGGGGGCATTAGATGAATAGATGTCACTGAAAATTACACATTGTAGCTTTAAGTGTAGACTTTGACTAGGCCTGTCCTTTTTTTATTTAGAATTCTTTGAGTCATCCAGATTCTGCATGCCTGGTATACTTTGGTTCAGTGTCCTGCAATATAATCCAAGAGTGTTTGATCTTAAGATTACAAACCGGTGGCTGGACATTTTCAGCAAGAGAAACAATGTAGACTTACCAGGAGGATCTGATCATATGAGCTTTAAAGTGATGCAGTGTGTAGCACTGTTGCTTTTTAAGAAGGCCCAGCGTTTGATTCATGGCCTAGGGCAGGGTTGCTCAGGTCTAGTCCTCAAGAGCTACTATCCAGGAGCTTTTTGATGCACCCTATTTTTAAGACATCTGAATCAAATGAGTGGCTCACTACCATGTCTCTTCAGAGCTAATTTAGGGGATTAAGCCTTTAGATTCAGGTGTGTTAGAGAAGAGATTCATCTAAAAGTTACACAATGGTAACTCTTGAGGACTGGACATGAGCAACCCTGGCCTAGTGTTTGTCAGCTTGCAGTTTGCATATTCTCCAAGTGGATCCTCCCTAGGTACTCCGGCTTCCTCCTACATTTTAAAAACATCATGAGGTTAATTTTCATCTCTTAACTGTCTTTAGGTACAAGTTTGTATGTCTTTGTCTTGCCCTGCGACAGATAGGTGACATGTCCTAACCATGCCCCGCCTTTTGCCCAGAGACTGCTGCAGATGTCACGAGCCCGACCATGACCCTGATTAATAAGGAATTATTTTTATCCAATGGTATGTTGATTTGGATGGCTCTATTCCCATAGTGAATGAAATCACGATTTTGATAAGGTCGGGAGAAAATCAAACATGTTTGAAATTCAGTCGGCCGTTGTGGGCAAATCAGTCCTTGGGCATGCGCAAACAAGGATTCTTCTTGTTCCTCTCAGACAAATACACGGAAGCATGGCGGGGATGGGAGTGAAATGGAGTTATTTCTGTAAAATTGACAGACCGTAGCATCCACATTTGCTCAGCCATGTCTTTGTCCAAATACGTTGTCGCCTTTTCTTTTTAGGATTTTTAGCATACAATATTGCACAAATTGCCAAGGCAGCGCGTTTCACTCTAGTTAGATCCATATTCCTCTTCTACTTGTTTGGCCTAGACAAGTCCGTTTAGCGCCATCTCACTGCGGACCTGAGTCCCACGTGGTTTTTAGACATACAGTGTGAGAACATACATCGTGAGCTTTAAACTTTTAAACCCTGAGGTTTCATCATACAGTGTGAGGTGTAGCTGCGTGCAACAATTGAGAAAATCGCACAGTGTATGCCCAGTTTTACTGAAACATTGTGAGGATTCCAACCAACATTTACTTATTCATTAAGGACCATAATTAGGTGTTATGAGCAGTGGCTGATTTATTAGCTTTCCAATGAAACTGACACACGCAGCGAGTTTCAGCAATATCATACAACATGTCTGTAACTACTGAAGGCCTGCCTGCACAATTGTCATACACTTACAGTAATATTAGTGCTCACAACTTGTTATGCTGTGAATCCAAATGAGCTGCTGCCAGTTTTGCGGTCAGGGTTGGGATGCTGGTATATCTCTAATCATCTCGCCATGGAGTCTTTCATTGCAAGTATTTGTCTTGAGACTTCAGGGAGCTAAAAGCCCTAAGTGACTTGCATCATCTGCTGCGTGTCACAATACTACAGCAATGATGGGCGTCTGTCCTGCCCCCCTTGCCCACCTGAGGGGGTTACAGTTGGCAGCTAGCAATCCTCACCTGACAGCCATCCAAAAAAAATAAATAAATGAGCCACTTGGCAGCTAGCAGAAATAGCTTCCTCCTATTCGGGGGTCGGCCCCAGTCAAGAGGAGGGAAGCTTGGCTCTTTAAGCGTTGGGCCGATTCCCAGACTCACAAGCAGCTCAAGCCGCAGGCCCCCTTTGCTTCTGGGCTTTCGATCAGTCACTCTAAATGCAGCTCTGTGCTTTAACCAAATGGATAGACAGGGCTTCATTTTCATTGAACAGCTTGATATGTAGTGTCTATGTTAAATGCTATATCAAGTAGCCATGTGTGCTTAAGTACTGACAACATGCTGTCAGTACTGTTTTAGTTAGGGGACGGTTTTCTAAGAGGCCACTCACATTGTAGAAGGGTTTGAAAGGGTGTGAAATTTTTTGATTTATAGCTTGAAATTAAAGAGGGAACAATCAGTGTATCAACATTAATATTATATAAAAGATGTAATAATCAAATCATAATAAAATCACATCACTCTATAAATGCATCCAAAAAACTAAGAAGCAGTTTCAAATAATGGCTTACAATCCAAACCAAACTCCATATGAATAAAGATCAATCTAAGACTTCCTAATTCATCTAGTGGAGATTCATGAGCCACCTAAAAATCGCAAGTTACAAAAAGTACATAATACATTTAAAGTTAATTAGAAGAAAAACATGTTTTCATTGTCAGTGCATACATTTCACATTCTTATATGCAGTCTCTCTAAAGGAACACACATACTTTATAAAAACATGTAGAAGTATAATCTTCATCTTTATTTTGGTTTTTTAATGATAGATCTCATTAGTACATTCCCTAACTTGAATATACGATATAATATACCTATTTTTGGTATCTCATGATAAATATTACTTTGCAGGTATAAACAACAGCTCTTTGACAAAAGCTGACAGGATTCATAGCACTATCTTTGAGGGTGATTCAGACCAATAGTAGTAAATAGTATTACCAACAGTATTGAAATATAATAGTTCAGAGTAAAAAAAAGGCAGATGAGAATGATACCTTAGTAAAGCCTCTGAGTAAAATCCTGAATGAGATTGCTTTGGCCCTCATGAACCTTAAGATATTGAGTACTTCAGGAAGTACAATTTTGGCAAAAAATCACCTGGAAGGCTCTTACCTGCAACCTGCAACCAATTTCTTCATAAAAAGCATCTACTCCAGAGTACCAGTGTTGCTCCACACCTTCATATTATCAAATCACGGTCTGGGACGTCCTCGCTTCCTGCTAAACAACATCCCTCCTCCTCCCCATCTCCACTTTCATCTCACTGGACTCCCTAAAGCATCTCTCATTCTCTAGCCTTTATTCCACTACTACTTTTAGACTCCTGTGGAAAGATGTTTCTAATCTGGAACCATGGAGATGTCATGAGAGCTGTACAAAACAAAATGTTGTTTTGTATACACTTTGTCTATACAAAATGACAATAAAAGTTGTCTAAGTCTAATTCTAAGTCTTACCTAAACCTACCCACTTATGCAAAACTACACTAAGCATTGATATCTTCTGCAAGGGTGAATAATGAAGCCAGTCATCTGCCCCCAGATCATGATAGAATAACATTGAGTTGTGTCCTATTTAAAAGGATCATAAATGTTTCAGCCACATTGGTGGAGCAAAAAAATTTTGTGAGTGTGATGCAGAGTCCATTTTAGAGTGTAACTGTCTGATGACAGCAGGGGAAAAGCTCTTACAGAAGCTGCTGGCCCTACATACTGCAAAGTGGATGCTGCAAAGCCTCTTCCCAGAGGGCAACAGGAAGAACAGTCTGTGGTGGGGCTTTGAGGGGTCGATGACGATGTTATGGGCTAGGGACATGCAGCGCGGAGATGAAATGTCTTTAATGGAGGGAAGAAGAGCCCTGATGATCCTTTCAGCTGTCCTCACCAGTCTTCTCACGTTCTTCTAGTCTGAGGCGCTGCAGCTTCCACACCACAAAGTGAGACAGCTGGTCAGAATGCTATATGGTGCTTCTGTTGAATATAAAAAGCCTTAAATGGCCAAATTCAATCTTATTTCAGGGATCTGATCATTTCTTGTGCTCCTAACAGAGCTCTTCACTTTCAATCTGCAGGTTTGCTAATGGTTCCTAGAATTTCTAAAAGTAGAGGGAGATATTCTAATTATCAGGCTCCTCTCCTGTTTAACCAATTATCAGTTTTAGTCAGTGAGGCAGACGCCTTGTATTATTTTAAGGCTAGGCATAAAACTTTCCTTTTGGGTAAACCTTATAGTTTGAATGGCTGAAGAGAAAATCAAGAGATTTTCAGTAGGTTAGATAGGAAGTGAATATTCTCACTGGTGTTTGTGCGAGCTTTTCAGTATAGTATGTAGAAGACTATAATTTCATATTTGTGCATGGACGTTAATTCTGATTTAGGTCCCTAGTTGCACCCCATATATTGTTGCTAAATTAAATTAATAAATTAAATAAAAAATTCCATTCCTTGACATGTGTCATGACACTGTTTTAGTAAAGGCTATCTAAGCCTATATGTTGTCTCTTTCAGGTTTAAACAATCATAACTTATAGCACACACACAGATCCAAAGCCTAGGAAACATTGACAAAATGATAAAACAGACTCCACAGGATACATTTCTGATCCAGCCACCCTTGACTGGAGTTAATACAGCAAAGAAACTCATTTACACATTTTACTACCGAGCGGATTTAATAGAGCAACGAGTAAAAACACTAGCAGCTCTGTAAATCAAGAGTGAGCCAAAAGAACAAAGAAATCCAACAAATCTTAATTTACAGCTGCTCCACATACCTCACTAAGGCCAGAAAATAAGCATTAAAATCTCTTTAAAATACTGTTGATAGCTTTTGGTTACAGGCAGTCCCTGTTCATATGTCTGGCACTGGTCTTTTATGGTGAGGAACCTAATACAAGATTTCTGTTCTAGTGCAAACACAGTGGCCATAGGCACTGAGGAACAGCTGCCGTATAATTGAATTAACATTCGCCTTCTGCTCCGGCACTCGGAGCTGTGCTGAGAAGTCATACGAAAACCTTCTATGAGCGCCATCAACCTGCCTATGAATATGGATGCTGGTGGTGATAGATATGCTCTCTGTCTAATGTTGGTAGGGTTGCCTGCACAACAAAGAGTTATACAAGGTAAATTGTTTCAGGGATTGACATGTTGTATATCAAGTTAGTTGATCTTTCTTTTCTTTTTACCACCAAAGACCCTCTGAGGGTGAAAACTGTGATACTTCAGAGGTAAGGATGTCCCTGTTAGATTTAAGGTCTAACAGAGACATCTGGTGGAGCTTTCATTTAAAATCATCCACAAATTTGCATGTTGGAAAGCAAAATACATTTTTTTTTATAAACACTTCTCTCCACACCCAATGTCTTGCTTAGTAAATAAGAGATTTAAAACCATTTGACATGCCAGTAGCAAGATTTCACACAGAAAATTTGCTGCACATTTCTAACATTGATTTTAAGTGATTTTGTTCACCTCTGATACTATGCTCCTCATTAATTCAATTCAATTCAGTTCAGTTTATTTATATAGCGCCAAATTCACAATACATGTCATCTCAAGGCACTTTACAGTTCAACCAGATCATACAGTCAAATTGATACAAAGTTTTCTATCTAAGGAAAACCAGTTCAAATACAATCCCCCACACTAAGCATGCTTGTAGCGACAGTGGAGAGGAAAAACTCCCTTTTAACAGGAAGAAACCTCCAGCAGAACCAGGCTCAGTGTGAGCGGCCATCTGCCGAGGCCGACTGGGGTTCAAGGAGACAGAAGCAGAGATACAAAAAGCAGCTGTAAAAGGCGGTTCCGTCCAGGAAACACACAGCCAGGCAGACGAGCTCCAAGGCAGCTCCCATGCCAGAGGACGAAGAGAGCACATCCACTCAGTCACGGCCAGAGAAACAGGACCACACTGGAAAACAGGCCGATCTCCAACATCTATAAACAAGGGTGTTGATGGAAGCAGCACAGCTGATGTTTCTTTCCAGGATGACGTCACAGCCAAACAGGAACAGACGAGGCAAAGCTACTCTGAGGAAAAGCAGAGAGAGCAGAATGTTAGAGATTGAACTAACAGATTCTGCAGAATAGGAGAACAGAGAGAGAATGAAGCAGAATGATGAAATGGGGGTCCCTATGTCCTCCAAAAGTCTAAGCCTATAGCAGCATAACTATAGAGATAGCTCAGGATAACCTGAGCCACCCTAACTATAAGCTTTATCAAAAAGGAAATTTTTAAGCCTAGCCTTAAAAGTAGACAGGGTGTCTGCCTCACGGACTAAAACTGGTAGTTGGTTCCACAGGAGAGGAGCCTGATAACTAAAAGATCTGCCTCCCATTCTACTTTTAGAAATTCTAGGAACCACTAGTAAACCTGCAGATTGAGAGCGAAGTGCTCTGTTAGGAATAAAAGGAACAATCAGATCTCTGATATAAGATGGAGCTTGGCCATTTAAGGCTTTATATGTGAGAAGGAGGATTTTAAATTCTATTCTTGATTTAACAGGAAGCCAATGAAGAGAAGCCAGGATAGGCGAGATATGATCTCTCTTTTTAATTTTCATTAGAACTCTGGCTGCAGCATTTTGGATCAGCTGAAGGCTTTTAACTACAGTTTGTGGACTTCCTGATAGTAAAGAATTACAATAGTCCAGCCTTGAAGTAACAAATGCATGGACTAGTTTCACAGCATCACCCCTGGACAGGATATTTCTAATTTTTGCAATGTTCCTCAGATGAAAGAAGGAAATTCTAGAAACCTCTTTGATATGGGATTTAAATGACAGGTCCTGATCAAAAATAACACCAAGATTTTTTACTTTATTATCTGAAATCAGTTTAATCCCATCCAAATGAAGTGACTGGCTAATCAGTTTCTTTTTCAGAGACTCTGGTCCAAAGACTATAACTTCTGTTTTATCTGCATTCAGAAGCAGAAAGTTAAGAGTCATCCAGGTTTTTATGTCTTCAAGACATGCCTGTAATCTATGTAATGGGTTAGCTTCATCTGGATTTATAGACAGATATAGCTGGGTATCATCAGCATAACAGTGGAAATTAATCCCATGCTGTCTAATAATTCTACCAATTGGGAGCATGTATAAAGTAAAGAGAATTGGTCCTAGCACTGATCCCTGTGGTACTCCACAGGTAACCTTTGAGCGTGTTGAAGATCTATCATTAACATGAACAAACTGAATTCGATCAGATAGATAAGATTTAAACCAGTCTAGTGCTGTTCCTTTAATTCCAACAAAATATTCAAGTCTTTCTAAAAGAATATTATGGTCAACTGTATCAAATGCAGCACTAAGATCCAACAGGACGAGCACAGATACAAGTCCATTATCTGAGGCCATGAGAATATCATTAGTGACTTTCACCAGAGCTGTTTCAGTGCTATGATGAGCTCTAAAGCCAGACTGAAACTCTTCAAAAAGTTCCTTATGGTGGAAGTGATCGCAAACTTGTTTGGCAATTACTTTCTCAAGAATTTTGGATAAGAAAGGAAGATTGGATATAGGTCTATAATTGACCAAGTCATCTGGGTCAAGAGACGGTTTCTTAAGCAGAGGTTTAATTACAGCAACCTTAAAAGCTTTAGGTACATATCCCTGTAACAGAGATAGATTAATCACATCTAAAATGGAGGAGGAGATCAAAGGGAATACCTCCTTAAATAACCTGGTTGGAACTGGATCTAACATACAAGTTGAAGGCTTAGATGAAGACAATAATTTTGCTAATTCAGAGAGTTCAACTGGATCAAAGCAGTCTAAACCCGGTTCAGATTCCATGACTACCTCAGGTACAATCGCGGATAGAGGAGTGCTTATGATCTTATTTTTAATAAGATCAATCTTATTTATAAAGAATCCCATAAAATCATTGCTGCTAAGAGCAGGTGGAATGGACGGTTCAACAGAGCTATGGCTCTGGGTGAGTTTGGCAACTGTATTAAAAAGAAATCTAGGATTATTCTTATTCTCCTCTATTAATGAGGAGAAGTATGCTGCTCTTGCTTTACAAAGGGTCCTCTTATACAGCAGTAAACCATTTTTCCAGACTAGGAAGGACTCTCGCAGGCCTGTGGAGCGATATTTTCTCTCCAGTTTCCTAGCATTTTGCTTCAAAGTACGCAGCTCTGCATTAAACCAAGGAGCAAGCTTTCTATTTTTAACGGTTTTCATTTTCAAAGGAGCTGCGTTGTCTAAGGCAATACGCAGAGAACTAGCAACCCCATCAACAAAATCATCAACCTGTGAAGGGGAATAAGCTAAGCTTTTGCACTCTGCAGCACTGCTCATTAGGAAGAAGAAAACTTTAGTCTTCCTTTTTTTTTTTTTTTTTTTTTTACAGCTCAGCTTGTTTATGGTTCACAAAACAGCAAACAATTTAAGCACATCACAAACTATAGTTTAATCCCAATGACTTGTAGGATTTGATGGAGGCTGACCTGCTGAACAGCAAGTCTCTTTTGCCTTCCTTGTTTATCACACCAACAATAATAAATAATTTTTGCAAAATAAGAGGGCGGTTGAACTACTGTTAATCTCAGTATTGAAACTAAACTAGTTAACATTGTTCAGAGATTGCCTAATAGGCTAGATTGAATATAGTTTAGAAAACCCAGGCTAACAGAAAATAATTCTTTAAAAAAAATCACAATCACTTTACAAGTAAAAAAACAACAACAGTAGGCTAAACATTAAACAAAAAGAGTAAATCGGATAAAGACATCAAACATCAAAATGAACATCTACTGAACATAAATCACATTTAAAGTATACAGATTTCATTATGCTGAATGCAATGTATCAACAGCATATCAGCCTAAAGTTTTTAATAATAATAAAAGCACATTTTATTTAAAGTGCCTTTCAGGAAACCCAAGGACACTGTATACACAAAATATTCAACATGCACTATAGTAAAATTGGTGGATGCAGGCAGGGGAGGTATGCAGTCCTGAAAAGATGAGTTTTCAGCCTAGATTTAAACAGAGGTAAAGTGTCAATGTTGCGAATATCTGTAACGATCTTGTTCTGTTGTTTTTCTTTACGTTTTCTGTTTCAAGTTTAGCCAGGTTTTTCATTGTTTTCTAGCTTTTTTGGTGTGTCTGGATTCATTTAAGTTGCTTAGGTTTTTCTGTCTGTCCTCTGCTGCCTCCTTGTGTTCTTTTCCCTTGGCTTCCTCGTCAGCTCTAATCACACCTGTTCCCTATCAGCTCATTAGCTCTACCTTTGTTCAGTCAGCCATAAATACTCTCCCTCTGCATTCCCTCTTTGCTGGTTCCTCGTCTTACCTTTCCTCACCCTGGCTCCTTGTTGGTTTTTCCCTGATGTCTCCAAGGTTCTGGTTAGTGTTTGATTTTTATGTTGGATTTTTGGATTCCTGTTTTTGTTTAACATTTTTTAAGTTGGATTTTTGGATACCTGTTTTTGTTGCCTGATCTCGCATTAAACCCTCCAAGAACTCACCTCTGCCTCTCAGCTTCTGTTTTTTTGTCCAATTAAGAAACGTTAAATCAAATCGTGACAATATCAGGTGTGGGTGAATTTCAGAGTTTAGAAGCAGAGCAACAGAAAACGAGGCGCACAGGAGACTCAACAAGATGGATGGAAGAGGAAGATCTAAGGGTACGTGAGGGCAAAATTTTGTAATAAAAATATTTAATATTTGAGTAACTAAATATATCTGCATTAGGTGTAAGTAATAGGTTTTCTTTAAATAAGGGGCCATTACAACGCCACCCACCCCAACATTAAATGGTTTAGGAGTAAATATTAAAAATAAACTGAAGATGAGCCATGAACAGGTTCAGGAACAGAATTGCAGAAGAATGATGCGCATTCAGTGCTAGGTAAGAAGCAATGCGATTATCAATATGTGATTTTAAAGTATAGGATCCACTAGGTAGTGTAAGGGAGAAAAACATTTTTTTCTGTTACAGCAATACTTTAGCTTAGTGCAAAAAGAGCAGAATGATGGCAGAGGTCCTGGCGCAGTGTAACAGACAGACCAGAGCCAGCTGAGGCGGGGGCAGCATGAGCGAGCACCAAATTCGAAAATTTACGTTAATTTAAATGATCCTACACTGTGGCCAACAAAAATAACTGATTCTGAAAGAGCAAAAAGGAAGCCTTTCTCAGAGATGGAAAATGAACTGCCAGCAGATTGAGAGTGCAGAGAATCCCCAAAGTATCTAACCTATTCTACCTCCCACAATTGAAAGGAAAAAATTTAGGGACTGGCTAATATACAGCAGGTCAAAAAAGGCCATATTTTGCCATGCTTGCTGTTCTACTATGAAGGAGAAAATATCCAACATAAAATACAGAAAGTTCAATGAAAGATTTCCAAGGCATGAAAGAAACTGTGCACACAAACATTGTTATTGGAAATGGAAGAACCTGTTATGTATTTTCTTATCTCTACCTGTGACTATTACTTTACTATAATAAAGTTCATCGTTTGGCATTTGGAGACCAAGTCTAACCACATTTATGAAGTGAAGTTTTAAGTTTGTTTGGAAGACAGAACAATATTTCTGTAAGCAGCAGATTATTGAATAAAATATTAGGCAAAGAATAATGATGTATGCAATTAAGTTGACTTTTGTGTGTGTGTGGAGGGGGGTGGGGGGTGTTGTGGTGTAGAGGAGGGTCCAAAAAGACTGTGTTGTCCCGGGCCCTAGCAAAACTGTCAGCTGGCCTGCGGGAGGGGGTAGCAATCTGAAGAACTTCTGAGATTTTTGGGTGGAATAAAGATTATGGCTGACCTTGAAGATCTTGAACTGGATTCTGCAGCTGATAGGAAGACGGTGAAGTTCCTTTGGGACTGGGTTGATGTGATGGAATGAGGGGGTTATAGTAATTAAATGAGTCGCTGAATTGTCGACCAACTTAACCTTATGAAGAGATTTTTCTGGGGAAGGCCAAAAAAAGAGTTGCAGGATGTGACCAGGCTAGGCAAAGACCAGAACAGATGCAGAGTTCAGGGAAAGACAGGAACAAAGACACTGACTGTTTCATAGGTGGAAATAGGCAGAATGGGTAATGTTATTGATATGGGAGGTGAATGAGAGAGTGCTATCAAGGATGACACCCAGACTCTTGACCTCAGGAGACGGAAAATAGAACCATGATGATGCAAATTGAATAGCAACCTGCTTCTTTTATATTTGGAGAATTAGTTACAAGAAAACAATCAGGGGGACCAGATTATTGCACATTGAGTAATATAGAGTTTTAGTTTTACACTTTTAAGAAATGATGCAATTTTTTCGACCATTATAGTCTTTTGTCTTAAAAGATCTGTTAAAATCTGTTAGGATCCAACATCTGTTTAACTAAGAGACCACACTAGTTTTAACCTTTGTCCAAATATTTCTTTGCTCTCAGTGGCAAACAACTAGATATTTATGTGATCAGTTTATGTTTTATAAATTACTATCTAATCATTGTGCTTCATCAGAACAGATTTTATGCCAGGAGAAAAAAAAATCATGTCTGAAATTTTAAATATATATAAGAATTAATGGGACTAGGAATTGAAGCTTCCAGCTGCCTTAGGTTAGGAGGATAAGATAACCTTTTTGTATATAACATTTGAGTTTAATATGCTTTGGTTATTTCATTGAAAAATGAAATTAACTCATTGTATACTTTACATTGATTACTTCATTACAGAATTACAGAGGACTTGAGTCGTAGAAAAGACTCATATAACTGGGATAACATTAGTCTGATGATTAAAGGGAAGACTTTGATTCAGATTCATAAAATCTGAACTGAAGATGAAGTTACAGCTTTAAGACCTACATGAACTGAACTGTCTTAGTTTTTGTACTATGCCCCCAATGAACTCTAGACATATCATCAGCAGTAATACCTAAACTTAAAAAAAAAATAATGCACTGCACTGGAGTTCAGTAGTACCATGACTATCTGGCAATAAAAGCAAACTTTGTTTAGAAATTGATGTCGAGTGAAAGAGCACAGAACAAAAGGTTCAGTGTGAATTTACCACAGCCAGTAATGATTCAAAAGCCTTATCATTAGCTAATAATTGCCAATTCTGTTTCTTAAGTGAGAAGTCCGAGCAGCCATCTAGCAGGAAATCCACTCGAACAAATAAAGTTTGATTTGGTCTCGCAGTCATCTTTTTGATTAACGGACTTCAAAATTACAGGTACCATAACCTTAAATAACAGAATGGGAGGCATAGAAAGGATTTTTTTCATCATCCAACTTGTGTCATTGTGTAGTGGTGCAGAAATGAAGACATCCACACATGATCTGAGCCCTTTGAGTTCAGATTTATTGATACGGCTGTGCAGTCACAGAGCATGGTGGCACACACGGCCGCCTGGCCAGCATGGGACAGTGACACACACATGCACGTGCATCCACGCACACTCTAAGTCATTCTGCCCACCCAAAGAGGCAGAGGACAAAATTTATCAGTTTTTAAGATAATTCACCAATCTTATCACTCTTAAACCCTTGCAGTCAGAGTCTACAGTTCGAGCCACTATGTTGCTACAGTTTTATTATCAAAATCTGATTAGCAACATCAGCCAACTTGGTTAGAACTGGAGGATCTATTGATTCGTATGGCCAGATTTACACAGTACACTGCATCTATTTTTGTTTAATCATCTTTCTCTCACAAGCACTCATGTCTCTTACAAGCACTCATGTAGTCAGGCATCCACAGAGCAGGTCACAGTGAGGAGATCAGAAATGCAGGTTAAGTGTTTTCGGAGCTCACACACTCTCATAGACACTCTCAGACACCCATCTACTCTCAGCCATTAGATCAATGGTAGCTGAGATCAGTCGTTACAGAGATAAAACAGGGAAACAAAGCATTAAACAGACTGTTTGACTGTAACCAGAACAAAACACCATATTTAGAACTCTTTACAAGTCGGCATACATCTATGTTTCCTATTGTAGTTGGTATAAAGTCCTGTTAAATGCTTATATGTTATAGGCTATCACAGTAGCTAGAAGAACATAGAGCAAAAATTACAAGTCTGTACATGTGTTGGTCCAGAAAACATATTATGCTTTACCAAGTGTCAGGCAGCCTATTACAAATATTGTTTTAGTCTAACATTTAAAGATTGTTTCACGTTACATTTAAAGATTAGAGTTTTCTTCTGACTTCAGGGCTGGTGCAGAAAAACAATACGACACACACACACAGGGGAGACATAGCTTTTAAAAAAGGAACGATAAGGGGGACCAGAGAGAAAATTAAGACTGAAAACATGACCAGAGGCTGCACATAGTAGCTATAAAATAGACATATATAAATCAAAGTGAGCAAAATTTAGCGCTGAAAAACTGATAGAAAAGCACAACTAATTTATCAGTTAGACCAGGATCAGAAAAAGATTTTAACAAGGTTATTGTGACATGGAAAGTACAGATAGAGGCACACATTTAGCCAGATGGCCTTCTAACCACTGACTGCATCGTTTAGATAGAATATGGTTTTGGTGGATGAGAAACTGCAATAAGTTGGTTGTAAATTAAAAAGAACATAAAAAAAAATAAAAAATCAATCCGGGTATTTAATGTTTCCCTCTTTTTAATGTTACTTTTATAATGTTTTTTATTTTTTTTTTAATAATAAATTTTCAACCCCCTAAACTGTAAGGATATAGCTATAATTTGCATTATATCATATACAGTTATTCTACAAAGCTTTAACTTCATACAGAAAATGTGGTTATTTTAACTAAAAGAAATGAATAGTTTGATGTTTAAGGAAAATAATTTCATTCTCCACAAATACTGCTCAGATGTTTCTTTTCTTCCCTGGAAATTAATGTACTGAGCACAAGTGCATTACAAAGGTATTGGCTGAACTTGAACACTTTGGCAAGTTATAACCACAAACTTCATTGTATTCTGTTAAAATGCCATTTCATAAACACTCACAAAGGGGAACATCATTATGAAGTGGAAATGACTGAAAATCCCAAATAAAATCCAGTACAACTGCTTTGAGAATTTATCAAATTAGGAAACAGATTTAATCTGTTTGCTATTTATTTCAGTATAACTCTCTATATTTTCTGAGGCCCTCAGGAGTTTGGAAATTAAAGGGAAATGTCATTTAATCTAACTGAGCTTGTAGAGACCTAAAAGACTTGCAGGAGTAAGAGAATCTGTTGATGGAATGGGAACTGATTCAGGTCAGGATGACACGTGGATGCACACTTTTGAGATATTAATAAAAACAACATGGTGAACATTTTTCTTCCCCATCACAGTTAATCATTCCTTTTTTTTGTTGACCACAGCACTGAAAAACAAAAAAATAATCCCACATTGAAGTTTGTGATTGTAACATAGCAAAATGTGAGAAAAAAATATACAAATATACAAAGTACAAATACTTTTGCTAGGCACTGGTTAAAGTGAAAACTGACCCACGTGTCCAATATAGTATATATGTAAAGTGTGCAATAATTACAAATTTTATGTACAACATTAAAACTCAGAATCATGGCAGAAAAGAAGCACATATGCTTTGGATTTGCTGTTTCAGATTAAAAATTAAAGTTTGGGTTTGTCAAGTGGTGTACGGGCACGCTGTAAACACAATGATAAAATGTTGCAACAGCGACCAAGAATAGGAAGCTTCTGGGAGAAAACTGTACTGCTGAACAAAAGCAAAAAAAATTTATAATAATATGAGTAATTTTGCAACAATGTGGAGCTCTTGCTACAGCTTCAAAACACATCAGAAGGCATCGAGTAAACACACAATGTGAAAATATTAGATATGCAGTGCATAAATATTACAACACATTAATGCAAAACAAAATATATTTTAGATAAAATTATTTACAAAACTCAAATGTATTTGCACATGTGATATGTTGAAATTACAAAAAGCTGCTTTCCTATTTTTTGGACTTTTTTTCCACCACATTTATATTAAATTATTTATTAAAAATATTTTTCTTACTGGACATTAGATGGATTTAAGCTTCTTATCCAGGCATCAATAAACATTACATTTATTTACAAGAAAAACAACACAAAAACAACAACAACAAACAAAACATTTTGTACCTGGCTGCAAGGAAACAAATAATTTAAAGATTAAGGAAAACAATATCAAAGTAAAGATAGGTTTCCTGTGGCTTTAGCAACCATAAGGAGCACTCTGAGGAAAATATTTTCTAAGATTTGATTTGTTTAAGGAGTACTTGGTATTAAAACAGTAGTGCTGAAAGACCTGTGGTCTTAACCTCAGTTTACTGTACAGACAAAAGATGCACATGCAGGATGGACTTTGTAAAATTCCCCTAGATATTTAACTATTCTGCACATAAAGCAACAAATAACCTAAGTCCATCTCTGAAATAATATAGCCAATAAAGATGGATGCACAATGTGGAAGTAGAACTTTTAAAATAGCTACATGAGGTTATTAAAAAAATGTAATACAAAGGAGAATAAAATATCGCAGAGGTTGGAGGTGAGTGTGTTATCCCCATGCTATTCAGGTTAAGGTAAAAAACCAATACAGAAAAAAAAAATTACATTGCACCTGCCTGTGTACAAAAAATTAAACCATAATACATGTGAAAAAGCAATTAAAATCCAATGACAAAAACCACAAAAGGAAGTGAAGGTGTGAGTTTTTCAGTCATCTCTAGGGGGCAGCAGAGCCCAACAGTTGGCCATTCATCGCACCCTCACAAAAGATGAGGGCAAAGTGAATCTGGTCATGATGCTCCTCTCCTCTGCTATTCCATCACGGCATCTGTTTGGATACAACAGGACAAAAAAAATCCAGAATTAGGAAAATATAGTTTGCAAATGTCGCCATTTGTAAATCAGTCATTGCTCCAATTCCCACACACAATTATCATGTCGTCACATTTTAGTATGTGTATAGTTCATACTTCAGGCTTTTACCAGCACATAAAACTCACCACTTGTTACTTTGCTCTTGTTATCTTCACCATCTGGAGATCCAGCCCCCTCTAACAACTCTCCTGAGAAACAAAAATCCTACTTTTATTTCTGAAATAGACTGATTATTATCCTTTTTAACTGCGGTCTTATATTTGGTTGTCATGCTTTGTTTTAAGTGAAAAAGGGTTAAGGTAATTTTATGTTTCTTTTTAAATCAACCAGAATGTATTTAGAAAAATATGAACTCACAATTAGTGTCTTTATTGATAAATCAGCATGACTATTTGAGTATGTGTTAAACTCTGTGTAAAACATTATTAAAACATTCAGTGTAGCTGTACTTGTATCGTAGCACAGTAGAGATGCACTCGATTTTGGCTTGAGATCGGCCAATTTTAAGCCCCTATCGGCCATAATGTATAACTAACTGGAAACTTAAAATTTGCCACTTTTTATTAATCAGTTAATGCATCACAATACAAAACTCTTGTATATAAACATTTATAAGAAAAAAGAAGCACAGTTACTTTGGGTCAGTAGGATGCTTACAAGTATGTCAAACATCGAGGAACTTTTAAAAAGGTGACAATATTTTCTATGGAGTCATGTCAGCTGTTTACTTTGAGCACAACAATAGAGAACTAATTTCCAACAAGTACTGCACTTTTTTTAAAGCCAAGTTGTGCTTCTGGCAATTTTGGATGTACTCGTACTAGTTTCTTCCACTTCACCCATGACTGGGTTGCGGGGGGAGCAGTCTCAGCAAAGATCCCTGGACTTCCGTCTCCTTAGACACCTCTTCCAGCTCCCAGACAAGCCGAGAGACATAGTCCCAACAATGTGCCCTTGGTTGTCCGCTGGGCCTCCTCCCGCTGGGACATGCCTGGAACTTCTCCTGAGGGAGACATCCAGGGGGCAACCTAAAGAGATGTTTAAGCCACCTCAGCTGACTCCTTTCGATGTGGAGGAGAAGGGGCTGTACTCTGAGCATCTCCCAAATGACTGAGCTCCTTACCCTATGTCTATAGAAGAGCCCAGTTACCTTGATGAGAAGGATCATTTCGTCTGTTTGTATCTGGGATCTTGTTCTCTCAGTCATGATCCAGATTTCATGACCATAGGTGAGTGTAGAAACATAGTCCAATTGGTAAATCGAGAGCTCTATCATTTTGCTCAGATCTTTCTTCACCACGACAGACCAGTGCAGCGTCTGCATAATAGCAGCAGCCACACCGATCCATCTATCAGACTCCTGCTCTATTCTCCCCTTACTCGTGAATAGGACCCCGAAATGAGATCAGCTAGTCCCTGCACCAGACCCCCTCCTGCCCTTGGCTACGCTTTGAAATCCTGTCCATAAAGATTATGAACAGGACCGGTGAGGGAGGCCAGCCCTGTTAGAGTCCAACATGCATCTGGAACAAGTCTGACTCAATGCTGGCAATGCTTACGAAACTCCTGCTCTGCTTGTACAGAGCTTGTAAAGATCCCCTAACTCCATACTCCTGAAGCATCCTACCAGAGGGCACTATGAGGAATATGGCTGAATGCCTTCTCCAGGTCCAGAAAGGACATGTAGACTGGTTGAGCAAACTCCCAAATGCCCTTGAGAAGCCTGCAGTAAGTATAGAGCTTGTCTACTGTTCCACAACCAGGACAAAAACTGCACTGCTCCTCCTGAAGCTGAGGTTCGGCAGTCATTTGGACTCTCCTTTCCAGCTCCCTGGCATAGGCCTTACCAGGGAGGCTGAGAACTCAGCTTCCTCTTTAATTGGAAAACACCCTCCAGTCTCCCTTCTTATATAGGGGAACCACCACTCTGGTCTGCCAATCCAGGAGCACTGTCCCAGGCCTCCGCGTCATGTTGAAGAGGCAGGTCAGCCATGAAAGCCCATCAACATTTTGGACATTTTGTACCAAAATCTTTTGGAGTACAAACATAGGTCTCCCACAGGATATAAATTTATGATCAGTTCCGTATGTAAATCATTGCACCTAAGAACCATGGAACACACCATGACTCTCTGATCAGTCCATTTCAACAATACAAGGCTAGTTTTTTTATGTCAAATCACAATACTAAATAATTGTCCATCAAATTCTGAGGAATAGTTTTTTTATCACCAATTGGATTAAAAAGTACAGGACAGTATCATAAGATGTACCGTTTTGCAGCAAGGGACTATGGGGTGTAGTACTCCCTGGGGACTTTGCCTGCTTTGGTTCCCCTGAGTTTCCATCTGCTGACCTGCTGACCTCTGCCGACACCTTGCTGTCTAATTTATTCTCCTTCTGTTCAGGGCATACAGACTCTGTCTGGACCTCCTGAGGTTCCATAGCCTCCTCCTGCTGAGCTTGCTCCTCCGCTTCCTTTTTACCTCTCTCCTCTGCTTCTAGAGTCACATAAGAGATAATGGTCATTTAGCAAGTCCGGGACTTCATTTACAGTTATGAGTTAATATTGACGTAAATTGACAACGATGAAACTGAAAGGAGTTTGACATGTGGACATTTTCAGTTGATACTTCATAAACAAGGATATCTTAAAGGGGTCATAGAATGCAAAACCGAGTTTACAATGTCATAGATGAATAACAATACTGTAGTTCAGTGGCTGAAATGGACAGAGAAGTTCAAACCCCATCGGCACCTCCTTTTTCTGCAAATCTCACAATTCTAAACTTCTACCATAAAAGAGGCAAATCAAAACGAAGCCCAGAGTTGATGTAAACTCAGAGAAGTTGCCTTATTTGGTGCTGGCCTGTACTTTTGTCATCCCCGAAATGTTTATACAGACCAGCCCAGTGGTTCACTTGCCCAACAACATGAATAGAGGTTGCGAAGATGTAAGACACCAGTTTAGCTGTTTAGCCTACAGTTTGGTTTGCTTCTACAATAATTAAAAAGCAGGAAGTTTCTCTACTGAAAATGAGCCAGGACCATGGGCATAAATGCAGTTTTCCAGGCTGCACAGAGAAAGGGGACATTTTTACAGTCTTCACCAGGATCTGAAGACTCAACAGGCATGGATTATTTTTGTCTATCAGAAGATTCCTGCAGAGTTTTATGCTCAGCTGTTCATTTGCTGTAAGCATTTTACTAAAGACAGCTTTCAAAATCTTGGACAGTTCAAAGCAGGATTTGCTAAACTTCTTTTCCTAAAAGGAGGGGCTGATCCGACCGTAAGGCCATCACAACCGCAAGCTGTATTATTCTTTCGCTGAGCTGTTAAGAGCAATGCCAGCATATCTAGGGTGACCAGATTTGGGTTTTTGAAAGGGAGGACAATTTTTTTTGACTGGACCGGACCTCAGCAGAGAGCCATGAGCCGCCCATCCTCAGCCGGAGAAGGGGGGCTGGGGGCCGGTAAGGCAGCCGGGGGGAAGCACGGGGCTGTCGGTGCCCAGGCTACTGTCACTGGGTCGGGTTTGGTCGCTCCATCCCCCGCTGGCTTCCTGCCCCCGTACGCCGGGAACCCGTACAGCCCTAGAGCTGATGGCTCGGTTCGAGTGCCTGGTGTGTTTCAACTATGTGCTGCCCTGTAGTCAACCAAAATCACGGATGATTTCGACCCCCCCCCCCCCCCCCCCCCCCCCAAACATTTTTTTAGGTATGAATAGTAGCACATGTCCAGGAAAAAGAGAATGTCATGTGGTCACCCTACCCTATCAACAATTTCGATGTGTCAGTGAGTGAGTGCTTGTTGCTCTGATGCGTCTTTGCTCAGCAGCCTCGATCGTTGTAAAAAAAACAATCAGTGCACAGCTCATCTAACATTCATGAACATACCATAAAAGGAAGTAAAGCTGTCGTTTCATTCCAGGGCTTTTAACCAGGCTTGCATTGGGTTGCATAGAACAGCAAATATGACCTTTTTAGCCCAACCAATGTTATACACCTTATTCAGAGACCTTAAGGACCAGCACCAAAACCCTATATAATCATTCTATGACCCCTTTAAAATTTAATTAAGCTAAATATCATTCACACTTTTAACCACTTGGAGGCAGCCAAAACCTTCTGTGAAAAATACTTTACATTTTAATAGCAGTGAAAGATTGGTAGATGTCAAGCACATTGTTCTCAACAACCAAGAAGTTATTTTATATTACAAATTTCACAATATTTTTGCTTTTGGTTGGGTGTCAAACATGTTCTAAAACACGTCAAAGAAAGATTTGTTACACAAAAAACTATAACAATCACTAAAATATATGGCAGCAAATTTAGTTTCCAGTGCCAAATGAATAACAGAATTCAAAGTAAAACTGACATTAACCCCACCGTGTGCAAGCTAAACACTTTTGGTTTAAGTATTCTAATCATTCCAATGTCAACATCTTGCAGTCATTTCAGACAAACATATTTTGCTTGGTATGATAAGCTTTAGGGGTTGAACAGTACCTTTAGTAGCCTGGGCTTTCCATCTTTCCCTGTTCTGATAAACCTCCTCATTCCACAAGGCCTTAAAGTTTTTAATGTCCACCGTCAGAAGGGAACTTTGGCCAGACGAGCTGCTGTCAGAGCCCATGCTCTTGACACTGTGCCTTTTGGTTTCATCAGAGCTAATACTGTTCAGACTGAAAAGAAAATGAATATAACAGAAGCATATTAAACACTTTAAAAAGACAAAAAGTCTACAGCCACATTTTATCTTCTTTAGAGCATCTTTGACAGGTAAGTGGTCTGTCAAAGGTGCTCCTTTTTCTATATCCTATTGATTTATGTTTTTTTTAAATAAATCTATTTTTATCTTCTTATTCCAATCATCTTTTTATTGCACTAACTACAAAAATAAAAGATATTGCTATGTTGCTATGGTAAATATATGTAAAAAATATAAGTAAATCACAACAAATACACACAAACACATAGAAGTGGTAAAAGTATTATCAGCTACATTGTTTTTTCTTTTTTTTTTTACATTTCCTGTCATAGCAACATTATCTTCATATACTTATACCATGCTTATAATTTATACCCTTAAGCTTTTGAAGATTGTAACTTTTTTTTTAAGGCCAGCACTGTGTATCGTTTAGTGACCCAACAGTCTTTAGAAAGAAGACAAAGTGCTAAAAATCCTCGCTTGGGGTCTTTCATGCATGTAGTTTGCATATTTTCCCCATGCATATATGGGTACTATCATGGTAGCCCATCTTCCCTGCCAGTACAAAGAAAAATTACTGTTTTGTTGATCTGAACTGCCACTTTAATATGGTGGAGGGGTATCGGTGATCATGTGATCTCTGAGTCTATGTTTTTAGTGGCTAAAATGCCCCTGATAGGGTCTCCATAAGCTCTGGGTGACAGGTTAGACATAGAGCGTTTCAAAAAGCCCTTATGATGACCAAAAGAAGCATAGCAATTTAATAGCAATTGCCTAGTAAAACTGAATCTAGTCGTCAACCAGACGAGAGGTGTCGCTATATCTTCCAGAAATAGTGAAGTTCACCACACAGTGCCTGGGCTCTTAAAATCAGACATTTGAGACTTAGGTCTGGGAGAAGATTGGAGAGAACATAGAGAGAGCCTATCGTCTGGCCTCGAGTTGATTCTGTTATACCTCAAAAGGGGGAATAGTGGCTTTACTAACACTGTTTTTAGTGGGAATAGGAAGCTGCTGACCTTTACTGAGGACATTGATGGATGGTGGAAAGAATAATTTTGAGGATCTCGTCTGACCAGTTAACATGCCTTTCCTAGCTTAGGCAGAAACTGGGTGCTCGAAGCCGGACTTGTTCATCTCCCAGGTTGAAGTCTCCAAGGTGGTCAGAAAACTGTGGTTGGAAGAATTCAGGGGTGGATAAGGTACGCCCTAAGTGCCTTCAGTCTCTGGATGTTACTGTACGGGGCAGTTGTGGCTGTGCTTCCCCTTCAACTTCGTGTGCTGGTCTTGGACAAGGCCTCTGGATATGAAGATTGGAGTGATGGTCCCCCTTCTTATAGAGGAAGACCAGAGTATACTATAATTACAGGGGGATCACTACAGGGAATTCCTTGTAATTCGCCTCAAGTAGAGGACAGAGGTTCCACCATGGTTTGTGTGTTGTTAGGTGAAAATGGAGTAGGAAATTGATAGATATATCAGTGCAGCTGTTGCTATAATGCAGATGCTGCACCGGTCTACCATTGTGAAGAGAGAGCTAAGGCAAGGAGAAAGCTCTCAATTTACCGGTTGGTCAAAATTCCATACCTCACTTATGGTCATGAAATCTTGGTTATGACTGAAAGAAAGAGATCCGGGATAGCTAAAATTTGCTTTATAAACAGGGTGACCTGGCACTAATTTAGAGATAGATTACGGACCTTGGCTATTTGAGTGAGTCTTGGAGAAGAACTGCATTATCCCCCATGTCATGAAAAGTCATATGGCTTGGACATATAACCATCCACATACCACTGGGAGGAGTCCCACGTATGGCTCAAGGTACCAATGCATATTGCTGTATCACAGTGTTTTAACAGTTAAATATTTTTAAGAAAAGGATAAAGGATCATAAAAATACTCAAAATATCACATGTAATTGAACCTTTAAAAAATGAATTCAGTCAATGGTCCATTTATTATGTAGTGTAGAAATGAACTTTCTGGGTTATTTATACTGCAGAGCTTAGAATCTTCATGGTAGGCTAATGTAATTTAATTTTGTGGAAAACGACACAATCTATGTAGGGAAACAAATGAATACTGGTGCAATAGATATGAGTCTTAATAGCAACTTGGGATAATTAAATATTGTTAATAAACTGCATAAAGAAAGCTAGAAGCACCTGGATGTCGACAAGTACAGCAGCAATTTCTCATTTTTTCACTCCGTTTAATTCAACTGGAGCATCACTGAGCCAATAACAATTATGGCTGATGAACAAAAAGGCAAGGTTGAGAATGATGCCCTGTTGCAGGCATGGATGCGTAGCAAGACGGTTAAATAACTGCTTTTTTATCCAATAATAAGGCTTTTCAAGACGGAAAGTGCTTTTAAACTATCCTTTTCGGCATAACTTCTTTATTAAAACACAATGTTAGGGGAACTATATCTTACATAGGTGTCACCTCTCAGAGCTTTGCATGTAAATCATATAAACGAAGGCTAGAAAAAAAGTACTGAGCCAACAAATTAAACCAGTGAAGAGAAATTCACTTCCTTTTATTTCTCCATGGTCAAATGTGTAGGCCAGCTCAGCTTGAAGGCTCACTGATGATTGTGGTTGATGAGCAGGGCTTGACTAGCGTCTCTAAAGTGCCAATTTCAAGGTGTGTGGCTTTGCTAGATGAAAGGTGGAGACATTTCCATGCATAAAAATGGATTACTCATGGGAGGCATCTGTTGTTCTCCATACTTCCATTTGACATGCTGTTGCAGAGGAGCTGTAATGGTTCTGTCATGCAATTTTACGAACAGTTGTTCAGATAGGTTTGAAAGGTGAAGGCCCTTGCCAGGTGATTAAAATCTAGTCTGGTAGATAAATCTAGATTAAGTTATAACTACCTCCATCTTCGTTAATGTGTTATTAAGACACATTCAAAGATCATCTTTGTCCAAAATATTTCTGTTAACTTACCTAGAACGTCTAAAATTGGATAGACCAGAGTGGGAAGCCTCGTCGATGAGCGGAGTGACAATACGCTCCATCATGTCAGTCAGCACAGTAAAAGTGGGCACCACAATGAAGTCTATGAAACCTGGTGACAAACATAGCAAACTATTTTCAGGAAAGAAGTGGGGACCAGACAATTATTGAGAGGTTATAAAACATTAATCTGCAACCCAAAATAAGTTACAACACATGTTGCTGCATTGATAACCTTTATTTTATCAGGTAGGTTTAATACGGCTTATATGGCCAAAAAATAGTGTGCTATAATAAGTCAAAGCCAATAAGAAACCAGGTTAGTCTGCTGCACACACATACTGTACATGTGGGTTAGAAAGCTATAAAAACCCACAAATATAGGCTGTTACTATGTTGAATCCGTCAATAGTTACGTTAGTAAGTAAGGTTTTTTATTTTATATAGCACCTTTCTCAGACAAGCGTCACAAAGTGCTGTACAATACAAGGCTTAAAATACAAGGCTGCAGGTGAGCCAAACTTTAGCCATTTGTAGCGTGCTCTATCCGAGCAGGGGAGTTGGCCATTTTGGGCCACTCGCCTAGTTATAATCTGGAGCCTCTTTTCTTTGCCCTCTTCCTGAGAATATTCGAGTACGAAAAAATACCAGGTACTCTGGTAAGACGTTTGGTCACACAAGAGGTGGGGGGAAGGTTTGTTTGTAGCTATCCCAGTCATGGAAAAGACACTCCATTGACTATGTGATATAAAAAAGGGAGTCCCGATTATAACTCCACACTGTTGATATACCATCACAGGGGATCAGGGCTGCTATGAGAGCAAAAATTGTTGTGATATAAATAGAGGGTTTGCTAAGAAGCAGATGTGCAGAAGCAAATCCAGACACAGGCGTCATTAAAGGAATGGTGTAGTAAATATGTACATCCTTTGATCTGCTGTTAATGCCCTGCTTTTAATGACTGACTTAATTCAATTCAGTTCATTTGAATAGAATTCAATTCAATAAGTAATCAATTACATTACTATTTCCTGGTGGAATCATTGCTAGAAAGAATTCTGCTCTCTTCTTGATTTAACTGTGTTAAACAGCTTTTTATTTTCACTGTCACAAATACAGAGCAATGAAGTTCAGTCTTTGCATTTAACCTACATGTGCGGCGCCCGGGGAGCAGTGTGGGGTTAAGGGTCTAGTCATTATGACTAAAATGCTTGTGCAAATTTACTCACACTAACAGTACAAATATCAACAGATTGAAAAGCTTGCAAAGCTTTTCTTTGGAAACAAAAATAAATAAGTATATAAAATAAGTTGTTTTTATTTGACTACTAATTGAAGTTTTAACCCATTGCAGTGTTAATGTCCTATACTTTCTTAATTTCAAATGAGTCTCCTTAAGGAAAAAGA
The DNA here is from genome assembly GCF_016077235.1 of Cyprinodon tularosa. Lineage (NCBI taxonomy): Eukaryota > Metazoa > Chordata > Actinopteri > Cyprinodontiformes > Cyprinodontidae > Cyprinodon > Cyprinodon tularosa. The sequence goes on along the minus strand of NW_024038565.1, from coordinate 707,703 downwards.
CAATCTTGAACAGGTTTGGTGGTGTAATAAAAGAAACAGTTGAGGAAAAAGCCACTCACCAATCTGTGACTGTGCAACTAATGTGGACTTTCTGTCACACAGTGGAGAGAACGGCAACCCTAGTTCGGCTTCTTTATCCCCCTAGAAAAACATCAATTTAAACAGTGAAAGAATTATAGATTGGTTTCCTAAAAAAATACACCACAACCTTTGATTTACCGAGTCTTTTCAGGCCATACGTTTGCTCTATTTTCTCCGCCAGTTTATCTAAAACTGATAAGATAGGCAATCAAGAGGCGATATTGTGTGAGGAAGCAATTTCCTATCAATTCCCTTCCTAGTAGACTTCTTATAGAAGTAGGCACAATGTCATTGGCAATGATAAGAACAATGAAAATTAATAATGAAAGGAATGTGTCACTGTTACACCTATGTGTCTTTGATGACATTTATAAATACATAATTCGTTATTTGTAGCCCAGTTTTACATAAAAGGACTTTTCAGATTTAATGCTTAAGAAAACAAACCAACATATAAAAGATTTTTTAAAGGAATTTTGTAAAGAATTGTATTATTCATAGTAGTTAATTATTAATACCATAAAATTTTCAAACAAGAACAGAAAGCACAACAGAACAAATGTATGGCATTGAAATCATGATAATGCTTCATTTAACCTGTTATCAAACAAAATCTTGATTATCACCTACAGCATGTCTCTAAAGTTATGCTGTAGTCCATGATTCAAAAAGTTATCTACTTCCCATGGTCATTTCTCATAATCATATTGGACTTTTTCCCATGTATATCTTATTTCATAGACTAAGAAACCCTGTGGCATCGTTAAGGACAATGCTGTATTAACATATTTGAAATCAGAACCTTCTTTATTTTGTTTCAAAAACTATACAGCTACTAACAGCGAGTTAACAACTGCTTTATGTGTCAAATTGTATCATAATCTTTCAGCATTGCAATTCTACTACACAAACTTTTTGGAAAACAAATAACCCTTTTGAAATACACAATTTTTTCTTCTATTTCATTAACCAGGAGTCATAGTTAGTTGTCTTGGTTGAATTATGTTGAAATGTACATCTTTAGCTCAGCTGAATCATAGTTTTAAAAAAAGATTGATAAACATCAGAGCAATTCTTTTGTGCAAAGGTATCAGCCAGAATAGGACCATAAAATGGACATTATTTACACACAAATAGCAAAGAAAAGATCACTAGATGTCTTGCAGCTGACACGACTAACTCGTCAAATGTTCGAATCAGCCATATTGAGTACCTGCTCTTGTCCCCTGTGTGTCAATGTTGTGCCTTTGGGTGTTCTTTTTGCCACTTACCAAAAGAGAATGAAAGTTGTCAGAGATGGCTGTCAGCAATCAGAACTGCTAACTGGACCCCAGCTACAAGTAGTGGTCTTTGCAGTGTACATTTCGAATAAGGTGAGTTTGAAAATAAGTTGGGAGAACTAGCTTATGCTGTTGCCAAATGGATTTAATGTCTTATACACATCCCCCCCCCCCCAGAAAATTAAATGATTAAATAACACTGATTAGACTCCTTGTGAAATATTTGCCAATTATATTAAGACCTGAATATTTTGCTAAAGATGCGTTTAGCTGTTTAGATAAAGTAAGCATACTGTAAAATTAGCAGAACACGGACTACCTTAGTTTGCATTACATACGGATATCCTCTTGTTTTTAGAATGCAATATTTTCAAGTCAATAACCAGTCAGCTGAGAAATATCGACAGGCATCTGTGATTTTAAAAGCTGTTAGACTTTCTTCAGTAAATGAAGATGGATTGTCAGTAAAATATATGTATCAGGAAAGGAAACACCTGAAAGCCTGTCAGTGGAAGAAAGGTTTTGAAAAAAGTCTGCAGGTACTTCATATGGATCACATGCAATAAAAAATGATTTTCTCTGTATGTCGTTTAAGCTCACAGAGATATGAATGAAATGATCCATTCTGGTCAGAGGGGAAGCTGAGCATTTGGTACTCAATATGGCAGTGGTAAGGTAAAACACTTCATGGTGCCATGCTTCTGAAATGCATCTATAGGATAATAGAGGGAATACAAAAACACATGATGTTATTAAAACTGGAAGGGCTTTACATATTACAGCCCTCTCATGTACCCTTTTATTTTCTGCACTATAGCAAAGGGTTGAGATTAAGAACTTTTTATAACTTCTCCATTGCTTTTCTATTGTAGAAATCCAGTAAAAAGTGACTAAGCCTGTGTTTCACTTTAAGTAGGGCTGCACAAAATGGCTGAAAAATCTGATCTAATTTTTTTTTCATCCGAAATCTTATTAGTCATTTTTTTCTCACTTAGATTGCATAATAAAACTGTTCATGATATATATATATATGTATTAAAAAAAAAAAAATCCAAAAACTAGCTTTCACTTCACTCATCCCCTCTGGGAGGCTATGATAATTTAAAGAACACTAAAATTCCAGCTCCGAAAAATGATGAAAAACAATCAAGATTCACAACAAACAATGGAAATATAACAATAAATGTTTTGCAGCTAGTACTATCACAGAGTTGGCTTGTTTATCAGTTATAAATACATGTCTAATATCAAAGAGTGATCAACTGATGTGACTGAGTTATGTAAGCCCGAGGAGCAGATTAGTGAAAAACATTTTTTTTCTCACAAATGTTTTCTTTGTGAACAGAAAATTTCATTAATAGATAAAAATAATTTATCGATTAATCGTCAAGCCCTAGACTGAAATGGATCATCCCTAGATTTATGAAGTTTGCGTAGTACTAAGAGTAGTGCTGTGTCACTTAGTATACTTACTCGCAAGAACCCACTGCCCTTCTAACTCCAAAGGCAAATTACTTTGAACCTTCTCAGAGAATTTTCACTGTCGTACACAGTATGCAGCACAACACCTGTTTTAAGACAGTTGAAACCTTCTGCAGACAGACAAATTTCCCACTCCATTGGTCATGGTGGTCACAGCAGCCACCTTTGTAATGTGGACGATGCAACAATCTGTTGTGGTGAAGAAAGAGCTGAGCCGAATGTCAAAGGTCTCAATTTATTGGTCAGCTAACATTTCAACCCTGACCTATGGTAATGAAATCTCAAGAACAATATCCTGAAAAAGATTTCCTCTCCATGCTGTAGGTGGGGACCTCTCCGCGTTCACTCAAAGAACTGCCATTCTTGTCACTAAATGGAAGCCTTTTCTCCTAGCATTCCGGCCTATCTTCCACACCTCAAAGAACAGTTTCACATTTTTAGAATTTTGGACTATAGTTTAAAGGGTTATCCAGGGCACACAAACAATACCAGGGAACCCCGTACAGTAAGTAAGAAAAGAATGGTTACACCTACAGGTAATTAAAATAGTGAAATTTAGATCACAACTACTTTTTAAAAAGATGAACGGGATGTTATTTTCAAGATGGATGAAGATAGCAACCATTCTTTTACTAATCTGAAAAACAAATGCAAAATGAAAACAAACCTGGTGTCTACTAGGAAGCTTAAAATAGATTTAATTAGAATTGTGAATTAAAGCATACCAGCCAGAGTTAGGAACTTAATCTACAGAACTAATCCTGCAGAATATCTTTGCATTTGTCACCTGAAGAGACCTGTGAATGACAATTAATGTCAAATCCATATGTCGGATGTTGAAACACTACTAATAAAACACACCACAATAAAATAAAAATAAAATGCCTAGACAATTTCTAGAATGAGTTTTTTTTTCATATTTCTTTACGTATGGTTTTAACTATTATTTTTGGTTTTTCAGTTGTACCATACTGAATAAATTTCAGATGGATAAGGTTTAAGAACAAATCAATTCAGATTACTTTTTAAGAAGGAACCCTGTCATTTTAAGATACTTGGTTGCTTTGAAGAGTCACTATATTTAAACACAGAAGGAGAAAAATGTTTTCAAGGCCTTAGTAGAATTGTATCTCTAACAGCAGTGTACAGATGTTTAGCCTTAATAGGTCTCACAACTGCATTTCATCTGGGAATAAAATAGTCCAGGTTAAACATAAAGCCATGCTTAATATTTAGTCAGCATGTGGTATAACATGACAGTGCACACATAGTTTTATAACCATATTAGTTTTAACAAATAACTAATACCTTGTCAGTTTAAAAAAAATTACACCATATAGGAATTAGCAACAGGTCTTTCTTTTTTTTTTTTGAAAGTTGACGAAGCTCCCTGTAAAAATGCAAGGGGAAATCACTTACTTGTCTAAAAAACTCCTCAAGCAAGGAGGTGGTCCATCTGTGGTGGAGATCCCAACCTTTGGCTGGATGGCTGATGTCAGCTGTGTGTAGGAGTAGTGAGAGGGCTTTGGGCTTGTCAATGCTATAGAAATAGGAAAAAAGGAAATGGTATGTCATTCTATTTAAAATGTTGCACAATGAATACACATAATTTAACTGTTTAATGAATTATGGTGTGGAACATAAAAGCCAGCAAATGAAAACAAAAATTAAACTTTAGGGATTGCATCAGTATTCGTGAATTTTGAAAAGCTCTGCCTTCTCCAAATTAATAAAAAAAAAAAGCAGATGCATAATGCTGTACCTGCCTCCAAGAGGCAACGCCTAGTATATGTGTGCCAGAGCATGCACAAGGCCCTTTCTCCTTGTGCATGCTCTGTTTAAAAGCTGCTGTTTGCATTGCTCATACAAGCTTATTTTCCAAAGTGTGCAATGTTTCCTCATGTCAGACTCACCACCAGTAAGTGAAAATGGGGATAAGCAAGTACGAAGGCCTTATGCAAACATATCACCAGAATGATTGACAATTGGGAGGACCACCTATTTTGATCATCCACCCGGAAAAAGAACATCCTCAACTATACCTTTAAGATAGCATTAAAAAGCTTATTAAGCTTTTTAATAATATCTTCAAAAGCTTAATAAGTGCAACACATGTTTATATATCTAAAACTCTATTTTGTTTTGTCAAAGGAACCAGGGGCAGGAACTGACAAAGAATACACATACATGTCCTGCTTTTTAAAGATAAGGGCTAATGAGGTGTTAAAAACAAAAACCAATGAGCCCACCCACGTACTGTATCTCTCTGCTTCCTTGAATAGGCTGTTTGCTGCATAATTTGCTACAATTCAGGGTCAACATTTTCCGCACAGTCTTATGGATGTGACATCATTTGACACTCTATGCACATCTCTGACAGCTTTGATATAGGAAGTCTTGGTTGTTGTAGTAGCAGTAGTAGAAGACCTGCTTGACATTGTGCTTCTTGCTGTCATAAAATGTGCAGAGTGGTGTTGTAGTAAACTGTCATGTAGCAAACAGCGTTACACCCTAACTAGTGCAGTGGTGTGAATATGGCCTGTCTGTGTTTCTCTGCGCTCCTGTGCCGGTGTCGTGCCAAACGAGTTATCCCCGACAGAATTTGTATCCCCTGCGTCGGGAGCGCGCATTCAGCTCCGCCTCATTACCAACACATTAGGCGTGGAAATAAAGATATTTTTCACTTGTTAGTGCTATCGTAAGGGATTCTGCTTAAAACTAGACTAATCACTAAGTATAACACGTTCTGAGAAAGCAAACGGCTCTGTGGTATTCTCCAGATGTGTAACGAAAATATAAGGTTTATGTTATTCGATTGTCGCATGACTGTCGCATGTCTGTCTGTTGAAAATAAAAATCGACCTTTCTGAGTCCATCACAGCTGTCTACTTTTTCGTTGTTATTTTTGTGTGTGGATAGAACCGCATGAATGTATTATATAAAGCTAATTTCAAGTTTGAATAAATGAATAGTGAAGAAAGTTACTGCCAAAATGATCAGATCTAATGAGATTTTAATTCAGCCAAGAACCATATGAAGAACACAAGATGTGTCACTTAAAAAAATAACAATATATGAGGAGTTTTTAAAAAACTACTTTATTGCAATTTTATTAGAATAAGATGTTAAAAAATATTTGGACTTCACATTAAAAGTTTTATTGTTTTCAAGCACTGCAGCCCATTGTTATAAATGCTGACCAGATGGTGTGTCAAAAAGTTTCCTCTCTAAGGAAACCCAGCAGGTTTCAAGTCTCTCTAAGCAGCATTCTCTCCTCCTGAAAGATTGTAGAACCACAGTGGATAGATGTCTGCATTTTTGATGTCTTAGCAGCAATCACTCATATTGAGCATGCATGAAGTGACAGTGGTTTCATATTCATAAGTTACACTGCTATCCTTAGGTTGGGAGAATTGATCTTTGCATATCTTACTGGGTTTTTGAGGCACTATTGGCTCATTTTTTTAAAGTAGGCTGACAGGAAAGGGGTTATGAGACGGAGGAAGAAATGCGGTAAAGGACCTTAGGCTGAGGACTAGGGCCTCTGTATGTAGCACCTGCTGAAAATTTGAAGCTGTTGGCTCTTTCAATGTAAAAGTTACGGGGGGATACAAAAAATATCAGTATCAGCCTGCCAAAATATGTATCCCCTTCTAAAATGGACTAAGAGTATCCCACATTCTAGATTTTTGGCACATAAACACATCTTATAATCACCAACAACTGTAGGAATTTTGAAGCTGTTGGCTCTTTCAATGTAAAAGTTACAGGGGGATACAAAAAATATCAGTATCAGCCTGCCAAAATATGTATCCCCTTCTAAAATGAACTGAGAGTATCCCACATTCTAGATTTTTGGCACATAAACACCTCTTATAATCACCAACAACTGTAGGAATTTTGAAGCTGTTGGCTCTTTCAATGTAAAAGTTACAGGGGGATACAAAAAATATCAGTATCAGCCTGCCAAAATATGTATCCCCTTCTAAAATGAACTGAGAGTATCCCACATTCTAGATTTTTGGCACATAAACACCTCTTATAATCACCAACAACTGTAGGAATTTTGAAGCTGTTGGCTCTTTCAATGTAAAAGTTACAGGGGGATACAAAAAATATCAGTATCAGCCTGCCAAAATATGTATCCCCTTCTAAAATGAACTGAGAGTATCCCACATTCTAGATTTTTGGCACATAAACACCTCTTATAATCACCAACAACTGTAGGAATTTTGAAGCTGTTGGCTCTTTCAATGTAAAAGTTACAGGGGGATACAAAAAATATCAGTATCAGCCTGCCAAAATATGTATCCCCTTCTAAAATGGACTAAGAGTATCCCACATTCTAGATTTTTGGCACATAAACACATCTTATAATCACCAACAACTGTAGGAATTTTGAAGCTGTTGGCTCTTTCAATGTAAAAGTTACAGGGGGATACAAAAAATATCAGTATCAGCCTGCCAAAATATGTATCCCCTTCTAAAATGAACTGAGAGTATCCCACATTCTAGATTTTTGGCACATAAACACCTCTTATAATCACCAACAACTGTAGGAATTTTGAAGCTGTTGGCTCTTTCAATGTAAAAGTTACAGGGGGATACAAAAAATATCAGTATCAGCCTGCCAAAATATGTATCCCCTTCTAAAATGAACTGAGAGTATCCCACATTCTAGATTTTTGGCACATAAACACCTCTTATAATCACCAACAACTGTAGGAATTTTGAAGCTGTTGGCTCTTTCAATGTAAAAGTTACAGGGGGATACAAAAAATATCAGTATCAGCCTGCCAAAATATGTATCCCCTTCTAAAATGGACTAAGAGTATCCCACATTCTAGATTTTTGGCACATAAACACATCTTATAATCACCAACAACTGTAGGAATTTTGAAGCTGTTGGCTCTTTCAATGTAAAAGTTACAGGGGGATACAAAAAATATCAGTATCAGCCTGCCAAAATATGTTTCCCCTTCTAAAATGAACTGAGAGTATCCCACATTCTAGATTTTTGGCACATAAACACCTCTTATAATCACCAACAACTGTAGGAATTTTGAAGCTGTTGGCTCTTTCAATGTAAAAGTTACAGGGGGATACAAAAAATATCAGTATCAGCCTGCCAAAATATGTATCCCCTTCTAAAATGAACTGAGAGTATCCCACATTCTAGATTTTTGGCACATAAACACCTCTTATAATCACCAACAACTGTAGGAATTTTGAAGCTGTTGGCTCTTTCAATGTAAAAGTTACGGGGGGATACAAAAAATATCAGTATCGGCCTGCCAAAAATGTGTCATCCTTTTACAGAGCACAGAGAGTGGTTAAACTGCATGTGTTTTTCAACTGCATCTATATGAAATGCCAAAAACCTTTCAAACTTTCAACAACTGTAATGTTTATTTATTCATATAAACTATATACAGAATAGTCAGAACTACTAAAAATTTTCTAACAAAAACAAGCAGGACAAACAAAGGCCTTCTCTGGTGATGGGTTATTCATGCAGATCTGGCAGGCTGATACTGATATTTTTTGTATCCCCCTGTAACTTTTACATTGAAAGAGCCAACAGCTTCAAAATTCCTACAGTTGTTGGTGATTATAAGATGTGTTTATGTGCCAAAAATCTAGAATGTGGGATACTCTTAGTCCATTTTAGAAGGGGATACATATTTTGGCAGGCTGATACTGATATTTTTTGTATCCCCCCGTAACTTTTACATTGAAAGAGCCAACAGCTTCAAAATTCCTACAGTTGTTGGTGATTATAAGAGGTGTTTATGTGCCAAAAATCTAGAATGTGGGATACTCTTAGTCCATTTTAGAAGGGGATACATATTTTGGCAGGCTGATACTGATATTTTTTGTATCCCCCCGTAACTTTTACATTGAAAGAGCCAACAGCTTCAAAATTCCTACAGTTGTTGGTGATTATAAGAGGTGTTTATGTGCCAAAAATCTAGAATGTGGGATACTCTTAGTCCATTTTAGAAGGGGATACATATTTTGGCAGGCTGATACTGATATTTTTTGTATCCCCCCGTAACTTTTACATTGAAAGAGCCAACAGCTTCAAATTTTCAGCAGGTGCTACATACAGAGGCCCTAGTCCTCGGCCTAAGGTCCTTTACCGCATTTCTTCCTCCGTCTCATAACCCCTTTCCTGTCAGCCTACTTTAAAAAAATGAGCCAATAGTGCCTCAAAAACCCAGTAAGATATGCAAAGATCAATTCTCCCAACCTAAGGATAGCAGTGTAACTTATGAATATGAAACCACTGTCACTTCATGCATGCTCAATATGAGTGATTGCTGCTAAGACATCAAAAATGCAGACATCTATCCACTGTGGTTCTACAATCTTTCAGGAGGAGAGAATGCTGCTTAGAGAGACTTGAAACCTGCTGGGTTTCCTTAGAGAGGAAACTTTTTGACACACCATCTGGTCAGCATTTATAACAATGGGCTGCAGTGCTTGAAAACAATAAAACTTTTAATGTGAAGTCCAAATATTTTTTAACATCTTATTCTAATAAAATTGCAATAAAGTAGTTTTTTAAAAACTCCTCATATATTGTTATTTTTTTAAGTGACACATCTTGTGTTCTTCATATGGTTCTTGGCTGAATTAAAATCTCATTAGATCTGATCATTTTGGCAGTAACTTTCTTCACTATTCATTTATTCAAACTTGAAATTAGCTTTATATAATACATTCATGCGGTTCTATCCACACACAAAAATAACAACGAAAAAGTAGACAGCTGTGATGGACTCAGAAAGGTCGATTTTTATTTTCAACAGACAGACATGCGACAGTCATGCGACAATCGAATAACATAAACCTTATATTTTCGTTACACATCTGGAGAATACCACAGAGCCGTTTGCTTTCTCAGAACGTGTTATACTTAGTGATTAGTCTAGTTTTAAGCAGAATCCCTTACGATAGCACTAACAAGTGAAAAATATCTTTATTTCCACGCCTAATGTGTTGGTAATGAGGCGGAGCTGAATGCGCGCTCCCGACGCAGGGGATACAAATTCTGTCGGGGATAACTCGTTTGGCACGACACCGGCTTGGCTGTTGGTTGAAGTTATCCACGGCACCAGTCGTATCACTTGTGATTCACATTTTTTCATCCTGCCTCTAGTTCCTCTGAGTAAGCCAGATAGTTACATTTATTATTGGGTAGCAAAACTGGCAAAAACAAGAACCTGATGACATACTTCAAAGGTTATAGAACAAGTATGCACAACAAAAAGAATATGAATTTATGAAAAAAGAACATATAAGAGTGTGAAAAGGCAGCCCTCCCTTTTCACAAATGCCACAGAACAGCACGCTACAATGTATAACGTATGTATAACGTCACACACACCTGCACACACCTCCATACACAAGCGCGCACACGCGAATCTGAGACTTTCACTCGCGGAGCCGGCAACCGCATGTGAGAGCTCTTTGTCACGCCAACACTCCAAAAACTTTCAGTACTTACCTGAGTGACCAGCCATCGCAGCGTTCGGTGAGGTACCCGCCGATATCGCTCCATAATCCCATACCACTCCAGTTTCCACACATTGCGCACACAAACACAAACGCACACACACTTCCTGGTCCGACAACTTCTCCTCCCCTGGGAAACACGAACTGTGGGTAGGGGAATAATTTATGTCTCATTCAGCCAATCAGAGGCTTTGATTACCTGACGGGGTGAAACTGAGTGTTTGATGCATTTAAAATGCTATTTTTAGGTGTAATGTTGATGTAATGAGAAATGTGTTTTATTGAATGTATGCATACAGTAATGTGGTTAATATAGATTGCTTAGGCATGTAATTTAACAGTGAAAATGAAGTAGTGCATTGTTTCAGCTGTACCTTTTTTTTCTTGCATAGTGGTCTCATCCAATCAGTCAGTGATTTAGTCCAGTAGGCATGCAATTTGCCAATTATGTCTGTTTGTATAAAAACCCTACTTTTTCCTCAGTTTGTTGGTTGGAGGCTAGGAGAAAGGTTGGTGTCTGAGACTGTCGTGTTCAAAAGAGGTATTGCTCTCTGTGCTTAGATTTATGGTTAGTTATTATTTTGAACAACCATCGTGTTGATTTTGTTTATGTTTTGGAAAGTCTTTTTGTTACTGCACTTTTTGGTTAGAGCACTGTAAATAAATATACACCACGTCATTTGCACTGGACCTCCTTGTTGAGTGCTTTCATTCCATTTGGTGGCCATCCTGCAGTGAAACCTGAGCCAGAGGGCTCACCAGTTTCACATTTGGTGTCAGAAGTGGGGTCGTGGCGCCGACACGAAAGTCAACAAGAAAGAAGTGCAAGCAGAGTGAGATGGCTTACAGGAAGTTGAAGAAGACCAACCCCCTGGGTCCAGGTGAGGAAGAGGTCGAAGGAGCCATAGGAGGAGAGCAACAGACACAACCTGATGACGATGACAGGCCGCAAGAAGCACTCAACCTTTCAGACCTGTACAGCCTACTGCAACGGTCCATGCGGACGCAGGAGAAAGAGAGGGAGAAACAAGAGCAGCGGTGGCGCAACATTCAAGTTCAACTGGGTAACGTCCGTGATGAGCTGGAGGACCATCGCAGGAGTTCCAGGGGAGGGCAGCAGCAGCCAGATGGAGCAAAGCCAGCAACCCTCCCAGCGGCAGCGACCCTCCCAGCGGCAGCGGCTCATCCAGCGGCAGCGACCCTCCCAGCGGCGGCGGCTCATCCAGCGGCAGCGACCCTCCCAGCGGCGGCGGCGCATCCAGCGGCAGCGACCCTCCCAGCGGCGGCGGCGCATCCAGCGGCAGCGACCCTCCCAGCGGCGGCGGCGCATCCAGCGGCAGCGACCCTCCCAGCGGCGGCGGCGCATCCAGCGGCAGCGACCCTCCCAGCGGCGGCGGCGCATCCAGCGGCAGCGACCCTCCAAGCAGCACCAGCAGCAGGGTATCCAGCACCAGCCCCATGGATGCAAGCGGCAGGCCCATCGATCCTGTTTCCTGATCCAGCAGCACCAGCGCCAGCAACATGGACCAGAGCAGCAGTGCCGAAGCTAGAGGACAGCGATGATGTGGAGCAATACATGACCACCTTTGAACGTCTAGCCACAGCCTACAGGTGGCCCTTAGCCCAGTGGGCTACATTCCTTGTACCGTACCTGTCTGGCAAAGCTCGGGCTGCATACGTCGCCATGGATCCTTATGAAGCCGTGGACTACTTCAAGGTGAAGAATGCCATCTTAGCCAAATATGAGATAAACGCCGAAAGCTACCGAACACGGTTCAGGGAGCCGAACATTCAATCTGGTGGGACGCCAAAAGAATTCTACAACCGGCTGAAGGACTTGTACCAAAAATGGATTCGCCCAGCGGAGCACACTGTGGAAGAAATCGGTGAAGTGCTCATTCTGGAACAATTCTTGCGCTCACTCTCCCCGGAGGTAAGGGTGTGGGTCAAAGAGCACAACCCCAGCACAGGCCTGAAGGCCGCAGAGCTCGTGGATGGTTACCTGTCAGCCCGCCGCGGACCGAAGGACTTCAGATTCCAAGGCCCCAACAGAGCACCTCAACCGCCGAAGGGTAAGTCTGTGGGATATGGGAGTGGAGTTGGTCCTGGTCCGGGGAGTGGTACACAGAGTAGGGGCCCAAGCACTAGACATTACACGCCTCAACACCCCTCTCAGCCTAGACCTACTGACACATCCACAACACACAATACACCTGCTAACACACAGGCTGTATGTCATTATTGTGGTAAGCCAGGTCACTGGGCTAGAGTTTGTCCTCTGAAGAAGGTTAGGGGTGCTACTTGCAGTATGGTTTCGGTGCCTAGACCTATGACTGATGCTGTGTATGCTGACAGTGTGCCAGTAATGGGTGTGATTGTGAATGATAAACCGGCAAGGGCTCTCCTGGACACAGGCAGCACCCATACTTTGGTGCAACCTCACCTGGTTCAGCAGCCTGAAGCTTTGACTGGCGAGAAACTGCGAGTAGTGTGTGTGAATGGTGATGTCCATGAATACCCCATAGCACTTGTGTCTGTTAAAGTGCAAGATCAGATGTTCAGGTTAGAAGCCGGGGTTGTTAAAGGCTTGAATTATCCTGTGGTCTTAGGTCAGGATGTGGGGATTCTGCCAGACCTGGTGCAGGCTTCTCTCCCAATGAGTTGCGTTGCAACCAGGGCACAGGCTAAAAAGGCGCAGGAGTTGTTACGTGAAATGCCATACAGTGGAGAACATTTTGGTTCCCCTGTAAAAATGAGAGACAGGAAGACACGCCGACAGCGTAGGCATGACAAACTAGTTGGAACCGTCAAAGTCATGTCTGGTGAAGAGCTAGCGGCAGTTCCTGATGCAGGGAAGGAGATGTGGCAAGTTCCTGATGATCTGAAAGAATTGCAAAACCAAGATGTTTCACTGAAGGAGCTGTTTGACCAAGTTGTTGAAGTGGATGGTGTGGGCACAGGCCAGGAAAAGACATTGCTGGGTGAATTTTACTTTGTGCGTGATGGCTTGCTGTATCATCAGCCTGAAGGTGGCAGTGCAGAGCAGCTGGTAATACCGACCTGTCTAAGACAGAAGATTTTGTGTTTGGGTCATGACATTCCTTGGTCGGCACATTTGGGAAGTGTGAAAACTTTGCAGAGGATTTCAGACAGATTCTTCTGGCCAGGGTTGTATACTGATGTGCAAAAACACTGCAAAACATGCCCCACATGCCAGCTTTACAGCAAACACAAAGTCAGGCCGTATCCACTTCAGCCGTTGCCAGTGATAGATGTCCCATTCACCCGAATAGGTATGGACATTGTAGGACCTTTAGAGCGCACACAATCAGGCCACCAGTACATTTTGGTAATCTGTGATTACGCCACACGTTATCCTGAAGTGTTCCCCTTACGCAAGGTTACGGCTAGAGCCATTGCCCCTGCACTATTACAGTTATTCTCAAGGGTGGGAATTCCCCGGGAAATACTGACTGATCAGGGAACAGCTTTCCTTTCAAACACCTTAAAGCAGGTTTATGGGTTGTTGGGTATTAGTGCGATCAGGACCACTCCTTACCATCCCCAGACAGATGGACTGGTTGAGAGGTACAATCAGACACTGAAAGGCATGCTGAGGAAATTTGTGTCTGCCAACGGCAAAGATTGGGACCGCTGGCTGCCGTACCTGATGTTTGCCTACCGTGAGGTACCTCAAGCATCCACGGGGTTCTCGCCGTTCGAACTCCTGTACGGCAGACATGTGCGCGGACCCCTTGACCTGCTGAAGGATGCCTGGGAGTCGCCCAAGGCCACCACCTCCAACGTGATCTCCTACGTCATTGCCATGAGGGACAGGATGGAGGAGATGGCCAGCCTCGTTCGAGACAACCTCCAGAGAGCCCAGGTGACCCAGACCACCTGGTACGACCGGAGTGCACGACAGAGAACCTTCCAGCCTGGCCAGAAAGTCCTCCTTCTCCTTCCCTCTGAAGAGAATAAGTTGCTGGCGAGGTGGCAGGGTCCTTACAGCATCAGCAGACAGTTGGGGCCTACCACCTATGAGCTGGAGATGCCAGAGAGGAGGAAGAAGCGGCAAGCGTTCCACGTCAACCTCCTGAAAGAGTGGAATGAAAGGGAGGCACCACCTAGTCCACAGCTGTTGGTGCAGGCCGTGAAGGAAGAGGAGGACACCCCTGAGCAATTCTTCCCGACCGAACAGCCAGCTGGGACATTGGACTTGTCCCATCTAACCCGTCAGCAGCAGCAAGAGATACAGGCCATTGTTCCTGAAGGCCTGCTCAGTGACCAGCCGGGGTACACGCCAGTGGCAGAGCACCCCATCCGTCTGAAAGACTACACCCGCCAGACAACGGATGTACAGAGTTCCAGAGCGCCTGTTACCTGCTCTCCGGGAGGAGCTTCAGGTCATGCAGAGACTGGGGGTGATTGAGCGTTCGGAGAGTGCCTGGAGCAGCCCAGTGGTCCTTGTGCCGAAGAAGGACGGCACAATGCGCTTCTGCATTGACTTCCGCCAGGTGAACGCTCAGTCACACTTCGACGCCTACCCCATGCCCCGACTTGAAGACCTCATCGAGCGTCTGGGAGGCGCCCAGTACATTACCACGCTGGACCTTAGCAAGGGGTACTGGCAGGTGCCCCTGGCAAAAGAAGCAAGACCCTACACCGCCTTCAGGACACCCCAGGGCCTCTTTCAATTCACGGTGATGCCCTTCGGCCTGCAGGGGGCGCCTGCAACGTTCCAGCGCCTGATGGACCGGGTGCTGGACGGCACCGGCGCCTTCGCAGGTGCTTATCTTGATGACATCATCATCTACAGCAGCAGTTGGGCGGAGCATGTGCAGCACCTGGCCGAGGTGTTGCGCCGCATTCACCAAGCGGGGTTGACCATCCAGCCCAACAAGTGTGCTTTTGTTCAGCAAGAGGTGCGCTACCTGGGGCACATTGTTGGACGCGGAGTCATCAAGCCTCAACAAGACAAGCTCCAGGCAATCCGGGACTGCCCGCGGCCAGAGACCAAGAAGGGGGTCCGCTCTTTCTTGGGGCTCGCAGGGTGGTACCGGAGATTCGTCCCCAACTTTGCCACCAGAGCAGCCCCTCTCACCAATCTCACCAGGAAGTCTGGCTCAGTCCGAGTCAGGTGGGAGGACCAGCATGAAACGGCCTTCAACGACCTGAAGGAGGCCCTCTGCAGCGGGCCAGTACTGCAGAGTCCAGACTTCAAGCAGCCGATGACCGTCCAGACTGACGCCTCCGGTGTTGGTCTGGGGGCCGTGCTCCTTCAAGGTGAAGGAGATCAGCAGCGACCTGTGGCTTACATAAGCCGCAAACTTTTTCCAAGAGAGACAAGGTACTCTGCTGTTGAATTGGAGTGCCTTGCTGTGAAATGGGCCCTGGACTCCTTTCGTTACTATCTCTTGGGTCGACAGTTTGTTTTAGAGACTGACCACCGGGCCTTGAAGTGGCTCGGGCAGATGAAACACACAAATACCCGCATCACCCGTTGGTTTTTGGCCTTGCAGCCATACAGTTTCCAGGTCCGCTATCGGGCGGGCACGCAGAATGCAGTGGCGGATTATCTGTCTCGCCACCCAAGTGGCGAGCCTCCAGAGGAAGGGGGAAATGTGAAAAGGCAGCCCTCCCTTTTCACAAATGCCACAGAACAGCACGCTACAATGTAGCTGGCTAACGTCACACACACCTGCACACACCTCCATACACAAGCGCGCGCACACGCGAATCTGAGACTTTCACTCGCGGAGCCGGCAACCGCATGTGAGAGCTCTTTGTCACGCCAACACTCCAAAAACTTTCAGTACTTACCTGAGTGACCAGCCATCGCAGCGTTCGGTGAGGTACCCGCCGATATCGCTCCATAATCCCATACCACTCCAGTTTCCACACATTGCGCACACAAACACAAACGCACACACACTTCCTGGTCCGACAACTTCTCCTCCCCTGGGAAACACGAACTGTGGGTAGGGGAATAATTTATGTCTCATTCAGCCAATCAGAGGCTTTGATTACCTGACGGGGTGAAACTGAGTGTTTGATGCATTTAAAATGCTATTTTTAGGTGTAATGTTGATGTAATGAGAAATGTGTTTTATTGAATGTATGCATACAGTAATGTGGTTAATGTAGATTGCTTAGGCATGTAATTTAACAGTGAAAATGAAGTAGTGCATTGTTTCAGCTGTACCTTTTTTTTCTTGCATAGTGGTCTCATCCAATCAGTCAGTGATTTAGTCCAGTAGGCATGCAATTTGCCAATTATGTCTGTTTGTATAAAAACCCTACTTTTTCCTCAGTTTGTTGGTTGGAGGCTAGGAGAAAGGTTGGTGTCTGAGACTGTCGTGTTCAAAAGAGGTATTGCTCTCTGTGCTTAGATTTATGGTTAGTTATTATTTTGAACAACCATCGTGTTGATTTTGTTTATGTTTTGGAAAGTCTTTTTGTTACTGCACTTTTTGGTTAGAGCACTGTAAATAAATATACACCACGTCATTTGCACTGGACCTCCTTGTTGAGTGCTTTCATTCCATTTGGTGGCCATCCTGCAGTGAAACCTGAGCCAGAGGGCTCACCAGTTTCACAAAGAGTTGTGTGAGAATGTATAAAATTGAATATAGATTAGAGAAAATCACACATAAAAGCTCAAGCTGTTGGTCAAAATCCTGTTGTTTCTCTCATATTATGCAAGAGGATGTACTGTCACAGTCTTGATCATCTACTTCTTGCCTCCACCTACTATTGTTCAGCACCAACCAGTGATGAGAAGAATTAATGAAGAATTCATGGTCATGGAGGCTAAAGAAAATCAAAAACACCATAAGGTGACCATTGACTAGGATTTATTCAGTGAATAACATTGTGATGACATCGTTATGACTAAGTAACAAACTGCATTAACTGTGGAGAGCACAATCCCCAGCATAGCAATGAGGTGGTTCCACAAAAACAAACCTGGATTGCTATTATCTGAAAAAGCTGCTAGACTGAAGGAAAAGAGCCATCAGGGTGGAAGAAGGAGTTTGGTCAGAAAGCTTGCGGATAGTGCAGCATTGTTGAGTGTGAAAAGATGGAGAACAATCTCTAGCAGAACAGTGTGTGGGATGTCTGGTCAGGGATAAGGAACCTCTCTAGCTTGTAGGTGAATGATGATCTGACTGGTGCAACCGTGGAGAGAGATAATTATTTTTAACCATTTTCTTTGAAAAGGTAAACTCTTACAAATGTGAACAATTACTTTCTCTTGCCATTGGAAACGTACAAATATTAGAGCCTCCCAGAAAACAAAACCTTCACTATCAACCCCTTTCCATTAGGTAAGACCCCAGTCACACCCCTAACACAACCTTAACACCATTCACACACGTATCAGTTTTCATCCCACCATAACATTTTTTTTTAGCATGCCATCATGAAGTTTGCTGATGATACAACAGTGATGATGGAGGTTGAAGAACTGTCTTGTGCCCCACCAACAACATCCTTTTGAACACCTTAAATTCGAAGTAGCTCATTGTTGATTATAGGAAGTGTAAACCCGACATTCAATCCATCATTATAAATCAGGTGGCTAATTATTGCTTAATTATTCATTACATTCACCTGTCTACTCTGCCCATTTTCTCACTGCTCATCCGATCCACCTGCTCCTGCCTCTACTTAAGGTGCTTGTATCCAGTCATCAGAGCCTAATTATCTTGTTCTCTTTAGCCAGTGGTGAGTGTTTTTAGAGTACCTTGGTGTTTCAGATTTTCTGATCCTGACCTGTTCTGCCTCTCAATCCCTGAGCCTGCCTGTTCCTACCAGAACAGTTTGCCTGAACTGTCTTTGGAGTCCTGGATCTCTGACCCTGCCAGTTCCTATGCTGATAATTTTGCCTAACATGGCTTGGGACTCTGTGAACTCTGAGTCTACCTCGTCCTGTTCTTATTTGTTTACCTGACCTGGCTTCGGACTCCTGTATGTTCTCCGGGAGAAGCATCTGAGACAATCTGGGCAGCACCGCCACATCTTGTTGGAAGCCAATCAGCTTGATCCTAACTTGTTCCCTGGGCATGGACTGAACTTGTAAACCAGGTTAGTGACTCACATTCATAGTCTGCCTCTATTAGATTTACGAGGTCACTAACCTGTTTCCTTTCTCCAGAGTTTCCTGCCTCAGATGTCCTAGCAGCTGTAATCACAGACCCGATTCTCTTAAGCGCTTTCTGAGTGATCCCACTGCCTGGTCTGCCTGGATACCTTGGTTGTCTGTTTCGAGCCTTGACAATAACGGTGTCAGTAATAGAGTTATGCTTCAGTAACAAAGTAATCTGACTAATTACTTTTCACACATTGGTAACATTGTTATGTTACTTGCAGTCTTATGCAATATAATCAACTTGATTAATCAAAGCAACTCCTCAGCCCCCTCCCCTGGGGGTCTGCAGGCAAGGTTGTGGTCTGCTCTGGTGCTTTGACAAGCTCCCTGCAAGAACCCTGTTCCCCAATTCTTTGCTCTCCTTCTCCTATGCTTCCCCTCACCTGTGTGGCTGAGGTCGGCGCTGCTGCTCTCCTCCCTTTTATTTTCTCTATTTTATATCGCTCTCATCTCAAACAGGTGTGAAAGCAGACTCTTAGTAGTTACTTCATATATTCTGTGTTGTCTATTTTTGCTGTTTTGTTTTTCCTTTCTCTTTTTTTCCATGTGCTCTTTCCTGTCCCCCCTTTCTTTCTCACCTCCCTTTCCGTCTCCGCTGTATACGATTTCACTCCCTAAGTCGTTTTCTATATACAAGTCATTCAATTTAATATACAATTACCAAGCAGGACCTTATGGCAACAGTCATAATGGTCTGCTTGTGAAAGCAAATCTGTTGGGCTATGTTCTAGCTCTGGGATATTGATTCTCAGAGCCATATTGGTAAAACAGGACACACACACATAAAAAAAATCTGTCCTGTTTATTTGACAACTATATGCAAGTATACAGAGTATAGCAGTGTGTAGCCTTTATATCATTCAAGCCAGAGAAAGGCTCTGTTATGATGAAATTAAAGCCTTTTGGTAAAAAATGTGAAGCAACTCAAGAATAAAAGAAAAGATCTAATCAAAATACTTGCTGAAGCTAGCAAGAAGTTGTCACTATTTACAGTGAAGCATTTTTTTGTATATTCATTGGCTGAAAGGAAACTCATACAGAAACTATTAATTATTCCAAACACAACACAATAAGGCAGATTACAGTTTGAAAATACAAACAGGGAATAAAGACCACAACTTGTCGAGATTGAGTATATTTTTTTTAGGTTTCATAAAACTAAAACGTAAGTTTTCAGCATTAATCACCCTTAATACATTTGGAAAAGCTACTGTGATAAAGTGAGGGAAAGGCACACTTTCCATTATAGATGGTAGAGATATATTATAGATAAAAGCGATATATTATGTCAAACTACAAAAAAAAGGTGGCTGCACGTTGCAGAAGCTTTGCCAGCTTGATAATGACATTCGTCTTAAAAGAACTTCACTTCTGATTTAATTTACATCTGTTGATGGATGCAGTGTAGCTAAAAGGATTTGTTTCAGTGTCTTTGCTTTTTTGGACATT
Organism: Cyprinodon tularosa; assembly: GCF_016077235.1. Classification (NCBI taxonomy): domain Eukaryota; kingdom Metazoa; phylum Chordata; class Actinopteri; order Cyprinodontiformes; family Cyprinodontidae; genus Cyprinodon; species Cyprinodon tularosa. Next base: position 687,735 of record NW_024038565.1, on the reverse strand, counting down.
TGTTATGATGTGTAGCTGTAACAACCATAGCAAGTTATTTTTTTTTTTTTTTACAACTGGAAGCAGCTCATTGACATTTAAAAGGCTGAAATAATGCTTCACCTAGTTCCCCAGTGCCAGTTGCATAAAAAAGAAGTGACATGGATTCAGAGCAGGAGCAAAGAGAAGAGAGAAGGAGAAAATTCAAACTGTTACCCCCATCAATTACTATGTGTAATGTTAGATCTTTAGGAACCAAGTTAGAAAAACTCCAATCCCTAGCAAAGACTTAGCCAGAATATCAGGTATGCAATAATATGTGTTTTACTGAAACATGTCTTTAGAAATATATCCCTGACCCCAATGTTTCTGTCCCAGGCTTTCTGACCATATGAACAACCAGAGATTTAAAGGGTTTAAGGCTGAAAAACTCAAGGAAGGTGGGTTGGCAATGTTTTGGACAAGTGTAATTTAGAACATTTCAATCTAAAATGTTATCTCCGCAGCTCAGATTTTGATCTTTTGACAGTTAGTTTTCACTCATGTTATTTAATCAGAAAGTTCACCAATGTTGTTTTGGGAACTGTTTACATTCCACGTTCTGCTGTTGCTGACACTGAGTGCGATGTCATCAGATGGGTTGTTGCTAAACTATAGACACAACAGCCAACTGTATCTGTGATAACAACCAGTGGTTTTAATACTACCTTATTCTCTGCTACACTTCCATATATGTGTAGTTTGACAGCTGCTATTCTAGTGAAAATAAACCTTTTGGTTTGTTTTATCTAAATATCAAGGACTCGTGCAACTATAAAATAAAACCTCCTCTTGAGTAAGAGAAAGTGAGTCGCAAACCCCCAAACCAAATATGAGCAGAGTGGTGTATGCAGTTCAGTGCAGTGAGGAATAATCTGATTTTTATATTGGAGAAACCAAACAACCTCTCCATAGACGCATGGCCCAACACAGAAGAGCTACCTCCTCCGGACAAGACTGTGCGGTAGATCTACACTTTATGGACAAAGGACATTCTTTTGAGGACCCAAATGTTCATATTTTGGATAAAGAAAAAAGGTGTTTTAAGAGGTGCGTGAAGGAAGCCATCAATGTTAAGAAAGAAAAAAACAACCTTAAACAGAGGGGGTGGACTCAGGTCGCAGCTTTCAAAAACCTAAAATGCAGCAATTGAGTTAATCCCTTCCCATTATCATCGCAGCCCCACCCACTGTACAGGAGAGCAGTGGACCTTGTCTATTCAGTCAGGCCAAAAATCCCCTTTAACGACTGACCTTTCAGAAACTTAGATGGGTATGGGGCATTGCAGGCTAACAAAAGAAGCCAAACGACCCCCATTCCAAATGGGACCCCTTCATTTGTTCCAATTTGCATGTTTTCAAAACAAAAACAAGGCTTTGTTGGGCTGCTGTATAAAACCTCGAACTCAATGCCATTCCTGATATTCGAATTTAAAAATCTTCCTGGATGGGAAGCAAAACGTCTTCAAACAGGGGGAAAAAAATCCAGTGGATTGTTTTTAATAATTGGAGAAAAAGTCAACAGGATGGAGAAGTATATCTACCTAAGTGTTCACCTGGTCAGCTGACTCGACCGAAGATGCAACTTTGAAGCTGTTTACATAAAGGGGCAGAACAGACCGTAATTCTCAAGGATGACGATGACTTCAGTGTTTGCAGTAAAATGTTGCATATGTTTTATATCTTTTGTGGAGAGCATGATCTCTTCTGCCATCATTTGCCGGGGTAACGGCATCAGAGCAAATGACTTAAAGAAGCTCAACAAGCTGATAAAGAAGGCAGACTTTGTTCTGGGAATTCCTATAGAATATCTGAGGATGATTTGACAAAGAGGGGGTAAAAAAAGGGGAGTACTACTGACAACCATTTTCATCCTCTTTACTGTTAAACAACAAAAGAGTGGCTTAAAACAAAGGCTTCTCAAAATATGGCACAAGACACCACTATAGAAGATTCTTCCTTCCTACCATTATTATCATAAAAAGAGTATTGGAAAATGAGCAAAACAAAAAAAATTAAATTTTCCTTGGGAAAAATAAATCATTTCTGAATTGAACTTCATAAAAGTTATCTAAAATAAGATAATGTAAAGAAGAATTCAGCAGCAAACATACCGCAAATATTTTGACAATTCTATCCAACAACAAAAAAAAGTTAGATATAAATTACAACATTGTGTAGATGCTTCATACCATTTCTCATCTAATGTAAGTTTTCAAATGGCCACTCAGAGCAGAGGATGAACCAAAAAGAGGGAAGAAAAAGCCTTTTCAATCATGCCACCACCATTAGGCCAACCACTTCTCTGCTTTGGATCATAGAATGTAGATGCATCAGCCCAAATCCTCAGAAATGTTGTATAAATATCTACTGATAACATATAAAAAATATCTTGCTTAATAAACTGATGCAGGAATGACCACACACAGACTAATATTAAAAAGAGGCAGACTCAATAAAGGAGACCTAAAAGACACACAAAATCACTCTAGACATGTACACACAGTACAAGGTTAAACAGGGGTGAAAGTGTCTTTCTTCCATTTTGCTGTGTTCCATTTATGGCAGATTGAGTCTTGAAGTGCGCTCTAAGCAGGCCTGCAGCACACTGGTTTGAATTACTTCACATTAAAGACTATTCAGCATCACTGCTGCCCGCAGAATGCAATCTCGCATTTATGTGCATGTGTAAGGACTATACCAGAATGATTACCCTGCAGTCAACACTTTTTTGATATAGCCTATTCATAAACCAGCACAGTCATTTACATATTCATATTATAAATAAAATAATATACATATATAATTTTTCACAAATTGTGGCAAAGTAAATGTGTACTGTATAAATAATCTTTCCCATGACTTTATATGAATATTCATTTAAAATTATCTATCTGTCTCTCTCTGTCTATCAAGACAGAGAGAGACACAGAGATGAAATAACATGGCTTCACATTAGTGTCTTTCAGATTGCGACACTTCTTAGACATTGACACCATTAAAAAAAAGTAGCCTGGAGGTTCACAAGTTCCCTGAAACCCACTCTCATTCAGGGCTGTGGCTGCATCAGCAGTGATGACTCATCATGTTATATGATAGTTTTCCTAATAGCTCTTTTATTTCTATTCTCCAGATGCTTCCATTTATCAGCTTGTACAACAGCTGGCAGCATTCTTGAAGGCCCTGTGCTTATGTTGTGGAAAAAGGAAGTTCTGTCAGGAAGTAGTGGAAGATGCATACACCCCAGATAGCCTTAGGACTATCTTAAAACGTTGACGGAAAGCAAAAGTTAAACAGACTTTCTAGATTAGGTTCTTTTTTTTTTTTTTTCTATTTAGCACCATGTCTCACCCTGACTGTTTTATTCAAGTAATATCAAAAAACTAAACAGAAAAAAAATTGTTTCAACTCAAAAGCATCAGATAAAAGTTTTTTTAAGTACATTTTTTGGGCATTTTGCATTGCTGATCATTAGCTTTTAAATTTCCTTTTTATTTTGCATGGAAATAATGTTAATCTAATAAGATACCTGTCACAGTTTTAACTGTGCCACAGTAAACATTGCCACAGCAAATTACCTCATTTAGATCTTGGTCCAAGAGCAGAACTATTAGCATGCAGGTTACTGTACTGAGATTAGTCGGGATTTAGATGGTTGAAAAAGCGGAGAGATCTCTCCTCTCGTTGTACAGCAAACCTCCGGTGGTCTAAGCAGTTTTGGCTGTGGACAATGAATGCTAAGAGGCTAAACAAACTGTTTCTTGTTCTTGCCATCTCAAGATCATTGAACAAATTTCTCGGTACCTGCAGTGTGTAGAAAGGTGTAAGGTACACAGGATATAGCAGAGGTTGTTTTGTTTGGCTTTAAAACATACATTTACTGTTTTACATTTGTCTGTGCAGATTATAAGTTAAGAATTATAAAAGTCAACCACAATTACTGATCTCAGTATAAAACAGTTCAGCAGGTTTAAAAAGAAAATAATTTTAAAACATGCTGAAGTTCTAATGGCACCTGGTTCTTATAGATAGAAACTTTTAATAAGATTGCACAATTATGACCAATTCAGTACAGACCACTGAATACGGGCTCACGTACTCAGTACATTCTTGACAAGAACACAGGAAAGTATGGACTTGGGGAGAACAGGAGCATGCAGAATAAATAGAGGACAGTTGGAACAGAAGCGTACTCGTGACTTCCCTACAAACTCAGTTCGTTTGGAGCTGCACTTTACCTCCTATTATTAATAGTCTCTTGATAATAATAAATTCTTACTTTTTTCATTAAGTGGGTAAATAATGATTAACACAGTTAGATAAACACAGATCAAATGAATATTTTGCCAAATAAAACAAAACAAAAAACGCAATCATATCCAGCGGTACTTCACACAAGGCTACAGTATGCTGAGAGAGGAGCGCTGCAGACGGGCTAACATTAGCCTTGCAGCTCAACTGTTTGACACGGTCCTCTCAACATCTGAAAGTTATTTAAATTACACACTAAATCAGTAAATAGGCCATATAGTGAAGCTTAAGAGTATAAAGTTCCCGCTTTATATAATCCTAAAATTTACTTTTGTAGAACAACGGCAATAAAAAAGTGAACTTTTAACTAGATACCAATGCCAGCATCGGGCGAGGCCATGATACCACAATTTTAGTTTATTATCGGGGTCCTTCCCAATACTGGTATTGGTATCGGTGTTTAAAAGTTCACTTTTTCGTATCGGCGAGTACCAACAAATAGGGTACCGATACCATTTTAAGAGCCAAAAGTTTATTCAACTATTGTAACCCATTCCCGGTAGGCAATAAAAGGTTCTGTTGGATGTACTTTGTATTAGTATTTTTCCCGCTTTACAAAGGTAGGCAGGAGCTTGACAAAGCCATTATTTTAGATCCAAGTAGTATGCAGTTCTTCATATATACACACACACAAATTTCAAAAAGATGGTATCTGTATGGTATGGTATTGGTATTGGGGCCAAAAAATGGCATTGATGCAACTTTACTTTTAACCTCATACAGTGTGAGAGCTCCCCTTTAAGCTGCTGCTGCCACGGTGCATGCTGGGAAAGCGGTCAATCTTAAGAACGGAGAAGGGTGCTCTGATGCATGCTTGGTAAATAGGAAGGGGGAGAACAACATCCGAGGACTTTGTCTGTTCTTGGTGTTCTGTTCTCGTGTGTTGGAACAGTGCTGGGGCTGAGGATGATGATGATGATGACATTTCTCGAGTGCACGAGAACGCAAATGTACACATATTAAAAACTGAAACTTAAACTTAAATGCTTATTTGTAAAGTCAGTTAGGCTATAATACACTTTTTCAATTTGGGTCACTTTATAAGGAGCCAAATACAAAAAATATATAATATTGTATTGTAAGCATTTGATAACTAGTAGTTTTAGAGGTTGATCATTACTTATTCTGCCAAAAAATAAATAAATAAATGTTAAATATGCTTTTGTTATTTCAGTAATTTCTTATTTTCTTCTCAAAAAACTACAATCAAATATCTTGGTGGAAATAAGATAAGTGATTATGCTGAGACAAAGGGTAATTTTAACTCAAAGTTCTCATTACTGTGAGGATCTTATACTGTCTAATGACTAGTAAGGAATTCCCAGAGAATTCTAACAGATTTAATAAAGAATACTGATACGTCAAACTGACCCTTCGGGTTGCTGTAGATAGTTCTTCATGGCTTTGACCTGCTGGAAATGACAGGACATGTCTGTGGCCAGGACCATTTCAATCACCAGAGCCCGTAGCTCTCTGGGTAAAGACATTGGAGAAAAAAAAAACAAATTAGCTACAAGCATCTTAAATAACTAGAAACTTGAAAGTTGTAAAAGCATAAATATTCCAAAAAGAAGCTGCAGTAAAAATAAGAGAAAAATAAGTATAAATAAGTATAATAGCCTCTTTAACTTAGTTTACTAGGATTTGATCAGATCTTTCTTCTGTAGTGTTTCATGATTAAAAAAACTTCATAAATTTTGTCAAACCTTGAGGATTATCTAACAACCCTGATGTCAATAATTAATCTAAATAAAATAAGGTTGTGTTGAGGCCTTGAATTGGTATATAATATCATATTAATCTCTAACTGCAAGTTTTATCAATTGAATCTTTCATATCCTTTACAGTCATTCATGCCTTTCAACTACATGTGCCACAGACCTCCAGTCATCCTTAGAGAGGTTGTAAAGGATGTTCATCTCATCGTCGTCTTGCAGTAGACGGTAGGCTGCGCTGACGTGGTGACTCTCCAACACTGAGCGATCATTGTACAGGATAGCTGTGTCTGACCTTCCAGATTAAGAACAAGTAAAACATCTCACTAGGATGGTCTGTACAGGTTGCAGAAACTTTAGGACAAAATATGAAAAATCAATCATGATTATACATTTTTATTTTGCTCAACAAAGAGCATAATTTATCACTAGAACTAACTTAATAAAACTTTATGTGCCTGTTGAAAAGATCTATATTCTTTTTTTAAGACAAATTATAAAAATGCTGCTTGAGAAACAGAAAACTTCTAAATTTGAAGTTTATGTTAATTATTTTCCTTTTCTTTCTCTGCAGTTAATTATTTTCTCATTCCCCTTGCCCATACTGAAATACAAATTTTATTATTATTTAACTATTATTTGGCAGGTAATATTGTTTAAGGATATAAAAACTTTAGATTCTGGAAGCTAGTTTGAATAAAATCTGTTAAGTGTTGTATGGTTGTAATACAATACTTTGACATAACACAGTGTGACTTAATGTTCCTTTCAGCTTTAAACCTGAAATTTTGAGGTTGAGTAAAATGTGACGTTTTTTAAAAGCCTAAACTTTTGAGTTCACCAACATCCATCCAGTTATTATTACACTGCGGGCGATCACAGTGTGAATGTAAAGCCCCCTTGCTGTAAATGAAATCATTGATTGGGTGAGTCAGCGCCATGCATTTTTGATTTTATCATCCATTACCTTGTCTGGATATGAAAGTTGTTTGTGGTCCCTGTGTGCTCGTAGTCGTGCACAGCAGCTGCAAATATCATGGCGAAGATCTCCAATTCAGTCAACCAATGCTGGAGGAGGGGAGGAGAAGAAAGTGAAGTCACCAAAATGGAAAAGTTGATGCTAGTGACAAGCAAGGAAGGAAACGAAAAAGGAAAGAATGGACAGAGAATAGACAAGAGAAATGGGAAGTCAGTGATGGGGAATGCAGGGAACAGCACATTAGCCCATAAATGGATTACAGAGGAATATGACATAAAAGACTCAGAGAAGAATTTGGCATGAGGAATACATTACTATTGAATGTTGTTTCATTTGCATATTGTGTTCTGGAGTTCTGTTTTTACTTTAAAGAGCATAGTTCTATTCAAATAAAACAAAACTCTTCAAGATAATGTAGGGAGGGGTGACCTCGTGGTTAGGGCATTGCGCTTGGAAATCCAAAGGTTGTGAGTTGAACCCCCACTCCCACAGACTGCCACTCTGGGTCCCTGAGCAAAGACCATATACCCACACTGCCCCCCGTGCTTAGCATAATGGCAGCACACTGCTCCCCAAAGAAGATGGGTTAAAGGCAGAGAGTGAATTTTGTTATTCTGTACTTGTGCGAGTGTAATGGCAATAAAAGCCGGGGAAAGTAAACTGCCAAGAGCAAAAGTGGAGGCTGAGTAGAGAGTGAGAATTAATCAGCGCTAAGGGCAGAGCTGCTGTGGCTGATGCTCAGACAATGCCAGCCGTCTCACTGCACAGGTTTCTTTTTGGTTAAGTTTAAAGTCACCCTACACCTTTAAAACTCAATCTCCTTCTCTGTGCCTCTTTTAACTCTTGGTTGTTTTCCTCCATTGTTGACAACTGCGCTTGGCAACCATGTATCAGCAGGGCAGGCTATCATTAGCCGGAACAACCCACCTGGAACATAGTAAGTGTAATATTAAATTAACCCTTGAAGGAGATCATTTGCCTTGATTAATTTAAGTAATCAAGGTCCTCAAATCATTTGAGGAATGGTTACAGCCCTAATACAAAGCATAGTCACCAATGATAAGTTTTAGCTCCAATAAATTGAAAGTAGATAGAGCAGTTAGAGTTGCACCAAACATTCAGCGTCATATCAGTTTAAAGAAATAGAAAAGAATAGATAGATGTTATTAGACTTTTTATTCAAGGTAGTAAAATGAAGCTGCTCTCAACTCATCAAATTTGGCCATAACATTAGCCAAAATGTTTGTAAGGCACACACCTGTCATCGCGTTTGACTATGTTCTATCATTTTAGTTTTGATGTGTGGAAGTGTTGGTCAAACGTTTACATATATGCAAACTAGCAAGCAAGAATGTGCAATGGATCGACAACATTTGAGAGCACCTCCCTTGGAAATCGGGTCTATCATTGCTGTTAGATTATTTTGTGACTATGTAATTGAACACTTGCCATTTTCATTAGTGTTAACACACTTGCCTTCAGTAACTTAGCTGTAGATGCAACCGACCAAACAGGGATGTCCTTGTGTTTATTAAGTTCTCTTTTTAAACTGAATAAGTAATATGCCTGCTCAGGCAAATTTTTCATAGATACACTTTTTCTTTGATAAAGGTCAGATATTTCAGCCATTCACAGTGGTGTTAAGAATAAATGGAGATGTGTTTGGCTGACAGAAACAGAAGAGAATGGGATGATTGTCTGGTTATGGTGCAAAAAGCTTAACCTGCCAGACAAGTGTACATAACATGCTGCCCAAAAATTAGTTGAGGCAGTGATAAGGATAAAAGTGCTAATGCTCCATCAATTGGAGAACAAACCCAAGTCGATAGTTTTTTAATTGCATGCCAAAATCTTTAACTGTATAAATATCAAATAGGTGAAAGAGCAATTTCAATTTGTTCATTAGTAGTTAGGATATTCCAAAAAAAAGTTAAAAAACAATCAACTGGACTTTGTTACCAAGTTTGAAGATGTTTCGCTTCCCATCCAGGAAGCTTTTTCAATTCAAAATGTCAGAATTAGCATTGAGTTTGTGGCATATTTAACCCGAGGAAGGGGTCCATCCCTTAGGTAGTTAGGATACAGTAGTTAGGTCACCGTTTAATGTTAGAGTACATTTTATTTATAGGCACCTTTCAATATCACCCTATGGATAAATGTGGTACTTAACAAAGTCATAAAATGTACATAACATTCCAAAATAAACAAACAGAAAAAAACACAATTAAAAAGAATAAAACATTGAACCAAATATCTACTACCAAGAATTTCTAACTAGTGTAGAGTAAGCAACCCTAAGTAGGTGGGTTTTCAGCTATGGCCTGAAGTGAGGAAGAGATCTTACATTAATTTGGATAAATATTGTTGTAAGATTAAGCACAATCAATGTTGGGAAGCTGAGCCTTTTTACTGCAGCATGCAGCATGACCGCCTAGAACTAATCAGCCTCTTGCTTTGTGGCACATCTGAGAACTTAGGCTTGCTTGGCAGAAGAACCTTGGAGAATCCCGCATGTGACTTTTCTGATCACTGATTTAAAGTTCCCAACTGACACATTAAAGTCCCCGTCCTTCAGGTAGGGTTTAAACCAGTCCAGTGTGTCACCAGAAAGGCCAACCCATGTTTCCAGATGCTCTAAGAAATTCAAGTCATTAACAGTATCAAATGCTGTACTGAGATCCATTAGAGCACAGTGGTTATTCCAGAGTCTGAATTTACACCTTAAAGGAATAGTACACCCAAAACATGATTAGCCTTCATTTTCTACCCACCTCCATGCTGAACAACACTCTGGAGTACTTTTTTGATATCTCAAATGCATCTGGAGATCTGGGAGGCTTCTTGCTGTCTGCTGACATTCAAATAATGGAGGTCCATGGCGCCCGAGACAGAAAGGTCCATAAAAGTCCACAAAAACGTGTCAATATTCCTCCATACTGCTCGTCCAATGTAATCCAAGTGTCCTGAGTGGGTAGCATCCAGAATTTACTCGAAACGAAGTCATTTAGAATGTTTTTAGAGCATAAACAGTAGTGTATAGGATTTCCTAATAGCGCCCCCATGCGCGCTCACGATTCTACGGAAGCCGGCAGACCAAACCGGAAGAAAGTGCGCATTCAGCGTCTGGTCTGCCGATAATGCAAGCGTAGAAGAAGAAATGTGCTGTTTACCTGTGCAAAGAAAGAAACAACGAAAGAAAAATGTCTGAGGACTTCAGTGTTGAGGAAGAGCATGAGTTCTTTGCCGAGCTGAATGCGCTGGTTTGGTCTGCCGGCTTCCGTAGAATCGTGAGCGCGCATGGGGGCGCTATTAGGAAATCCTATACACTACTGTTTATGCTCTAAAAACATTCTAAATGACTTCGTTTCGAGTAAATTCTGGATGCTACCCACTCAGGACACTTGGATTACATTGGACGAGCAGTATGGAGGAATATTGACACGTTTTTGTGGACTTTTATGGACCTTTCTGTCTCGGGCGCCATGGACCTCCATTATTTGAATGTCAGCAGACAGCAAGAAGCCTCCCAGATCTCCAGATGCATTTGAGATATCAAAAAAGTACTCCAGAGTGTTGTTCAGCATGGAGGTGAGTAGAAAATGAAGGCTAATCATGTTTTGGGTGTACTATTCCTTTAATCAGGGCAGCCATAGTTCTGTGGTTGGACCGGAAACCTGACTGGAAGACATCAAAGTAGCTGGTCATTTTTAAGAAGGCATTTAACTGTTGAAACGCTATTTTTTCAATAATTTTACTGATGAAGGGGGAGGTTTGAGATGGGCCTCTAGTTCTGTAGTTAGTTCAGTAGTTTGATATTTGCTGTTTTTAAGGCCCGGGAGAAAAAAGCCAGCATAACGAATGTGTTTATGATTTGAATCGATCCAAAAGAAGTAAAACTATCTTAATAAAATCATATTACCACATCAAAACAGCAGGAAGATGAGCTTAGCTGCTATACAGTTTCTTCTAAACTTTTTCATTTTGGTTGGCAGAATTGGGGTATTTTAACAGAGTTTATTCTAACTGAAGACAGTATTGGTATTGGAGTTGATTTTGATATACAGACTGTTTTTCTAATATCTTGTATTTTCTCAGTAAATAACTTTGGAAAGTCATTGCACACCTCCTTTAGATTAATGTGGTCACTAACCTGTGTTTTCCTCCTGCAGAGTGTCCTGCCCTAAATGTCCTAGCTGCCCTTGCAAATCCATTGTTTTTAAATAAACACTTTTTGATTAATCCTACTGTCTGTCTTGCCTTGAATATTGGGCCTGTGTTCTGAGCCTTGACATTTAGTTGTAAATTATATTTGTGAAGTTTTTCCTTACAGATTTCAAAGTGAACTTTTCCATTCTTTTGACACCTTTGTTTGGCTTTTTGGGAATTGCTGTATTACACTAAAACAGTTGGCATCTACCTTATGGAAACTAAGTGGGAAATAGTCTAATAACATATTGGAGAGCCATACCCTGACTTTTAATGATAGTTTTATATTTGTGCATTGGAAATTATCTGTTTCCTGTCATTTTCATGTTATTTTTCTTATACTTCCCCACATCCACAGTGCCAGTGATGGGTCTCCACGGTTCCACAATTTTGTTCTGTTCTGTTTCAGTTTGATTATTTTAATAAACGCTTCTACTTTTCTACTAACTATCTCACCTTGAATACTGTGTCCATCTGTGCCATTTATGACAAAACTAGGTATAAGGTACAAAATACTGAAAGGGTAAAACTACCCAGGAACAATTAAGTTCAGTGTGTATTAGTGTTTTCATATTTTAGCTTTTGCTGGATACTAAGAGTGTACACCAAACAATGGCACCACAGTGAGTGGGCAATTCCTCTAACATGAGCGACCATCGGATTGTGCTCACACACAGTGAGAGGATATAACTCAGGGAGCCCGGTCGATTTCGGAGACTAATCAACAGTGGGTTATGGGAAAGCCATTAAGAACAAGGTAGAGACAAAATGCCAAATCCAATGCCCTGTATGTCTTCATAAACCAGCTTTATGAATGACCCGTTGATTGTTGATTTAGTGAAGTCTGGAGGGGTTTTGAGAAGATAGATGGCCCTCTCCTGCTCTCCCAGGAGCCAGTGGTGGTTGGGAAATAAATGTTATTTCACCCCACAAGGCACAACCTAAAGAAACTCACAGTGTTGACAGCTGTCTCTGCCTTTTTATTATGGTGAATAAATAATAAGACTGCTTTTTCTTTGGCTAGTCACAGACTTGTCGGGCCTGTGTTTTTCATTTTGAAATTAATGTTGTGTTACATGTGCCCTAAGGTCACTTCTCTTAGAAGGTGAAAAATGTAGGTCACGACGTGTAACCAAAAAAAAACACACAAAACAAAACAACAACGCATTTGGTTAGCATAAACTGTGAGCAATACTTTACGGCAAAAACAAACAGATTTATTTTTCAGACTAAATTATTCTATCTTCTGATAATTTTATATGTTACTGCTACCCGCTAACTAACAAAGTGGATTCAAAGTGTACTGGGAGAGTTGTTTTCCAATAAAATATGTTCATGGTTTGCTCAGGGATAAAATGACCATAATAAGAAACGTCAAGAACACTTCAATCAGGCTTGCAAACATCAGCTACAGAGATGCACTGAATACCAGTGGGATAAAATCCCTTTCATTGATTCAGCTTCAATCCATTAAACTACATCTTCTAGAACCCACCTGCACTAAGCTCTTTCCTCTAGATGCTGAGAGCTATGACAAAGTATTTAATCTAGCCCATGTGTTTCATACTCACCACCATGCCAGTCTTAAGAAGAAGGTAATGTACAGTCTGGGTTACATCAGCAGCATGGATAAGGTTGTGGTAAGGATTTTTATGTTTGCTGTATCCGACTTCCAGGGCTTCCACGAATGACACCACAGCAGAGATTGGAATCTGAAATGTAAAAAAAAAACCACAAGCTGTGAGTTAAAAACACTTAGAGCAGTCAGTGATGTGACCTGTGACTAAAATGCAGTGTTGAAAACTGATGTTATATAATCCATCAGACTTACCTAGTCTACAGAAAAATCTGATTGCATATTCATTCTGCTTTGTCTACATAATTCACTACCAAATGCTATCATTAGCAATGCCTTGTCCTCAGCTGTGGAAAATATAGCCCACAGCCATTAGGGGAGGTGCGTTACGTCTAGACCCTAGAATAAATTGATCAATGCCAAACTAAACTAAAACAATATAATGGAGTGTAATCATATGACTGCATTCATGAGTTTGGGGAGGTTCTTCTAAGAACTGAAGCAGGCTTCTTCAACCTCTTTTTAATGTGACAAAAGTATCAATGACCTGTGATGCAGAGTGTGACATTTTGGGGATTTTACCTTGAAACGGCTTATGAGATCGTATCTTGTTAGCAACTCATAGAATATGAATTTAAGAGCGTGATCCCCGCTGGCCTCATTTAAAGCAAAGACATCAAAAGACCATTTGTCAACATGCTGTATAGAAGAGAAGGAACATTCAAAGAATTACACTCAATTCTCAAACAACATACAGTAGTTTTTAAAAGTATACATTTTTTTGTAATAGGCAAATACAAAGTTGTTCATATTTGTGAAGTTGAAGAAAAATGAAATATTTCTGTACGTTTAAGAAAAAATAGCAAAAATGTATACATGTATACAATTCATGTAACAATACTCAACATCTGGCGCACTTTGATTATGATCCCCCTAAATACAAACTGGCTTCAGAGGCCATGTACTGGAAATTTTAAACAGATAACAAGGGTGTTAATTTTGTTCTTAGTAGAAACAAATTTTCCATTAAAGGCTTAAGAAATTAGGTTAGCCAATATTAGTGAACATGTAGCATCATGACAGGGCATATATAAAGTTTTAGGAACAGTCTAAAGCATGCGGTTGAAGCATAATGCTGTGGAATGGTTTCCTTCAAGGCTGATACAGTACAAAGATGGAGCTAACTTGAGGGCAACCCTATGAGAAAATCTGTTGGGAGTCTAAAAAAGATGGTAGGGGAGGTTCACTTTAAAGTTGGATGATGACCCCAAAGATACAAACAAGGCTAAAGCTGAAATTAGATTGAAGCATGACATAGGCCAGAATACATGCAAATGCAATTGTAGAACAAAAATAATAATTTAAAAACTGCCTAGGTAGGGCTGAACATAAATCTGACTGTCCACAAAGCATAATGTGAAAGCCACATACCACCTTTTCCATTTCTCACTAATCCACCAACCGTGTTGATATTTTAAAATAAATCCCAATAAATAGATTAAGGTTTCTAGTTGCAAGATGAGAATTTGGGAAGATTCAAAGAGTTTAAATGTTTATGAAAACCATTAAAATGCACAAACCTCAAAGTATTGGTAAATTCAAAGGAAATTGTGCTAAAGGTTTATATTGTATGTCTTTTTGTTTGCTTTTGCATTTGTGTGTATGCACATGTTAATACCTTAAGCACAGATATGACAGATGCAGGGTAGCTGAGCCCCACCATATTTGAGGTGCGTCGGTACATCCTGTTTGGATGAGATAAAGACATCAAATGCAGTGCCTTGCAGAGTGCAAATATCTTAAGAAAACACCATGCCCCTAAACTACAGCTTGGGATGTTTCCCTAGACTAAGCTGTCAACGTAAAACACAACTTAGACTGAAAGAGTGATAAATTCAAGAGTAAATAAATGGTTTGCTTCAGGCTATTCTACTTGAAAGATACCGGTTGAAAGTACTAAAGTTATGTTTACGCTGATAAAAAAATTAAATAATGTGGGTAATTTTCCATAAAATTGTTTACAACATTAACGCTGCAAAACTGTGTTGTTTTAAAAACCAAACATTTATTAGTGATTAACAGATGCGGAGACATGGAATTACATTTCTATTTAGGAAAGGGGTACATGTTATTTAAATTTTCAAACGCTGACAATTTGGACTCTACCCACAGCTCCACTTCGTCGTCACACATATTCTCACTTTTCCCAGTATTTGTCGTATCTGTAGAGTGCCTCCTGAAAAGGTAATTTAACTGGATATTCCTTACATAGTTTTAGCCTAATGATATAGAAAGAGCTTGCTGTATGTTACTGTGCGATAAAGCACAGCTTTGGAGAGACAGCTGGCTGACTTACTGCGCTCAGCAAGGCTTGCCAAGGCTATAATAATGTATCACTGGCTCAGGTGATGCAGCACTGTGCAAAAGCTGCACACATCTTCAAAACAACCATTTTTAAAGTTAAAGGGGGCCGCATATTATCAAGAATCATGATTCCTACTGCAATATACAAGATGTTCATGTTAACCTTAATTTAAACACAATTTCAATATTGCATATATTTACTTTCACTCAAATTCCAAAATTGAATCTGGTATTTACTGTTTGTGAGCATGTTCAAGTAAAGGCAAAGAAGCTATAAGGAATGCTATAATCCTTTCAGGAACATAAGGGCACAGCTCACCTAATGGAAATCTTCAGAGAGAAGAGAGTATGCACTAGTTCTACTGTATTTAAAGTGACATCATTGCTTTACCGGCACTGTGTAATATATGCATTTATGTTATGGGTTGCATAATGGATAGCCTCAGCTTTTTACAACATTTGTAAAACTTGTATTTTTGTAGTTCTTATTCATAACATTTCAGTTCCAATTTAATAAGAACCATCAATGTTTTTCCTTTAACATAATGATTTCCAGGCTGTCCATAATCTGCACAGCAGTCAAGAGTTTCTTTCCTACCCACAATAGTGTGTTTACCGCTGATTTCATGAAAGATGAAGGAACAGAAGCCAGGAATAAGAGCTTAGAACTACATTTAAGGACTACGATCTTTTGAGTCTTGTAGCAATCAATTTGGAAGAAAAAGAAAGAATTCATCATAAAGGGAGTTTTGTATCAAGAAGCCGCCAAAACTATTTCATTTTTGTTTTCTTGGTTCTTTCAATTTCTTCATAAAGGGTATGCTGTCCAAGAAAATTTTTTTATTACATTCATTATATTATATTTATTATTTTACTTCTATTGAGGGTGGCACAAACAAGAAAATATTGTTTATACTCAAGAAATTTCATAATGTTCATGAATTCAAGTGTAGATGGCCTGGATGTCTTCAAAGGTTACTCCTTGAAAAATAATTTCTAACTGGACATACAGTACTGTGTCCAGATTATGTGTAATAAAAAAAAATAAAAAATAAAACCCAATCAAGGCTTCAGAGCAGGTTGATTCAATTTAATTTTAATAACCATGGGGTAAGTATAATTTATATACCTCTGTTTTAACTTTGCACTATTGGGTCAAGTCCTAGATCACTGTTTTTCATCATCAATCCACTTGGCTTATATCCAGTAATCAGGGTACTGATATTTACTTTGGGATTTTCTGTTGGGTCTGTGCCTAATCATGTGTAGTTTCAGTGTTATGTTGCAAAATGTTTAAATTTTTGGCAAGCATTTTAAACTCTAATGATATTTTAACATTGTTGTAGCTTTTTTGCCAGCCTGACAACAAACTCCTGCTCCACTGTTACATTTATTGCATTTTATGACTTATCTGCTGACCATAAACCTTTCTTTATAACATCTCTCTCAAAAAGTTTTGCTAATATATTGTTTGTATTTTAAACACAAACTTGTAAATTCATATTAATGTTAAAACACAAAGGGTTTGACCGGTAGAACATTAACATTGCTAAAAATAAATGTGTTTTCTTTCATTTAAATTCTAACTATAGTCAAAATATGGATGAATCATGCTTTTACTCATGTTTTAACCAGAGCCAATTTACAAATGTTGATAGGATTTCTTTAAGTCCCTGCAGGCACCTCTTGTTTGGGCTCATAGAGGATAGATTTACAAATCTATGTGACTGCCCTTGTAAATTATTTATTATCTGCACTGCATGTTTGATAGTGGTGGTGAGAATAATTTAGCACATCATGTTAACTTTACCTCTCAACAAAGATTCCAGCCTGAACAGCATGGACAATGCTACGAAAACGAGGTTTTTCTTCATTTCGCCGCAGCATCAGGCCCATCTGCCTGGTAAAGGTGGAGGCCAGCCAGTCTCGCACCTCTGAAGGCACAGACTCTGACTGGATGTCACTGAGCTCATCTTCTGTGTCCACCAGTCGCCTGGAAAAAGAGATGAAAGTGAAAGACAAAAAAAAAAAGATAAAAAATTAGAAGGAGACACGGGGAAGTGAGAGATACACTGCGGATTAAACATAAATCCTAGACCTGTCAATCAAATATATCACCTGTTATATAAAGTCATAACATCATAGAAACCCACCAATGCTCAAAACAAATCCTATTGGGTGACATAGCTTCTCCATAGCCTCACTAACATGTGAAAAGGATCAAAGGCTAAGGGCTGTTCTTGTTCAAAAGACATTCACATCATTCTGATTATGATGGCACTGCATGAATTCTGCACTTGATAGTTCATCATCCTTTCTCTTGGACTGGAGTCAGAGCCCCGTTGACCCTAATCTGTTTGAATCTAGACGATAAGGAGTTTACGTAATTCCCAAAGCCTACTCATAGCTTATATTCTAAAATGCCGCTCAAATATTGAAATTCATAGACCAAGTTTATTCCTACTTCAATTGTACCTCAAAAGACTTTCAAACATGCAGCCAAATTTGTTTAGCTGTCAGTCATTCAAATGCAAGGTCTTTTTAAAAGTACATACCATCTGCCAATGTAAGCCATGCAGACATTTCGATGATGCAAGAATTGAAAGAAAAAATGAAAAAAAAAAAAACTTTAACGACATACAGTTACTATAACATAGACATACACATACATCCTCACAGCTCTGACTAAATACTTATTGCTATGCAGGTTAAACAATAATGTCTTTGCTTGTTTTACACAGTCCACAGTTACACAGTTTATTATAATGAGTCATTTTTGTTTTCATATTCTATTTATTTTGTGTTGCAAATAAAACTTAAAATAATTTCATTTCTAAAAAGGTCTGGAGAATCTTGTATGATTTAGTCATTTAAAACCCAAAAGACTGAAGATAACTATTGGAAATGGTCATTTAACAAAATTTCACCTGAGAGTAAGACACCGTAGACCTTATTTTTAAAGAAGGATTAGGTTTAGAATCTCTTTTGAGACATTTTACTACAGGAAGCTTTGAATTTAGTGCAGGGTATCATTTCAGCTCAAATGACCCAAAATTTAGGGCGTTTTTTTTATTTTGTTTGTTTTATATGTATTTACCTCAGGATACATCCCATAAATTAGAATATCCTTGAAAAGTTGAATCTATTTCTTGTGACCATTTCTAAAGGTAATATGCAACTGATTCATTGTGCAAAGATTAAACTAAACCCCCAAAACTTCAATTTCATAAGATAATAATGAATAAAATAATAAAAATTCAATTATTTTTAAAAGGTACGTCAAGGCCTATGCATTTATTAAAAAGACTGACACCATTCGTATGTATAGTTTGCAACAAAAGCTCTTCATAAGAAGCAGGCTGAGAAGAAGAAGCAGAATACAGGAGGCTGTATTCTTTCATATCAATGAAAAGTCAAGTCTACTGGGACAGAGGTGGTAAAAAGGGTGCAATAGCAACAGGGATCACAGCAACCTTAAGAAGATTGCAAAGAAAAGCTTATTAAAGGGTTTGGGGGCAAGTTACAAGGCGACAGACTGTGGCTTCAAGAGGAATCCAGGACATAGCCAACAACAGTCATATTCCTTATGCTAAGACACTCCTGAACCTGAGTCATCATCAGAAAAGTCTTTCATGGACAAGGAGTAAAAAAGAAAGGGCAGTCGGCCTATTCTTTTAAAAAAAGATTAGCAAACTTTTTAATTAACTTGGAGCCTTGTAATAAAGAGGCACAGATTCCCAATTGCTTGAGATCCAACAAGTGTTCAGAGTCAGTGATTATTTGAAGACTAACGTCATCTGCAGGTGTTAGTCTAATGTATTATCAAGTCAAATATCAGAACAGATCTCTGTCAAATGATGCAAGTCATGCATCCTTCCAGGTTTGATCTTTTTAAAGATGGTGGATTCTTATTCCAGGAGGACTACACAAAGGTTGGGTCTGAATGTCTGCCCTAATCACTATATAGGGCACTATATAGTGGTTAAGCCATTTTAAATGAGTGTCAGAGCTCATAACTCTGATTAAAAAAATTAGAATAAAAAAATAAATAAATAAAATTAAAAAAATTAATAAAAAATATTAAAAAATGTGTGTCACAACGTCTAGTGGATAAAAAAGTATTGGACTCAAAATTTCCCACAATGCACCTTGAAAAGTAGTGATCATCCATGGTCACTGTCTCTACCCGATCCGTCCCAGAAGCATGATCCGTTCTGCACATGCGCAAACAGATTTACATCCTGGTGTCCATAAATAATGTAATTACGGTACTAAGACTGCTTCTTTCTATCCTTAACTCACCAAAGAATAGTAATACACATCTGTAAAATAATGTTTTATGACTTTTGTGAGACAATTTTTATGCTTTTTACATTTTCTTCGTTAAACTGCTTCTCTGACGTCATCATCAGACATGCAATCCAGCAAAATATGGTTAAAACATGTTTATCTGCATTTTAGTTGTCTCTTTCTTTAGATTACGCAATATATAGCATAAGGTTAAAACAAACAAAAACATAAAACTTAAAAAGACTAGAATTATGTTTAAATCCAAAGCCAAAAAAGTTAGCAACTGGGAGTAGCGTAGGATCCCATTTCCGGTGCAGTTCGGGAAGAGACGAGTGATAAAACAGAAAGGATTTTAAGGCATCTTTTTATGTCAGGAATAACATGATTAGCCTTTAACACATTATATTTTAGTATGCTTACAATATTTTTGGGGAGGGAAAACATCATTTAGGTATTTTTAACAAAATAAAATTGAGGACGACCCGGATGTATATCAAATGAGCTGATGGCGCATGTGTAGAACGGATCGTGCTTCTGGGACAGATCAGGTCGTGACAGTCACTAGACGAGCAGATATAGCCCAGAATGCTTTGCAAGGAGAAAGCATTCTGGGATATATCATGGGATTTGCTGTTGCAGCAACACGCTGTCTACTATATCTGTCATCTACGGCTATCGCTACTCAATAGTGGCAACTAATAATAAAGATGATGCAAGCACTGCGCGGGGAGGTGGAGTCACATGACCAACAGTGACCAAAAAGCAGTAGTCATCTGTCCGAAGGGTCAGTTAAATGAGTTCACTATAATGTCCACTATATAGTCCTCGCTCTATAAAGAGATTGAAGGATTTAGGGGTTAGGGTGGAGATTTGGACACAGCCAAAGTAAATTATCATTACTTGCTTTAAAGACAATGGTATAACCGTATGTGATTTGCATTCTTATTTATCAGGTCATTTTACTTGGCTTAAATCCAGAATACAATCTCTGGAGTTTTTTTATCAAGAGAAATATGTGAAATTCCAGACCTAAGAATGGAGATAAACTGAAGGCTGTAAATTTCAGCATGACAACAGGATGATCAGTGATTCGGCAAAACGAGCAAAGTATACGGCTCGTATACTGCACAGTATTTCAACATTATTATCAGTCCTGTAACTGATCTGTTCAACCCAGAAGCATCTTAGATCAGAGGGCCCGGTGGTGCTGATTTTATAGCAGCTCTGCTTTGCTGATTCTGTCCCAGAGCAGCTGTAGCTATAATGCAGCCTACCATCATTTGTTTGTCTCTGTGTTTTTGAATTGGTGAAGGAATGATTGTTGTATAAAGTGCTTTGGAGTCCTTGAACTTGATAAAAGCACAATGCAAGTGTAGTCAGACCATTTACTCAGCATTGATTTCTGTTCCTTTTTTATGCTCTATTTATTCAAATAATCAGAGAACGTGAATTATGGGTTTTCTATCAGCATTAACCAATAATTATCAAAATCAACTGAAGAAAACATTTTTTATGTAACTACCAGTAAGGAATAATTAAAATTTCCAATGTCCATATTTATCAAGTTATCAATTTATTTTAAAAAATTATATTCTAAAGTATTTCTATTGAGACTAGATTGTGTTTTATGTCATACAAACTCTAGAGTTGTTAAAGAAATTAGTCCAACTGGTAAATATCTTCTTGAAACTAGTATAGGAGCAAAGGCAGGGCATTTGATCTATCCAAAGCCTACATTTCTTTTAAAGACATTACAATAAAATTTAAAGAATATAATTTTTGGTCACAATACAGGTACATCAAAAATATTATAATAATGAAAATACATAAGGTATATATAATAAAATTATACATAATAAACTATATTTCCAATAAATCTTATTCTAATAAATATTAGCTTTATCTGAAAGCTATAAACATTCAATAAAAACAAAGAAAGGTAAAAAAATACTGCATTCTATAATTAATTGATTTATACAACTTATGAGTTATGCTTTCTGAAACAAGTCAGAAAATACCACTTTCTTCTATGATATTCTAATATTGTTCAAAGCAAATTGTTTATTATCTATCTTTAGTTTTGCAGGGTCTGTCAACCATGAGGGCTCTATTTTTGTTTGTTATAGAGTATGGATGTTGATCTTACCTTGTCTCCTCAATGTAAACCGATTCAAGCACCGATGCTGCATACTCCAGGTTTTTCTTGAGGTCAGCAAGTGAAGCCTCTCCTCTCTCCAGTTGCTTCACCAGACATCGTAATCTAAAACAGAGATTCAGCAGTCATTGAATAAATGGGATTATTTCCTTTCTATACTAACACATTAGATTAATTAGAAATTATACTGAATTAATCTTGTTTGGGTTCACTGCACCGAGACATGCTTTGCCTTGTTAAAATACAGCTCTCTTTTCTACTAAAAAGAAGCGGATAAACAATAAAACAAACAAGACATGTTACAATGTGCTCACCAAAGCTTCTGATTTTGTTCTATTATAAATTTGTTAAATGAAATATTTCCAAGAATGACTATATGTCCAAAAAATAAAAATATAAAATAAGGAAACAACATTTTTCTTCTGTTATGGGTCACACTTAAATATTTTTATTTCATTTGAATTATTATTTAATATAGTTCTATTTAAATCATATGTAGAGGTAAGTATTCATTTCATTACTATACAAGGCCATCTCCGCAGTTTTGCTGTTTTTCAAGCTGAATCACTGCTGGGACACATGGTTAAAACCGAGCATTGTTTAACATTTGAAGCTCCAACTGAGTGTTCTTTCTACTCTGTTAAATCCAAACATCTGCTGTTTGATAGGTCAGTTCTGAAAAAAAAAAATTGCAAGCTTTTGATGTAGGACTTTGAATCTCTGGATGCATTTGCATGTTTTACTAACTAAAATAGAAGCAGCACAAACACTAAAGTACCATTTGGTCAAGCGATAAAGCTTGACCAAATGGTACTTTAGTGTTTGTGCTGCTATATATATATATATATATATATATATATATATATATATATATATATATATATATATATATATTATTTTTTTTTGTAATAGTTTATTATAGTTTTATTTATAGTTTTGATGAAAAGGTTGTAGCTATGACCTTTAACATTTTAGACAGAAAACATGGTTTGAAAAGAAGATAAATAAAAGAGAGAAAGAGAGAGAGAAATTAACATTGAGCAGAGGAGAAGGATCGGTTTTAGTCTATATCTCCAAGAACATTCTGCTCTACAACTTATTCTAAACAAAAAGTTTAATTTAATGTTGATTGATTTCCATTATATTGTTTCCTTTAATGTTTACATTTTTTTCTGGAAAATTCTGTCTTTATCTGTTCAAATTCACAGTAGGGCTGCGCACCATGAGCATATTGTAAAATAAATACAAAAAACAAGATAATTGATTGGTTTAAATGTTTTTGTTTACTGTTTTATCAATTACTCAACAGCTTGAAGTATTGTGCAGTCAAATAGACCCCTTTAAAATTTAGCCAGTCAAACAGATTTCTTTACATTATATGCTATCCCACTGCATGTGGACACGGGTGGATATCAAACAGCTGACCAAGTTCATTGTTTTGCATTGACTGACAACAAGATGACAATAGTAAATGTTAGTGCTAAGCACTAATTTTTATTGCAGATATTTTGGTTTTAAGCGAGACAACATACAAACAAATTTATCTTGCAGGACACGCTGAGTGCTGGCAACTATTTGAGGAAAGACAGCTAAATTCTTTTTTCATCTCTAATACAACCACAAAGACCTGTGTGAAAATGTCCAAAAACCGAAGTTGTAAACAATTAAAGGTATAATGGAGGATTTTGGTGAATTTAAAAAAAAAAGACCCACCCACTCGCTCCTGAGGGTTAGGCTATTAAATGCATGCGAGAGGATACACAAGCCCATTTTTCAATGTTGCTTTTTACATCGCTCATGCAAGCTAAAGCCCCTGTCACACCTTCATGATTTAGACCAGCATATGCCTGACGTACGAAAAATCTCGCAAAAACGCTGGAATACATTGGATAAGTTATGGGTATGTTTTGTATAAGTTATGAGCACGATAAAGCACGCTGGCACATGTTGACATACAGCAAGTATGTCGAGAAGTTTTGAGTATGCTCAAAAATTCCAAATGTATGCCAGCGTATGCTCATACATGAGCCATAAGCTACAGGTAAGTTATTTGATCATTGATTAAGTGTACGTTAATCATAAGTTGTGGTGTCTAGATTATCCAAAAACTATGATTAACTTGTGTATCTTTCCATTGGCATTACGCTTCTGTGTGTTATGCATACGTTAGGCTGTCGTTGGACATAAGTTCTAGACTTGTTAAAAAGTTCAGCCAGTGTTTTAGGCGATTCTGGAACATAAGGCTTTTGTGGCTAAAAGGGCAAGGTGTGACAGAACCCTTACTTTCCATAAGAAGATTTGCAATTTTTCCACTATGAAAGACTCACCACTGGTAAGTAAAACAGGGGACAAGCATGTAGGACGGCCTTAGGTAAACTTATCACTAGAACATATAGACAGTTATTTCAACAGCAAATAATTAGTAATTTAAAATGTATAATTACTGTAAATATTAATGACTGCAAAATAGCATCGGATAAGATATACTAAATAAGTGTGTTTAGCATTCCCATATCATCAATGCCAAAAATAACATTAAAAGTGGCATCTCCAATTAACACACCATCACCTCTTGCTGTTCACCACCTGTTGTTCTGTAGGTAGCAAATAAATGCCCACAGAGGTTACAGTTGATGATAAATTATTAAAGAAAGCCATGGGTGACTTCCGATGAATCCATTGATCACCTATATTCCCTCAAAGCACAAATCCACTCTCACCATAAAGTTCCAGCAGAATTTGAGTATCAGGTGATATATAAGCATTAGTTTTGTTTATATAGTTTCTCCAAGAGTGATAAAATATCAATATATTAAAAACATATGTACTGAACATCAACATAATAGTATATTTGCATGTTGGTGATTACAGAGCAATCTATCACAAACAAAACCAATAATAGGTGTTTTTTAATGTAAGACAAAAAAACATGGAGTTGTATACATTCAGCATTTAGTGGCAAACAAAATATATATGCCACAAAACTGTATAACATGTGCAACTGAAAAAATATAGGTTAAATAAACAAATCATAAAAAAGTAACATTGTTGACCTCCTAACATAAAGACTTTTAGCAGTGCCCACACCTTTCCTGTGGCTACAGGTCAGGAACCTCCCAAATATCCCCCAAGAGACATCAATAGAAACTCAAGATAGCCAGCCCTTTTAGAGGCAGGTACCATGCATAACACTCAGGCAAATGAAGAATGCTCTTAAGATCATGATGTTCATGATGTGTTCATGTTTATAGGGGAGTGTTGGCCTAGTGGTTAGAGCAGTGCACGTGTGCTCTGAGAAGGTTGCAAGTACCCAGCTCAATCCTTACAGCCTCAACTCTGGGTTCCTGAGCAAGACTCTCAACCCCACACTACTCCCCGGGCACCACACAATGGCAGCCCACTTCTCCCCAAGGGGATGGGTTAAATGCAGAGAGTGAAATTCCCCATTGCGGGACAAAGAAAACAAAAAAATATCCATATAACCCCAAAGCTTCTTAATGGATTTTCCATTCTGAATGCTGTTTTCTAACTTGCCATTATGTGCTTTTTATGGCTTGGATCAGGAGCTCAGTAACCATAGGGAGGCGGCCTGTTCCAGGCCCAACAGACCAGTGGTTGCAGTGTTTTTTGTTTATTTTTCTACCACATAAAACACAGTACAAACTCTAGTAAGCAATTCAGGAAATATACCGAAGGCTGCTCCAAAACATTTAATCCACCAAAGCAATATGACTCTGCATTGATTTTCTCCTCTACTCTATCAAGCTACCCAGGGCCTTCTGTGGAGAAACTTCCCCACAGTACAATTATTCCACCACCAGGTTTCACAATGAGGGTGCTGTGTTTATGGTGTTGTGGAAAGGGTGCAGACCAGGAAGCAGAGTTGTAGTTTAACACACATCTCTGCAGCTTCTCTACTGTTACCCACTCTTTACTCCATCCAGACAGTGTCTTGCCCACGACCAAAATCTAATAAATTAGCAAAGATTCCCAAAGGAGTAAATCATGATAATCTAATTAAAATAAAAATAACTCCAATTGGGGAAAAAGTTAAAACAATTAAATGCGGTCTGTTTAACATAAGATCGCTTTCCTCTAAAAGTCTACTAGTTAATGACTTGATTTGTGATAATCACATTGACTTGTTTTGCCTTACAGAAACCTGGCTGCAGCAAGAGGATTATGTGAGCATAAATGAGGCAACTCCTTCAAGCTATTTAAATTTTCACATCCCCAGAAGTTCTGGGCGAGGAGGAGGAGTAGCAACAATCTTCCAGTCTGACTTACTGATTACTCCCAAAACAATTAATACCTACAACTCTTTTGAACATTTAACCCTTAATTTCCCTGATCCAAATTTCAAGGCAAGAAAACCTCTTCTTTTTGTAACTTTGTATCGTCCACCAGGTCCTTACTCTGAATTTTTAGATGAGTTTTCAGAGTTCCTTTCTGATTTGGTATTAAATACTGACAGGGTCATCATAGTGGGAGATTTTAACATCCATGCTGACATTGAAGGCGATAGCTTAAGAGCAGCCTTTAATGCTATCTTAGACACTATTGGCTTTGTTCAAAATGTGAATAGTCCCACGCATTCTCATCTTCATACTTTGGATCTTGTGCTGACATACGGCATAGAATGTGAAGAAATAACAGTATTTCCTCACAACCCTGTCCTCTCTGACCACTTTCTAATAACCTTCAGGATTACTTTAACAGAGTTCTCCTCCCCCAAAAGAAGGTTCAATTTTAGTAGATCTTTATCAGATAGTGCAGTTATAAATTTTAAAGAATCTGCTTCACTTTCTCTCTCCTCTGTGTCACTGAGCAGTGCTGCAGAGTGCAAAAGCTTAGCTTATTCCCCTTCACAGGTTGATGATTTTGTTGATGGGGTTGCTAGTTCTCTGCGTATTGCCTTAGACAACGCAGCTCCTTTGAAAATAAAAACCGTTAAAAATAGAAAGCTTGCTCCTTGGTTTAATGCAGAGCTGCGTACTTTGAAGCAAAATGCTAGGAAACTGGAGAGAAAATATCGCTCCACAGGCCTGCGAGAGTCCTTTCTAGTCTGGAAAAATGGTTTACTGCTGTATAAGAGGACCCTTTGTAAAGCAAGAGCAGCATACTTCTCCTCATTAATAGAGGAGAATAAGAATAATCCTAGATTTCTTTTTAATACAGTTGCCAAACTCACCCAGAGCCATAGCTCTGTTGAACCGTCCATTCCACCTGCTCTTAGCAGCAATGATTTTATGGGATTCTTTATAAATAAGATTGATCTTATTAAAAATAAGATCATAAGCACTCCTCTATCCGCGATTGTACCTGAGGTAGTCATGGAATCTGAACCGGGTTTAGACTGCTTTGATCCAGTTGAACTCTCTGAATTAGCAAAATTATTGTCTTCATCTAAGCCTTCAACTTGTATGTTAGATCCAGTTCCAACCAGGTTATTTAAGGAGGTATTCCCTTTGATCTCCTCCTCCATTTTAGATGTGATTAATCTATCTCTGTTACAGGGATATGTACCTAAAGCTTTTAAGGTTGCTGTAATTAAACCTCTGCTTAAGAAACCGTCTCTTGACCCAGATGACTTGGTCAATTATAGACCTATATCCAATCTTCCTTTCTTATCCAAAATTCTTGAGAAAGTAGTTGCCAAACAAGTTTGCGATCACTTCCACCATAATGAACTTTTTGAAGAGTTTCAGTCTGGCTTTAGAGCTCATCATAGCACTGAAACAGCTCTGGTGAAAGTCACTAATGATATTCTCATGGCCTCAGATAATGGACTTGTATCTGTGCTCGTCCTGTTGGATCTTAGTGCTGCATTTGATACAGTTGACCATAATATTCTTTTAGAAAGACTTGAATATTTTGTTGGAATTAAAGGAACAGCACTAGACTGGTTTAAATCTTATCTATCTGATCAAATTCAGTTTGTTCATGTTAATGATAGATCTTCAACACGCTCAAAGGTTACCTGTGGAGTACCACAGGGATCAGTGCTAGGACCAATTCTCTTTACTTTATACATGCTCCCAATTGGTAGAATTATTAGACAGCATGGGATTAATTTCCACTGTTATGCTGATGATACCCAGCTATATCTGTCTATAAATCCAGATGAAGCTAACCCATTACATAGATTACAGGCATGTCTTGAAGACATAAAAACCTGGATGACTCTTAACTTTCTGCTTCTGAATGCAGACAAAACAGAAGTTATAGTCTTTGGACCAGAGTCTCTGAAAAAGAAACTGATTAGCCAGTCACTTCATTTGGATGGGATTAAACTGATTTCAGATAATAAAGTAAAAAATCTTGATGTTATTTTTGATCAGGACCTGTCATTTAAATCCCATATCAAAGAGGTTTCTAGAATTTCCTTCTTTCATCTGAGGAACATTGCAAAAATTAGAAATCTCCTGTCCAGGGGTGATGCTGAGAAACTAGTCCATGCATTTGTTACTTCAAGGCTGGACTATTGTAATTCTTTACTATCAGGAAGTCCACAAACTGTAGTTAAAAGCCTTCAGCTGATCCAAAATGCTGCAGCCAGAGTTCTAATGAAAATTAAAAAGAGAGATCATATCTCGCCTATCCTGGCTTCTCTTCATTGGCTTCCTGTTAAATCAAGAATAGAATTTAAAATCCTCCTTCTCACATATAAAGCCTTAAATGGCCAAGCTCCATCTTATATCAGAGATCTGATTGTTCCTTATGTTCCTAACAGAGCACTTCGCTCTCAATCTGCAGGTTTACTAGTGGTTCCTAGAATTTCTAAAAGTAGAATGGGAGGCAGATCTTTTAGTTATCAGGCTCCTCTCCTGTGGAACCAACTACCAGTTTTAGTCCGTGAGGCAGACACCCTGTCTACTTTTAAGGCTAGGCTTAAAACTTTCCTTTTTGATAAAGCTTATAGTTAGGATGGCTCAGGTTATCCTGAGCTATCTCTATAGTTATGCTGCTATAGGCTTAGACTTTTGGAGGACATAGGGACCCCCATTTCATCATTCTGCTTCATTCTCTCTCTGTTCTCCTATTCTGCAGAATCTGTTAGTTCAATCTCTAACCTTCTGCTCTCTCTGCTTTTCCTCAGAGTAGCTTTGCCTCGTCTGTTCCTGTTTGGCTGTGACGTCATCCTGGAAAGAAACATCAGCTGTGCTGCTTCTATCAACACCCTTGTTTATAGATGTTGGAGATCGGCCTGTTTTCCAGTGTGGTCCTGTTTCTCTGACCGTGACTGAGTGGATGTGCTCTCTTCGTCCTCTGGCATGGGAGCTGCCTTGGAGCTCGTCTGCCTGGCTGTGTGTTTCCTGGACGGGGCCGCCTTTTACAGCTGCTTTTTGTATCTCTGCTTCTGTCTCCTTGAACCCCAGTCGGCCTCGGCAGATGGCCGCTCACACTGAGCCTGGTTCTGCTGGAGGTTTCTTCCTGTTAAAAGGGAGTTTTTCCTCTCCACTGTCGCTACAAGCATGCTTAGTGTGGGGGATTGTATTTGAGTCAATGAGTCAATGCAATCAACTGGTTTTCCTTAGATAGAAAACTTTGTATCAATTTGACTGTATGATCTGGTTGAACTGTAAAGTGCCTTGAGATGACATGTGTTGTGAATTTGGCGCTATATAAATAAACTGAATTGAATTGAATTTTGGCCAAACATACCATCTAATGGCTAAGAAGTTCATTTTTTATCTCATCAGACCAAAGACCATTTCTCCATTTGACCATGGAGTCTACCACATGGTTTGGGTAAACTTGAGTCTAGTTTTGATAGAAATCCTTTTCAACATGCCCTTTTTTTGGCCTATCTCCTAAACAGCTTTGACTGGTAAAGAATCTGGACAGCAATTGTGGCATGTACAGTCTCTCCCATCTCACCCACTGAAGCTTGTAACTCCTTCATAGTGGTCGCAGATGTCTTGGTGGCTTCCCTTCCAGCCTCCTTCTTGCCACTCAGTTTGTGAGGACAGCCAGCTGTAAGCAGATCTGCACAGGTTTCATATTCCTTTCGTTTCTTTATCAAGGATTGAACTGAACTCCTCAAAATGTTTACCCAGTAGCTAGTCTTTTGTAGCTGTCCCCCAACTTCCACTTTTCAATAATCTCCTCTCTGAGTCGCTTGGAGTAATCTTTTGAAGAAGTAGATGTGTTTCGATAACAGTTTCTCTGTTATTTGGCTCATTATAAGTCAGCGTATAACTATAATCCCACTGTAATTCTAAATTTTTTCAGCAAAATTTTGTCAGTCAAAGGGCCATTACAAAACAAGGGTATCGGCCTGATTTCCACTTTATATGAGTCTTTTTTTAGCACAATTGCCTGCTAAGTTGCACAACACTGGTGAGAACCCTGCAAGGTAATACCAAATGCATTTAGTGGCAACCACAGACCTACTGAACATGTATCTTTCAAACATCTGAACTTATAACACGTGCGAGGCTATGAATCCATAAGGTTCCTCCAAAGAAAGTTCAACAGTGGGTATGTGAACCCCCAGACCTGCCCCAGACACGCAGCGGCCCTCCAAGCACGGAGCCTCGGGAGACCTCATCGAGGACATCAGCTTGATTTGCAGACTGCTTAAAATCAATAATTTCTGAGTTTCACTCTAAGTTTTAACTATGGCACTAAATGTTTTAAGGTACATAATGCATCTACATCATGTTAGTGAGATTAAGTGATGGTACTATTGCATCGCTGGTTCAACATTTAAGTCAACATTTAATGGAATCCAACACTGAGTTAGATGGATTCTGTACAAGAGCTGAAATTGTAGGGCTTACATCTTCTATGTCACTCATGGGTGCAAGATTAAAAAAAAAAAAAAAAAGTTTAGTAGGCTGGTTTGTTTAATAATCATCTTTTTATGCTAAAGAGTTAGGAAGGCAATGTGCTAGCTTCAATTTCTCATGGCAAAAGACTTCCAATGCCCTTGAAATAATAGACTGATAAGTATAACTGGGAAATATACCGGGTAATATTTATTACATCATCCTAAAAAATGCAAAAAGACTAAAATGTTTATGAATGTCTTTATTTGCAAATAAACAGAGGCCCAATTCACATATATCATCAAAATATCCTAAAAGAGTGAATACATAAACAGCAACACTAGAATCATTGTGCTTGTTATTTAGATCAGACATGTTCACAAGTCATTTTTTGCAAGTCCAAGTCAAGTCTCAAGTCTTGAGAGCTCAAGTCCAAGTCAAGTCTCAAGTCTTGAGAGCTCAAGTCCAAGTCAAGTCTCAAGTCTTGAGAGCTCAAGTCCAAGTCAAGTCTCAAGTCTTGAGAGCTCAAGTCCAAGTCAAGTCTCAAGTCTTGAGAAGGCCTGTCGCAATAATCCATTAATCGCACAAAAAATTCTAATCACTTGATTAATTTAAAAAAGTGAAATAATTTTTGTGCTTGCTTGTTTCTCCTTGTGTTTTCATCTCCGTCACTGAGACGGTATACCTTAAAGGTCGCTATTATATCTATGGAATTATCATTATCTTGAACTGCTAAATGAAAAAATACAATTAAAAAAAGCACACACGCAAAATTTTTTTCCAGATAAATTTAGCGTTTTCTTACAGTATTTCCTGACATTTGTGGTTACAACTTTTTCTAGTTTTAGCAGTAAATGTCTGCTCTTTTATTGAAAATGAGGACTGTGGAAAAAAAAAAAAACAATCACAATCCTGCCGTCCACGTACTGTTGCGTCAGTGACGTCAGTGTGTTGCACAGGGAAAAATATGATTTATGGTTTTCTTTCATTTAAATGTTAGTTTTATGCTTTGCATGTTTGGAGAGGAAGATATGATTTGTTTTTCTTTGTATTTTCTTCTTGAGCTTTGCATGTTTTGATGTTTCTTTTTTATATGATTGTTTTCCTTTATTTTAGACTTTTGAATTTTTCCTGCATGTTGGGTTGTTTTGGTTTGTTTTTCCCTTGTGACAATCCATGCGCACTGGACTGAAGTAGTTGTCTGAGGAGGCGGAGTGCATTAATTGCGCTGTGTAATTGCTGCGTTCAGGTGTGAGCAAGGGCTGATTAAAGCCGACATAAAAGGAGTCTGAAGGAAAGGAGAAGGAGAACGTAATCTGCAGGTGACAGACACGGACGCGCTGCTGAGGGAGATGCAGGCGGGATCCGTGCGCACTGATGGCCCAGTAAGGAGTATTAGGGCAGAGGAGGAACCTCGCCTGTAAGTAGCGCTCCCCCTCGCTTAAAGCATAAACAGGAATATATCTTCCGACGGGGTTTTGGCGCGTGGATGCTGGCGTTCTCCTTGCTTCTCTTTTTAGCTGGATCGGTCTGGAAAGGGGTGTGGCACGCCAGGGAGTGGAACAGTGCTGGAGCGCCGCAGAGTCTGTGGATCAGCCAGTGGGTGCTCCAGGCCGATCACTCGCACCAGAAGCAGCATAACAAGCGGAGCCCAACTTCCAGCCTCTGATTTTTAAGGAAAACTCTTGAATTTTAGGTTTTATCAGGAGAAGAAAAGGACTGTTTTATTATGCCACTTTTGCTGTGGCTTTTTGTATAAATAAAACACTTGAACTTGAGTGCTTCACGGTTTGGGTCTTTGAGTTTTCTTCTGTGTGCGGGTAAGGCGAGCGGCGATCAGTCAAGTTAGTAAAACAAAAAACACTTAAGTGTTTTTACACTGGAATAAAATATTGTTCACAAGTCAGAAGTCACGAGTCTCAGTCGAGTCTGAAGTCTTTTAAATGCAAGTCTAAGTCGAGTCTGAAGTCATTAAATATGCGACTTAAGTGCGACTCGAGTACGAGTCACAAACTCGAGTCCCCATCTCTGATTTAGATGGTGCTAATGACAGTTATTAAGAGCAGCTGTGTACCAGTAAGGTTTCGTCCTTGGGTAGAAATATAGATACAAATACAACCATATATCTCGTGAAAAAAATTGCACATTTGCATAATGCTTAAGAAAAAAGGTGCGTGGTTGGAAATTTTGTTTTAAATATTTTTGAAAACTGTTTTGCTTTAAAGGAAATATTAAAAAGAGGGGGGAAAAACTCACAGCTTTGTTTTACGAATAACAGCCAAGACAGGATGTCCAACCAATTATTTGTTCGAGGGAAATATTATTCCGTCCACTTACCCCAACAACTATGGGTGCTGTCTGTTTACTTATTTTTTATGGTAAAGGACAGAAATAATAAAAAAATCTTGCATTGTATTATGAAGGTTAAATAATAATGTGTTACGAAAACAGTACAAATTAAGTTGGTGAAAGAGGAGCAGTCATATAATGATTAAAAAAGAAAGAAGTAGAAGCGAGGAGCTTAGTTACAGTATTGTCAGTTAATGATGATGCCAGCAAAAATAAAGTAACATCTTTCACCTGAACCCATAAACACTGAAGGCAATGCACTGTGGTAATATCATGGCTCAGGGCCAAAGTAGATCCTGGGCAAAATGCCATCTGAATTATTAGATCTGAGCTATTGGAAAGTCAATGCTTTTTAATTATAGCCTCAAAACAGCTCAGTGTCCTATCACCATATCGTTTCTAAATGTAACTTATGGGGAATTCCTTCCAGCTTTTACAAAAAATTAAAGTTTTACTATGAAGCTAAACCTTGAGGCGATAGATCTAGACCTTAAACTTCATGGTATGTATATTATATTATATCATATGTATGCACTGATATCTTTATATTCGGCTCGAAGACCAAAAACATTTATTTAAAAAATATTGCTTTTTATATATAAGACTGTAAATATTCTCAGATATAATTACCACTCCAGTCTGCCAGTTCAAAGTTCTTGTTGCTGGACAACAAACAGGCCTGTTAACCACAGCCCACAAACCAGAGACTTAAGACTTAGAGAACATCTCATTCATCCACAAAGCCTTGTCACAGCTGAACATTGAGCCAGAGTGATGAACAAGTCTCACTCTGAATACCCAGCCTCTACTTTCACCAGAGAACATGTGACTGCTGGGTAGAGGAGATTCTAAAAATATGAATGCGTGCATGCAACCTTTATTTAACCAGGTATGTCTCATTGAGATTACAAATATCTTTTAGAGGAAGATAGCAAAAAAAAACCAAGAAAAAAAAAAAAAACCCACAGCAATCCATATAAAATACAATTACAATATCAAAACATTTGCAAAAAATATGTACAAGCTGATTAAGAATGGCCTTAAATACCCCAAAAGAAACTACTCCCTATTCCCTTCAACTGCAGTTCTGCATTTGAATCCAATCTGAAGAAACAACAGACTGATTTTTTTTTGCCATTCTCACCACAAACCTTAGGCACAGACAATTTAATATGAAAAGCTCACATGGAAAGAAAAGAAAAGAGTTTTGTTGATACAATTACTAGTCTTTGGCACTCAGACATGGGCAGGAAACATTAGCACAGAATTTGCTTTGATATGCATAAACAGGAGTAAATAATAGAGATGTTTGCCCCCCAGGTCTGAAACTGGTGGTGGAGTGGAGAGGATAAGGTGGTCTGTCCATGACTGCTGGCTAGTGAGATGGTGTGCTTGAGCTTTATGAAGAGATCCGGTGGGATGCATGAGCTGATACTAGTGCATCACTCTGGGACCTGGAAGATGGACGTCCAGCTTGGATAACACAGGTTGCGTAAACCTGTCCATGAAGAGCAAGCATGAAGTGACAGTGGAGAGGAAAAACTTGCCTTTGGGACGGAACCTCTCGCGATTATGTTTCCATAATCTAAAATGGGCAAAAAAGTTGCAGACATTTCCAAGCCTCATGTCATAAGCAAGATCTAACTCTTAAACAGAAACCCAGGCTCAGCTTCAACTCTTTTACAAGATGTTGAATATGAGGACCAAACCCAGACAATCACAATTATCAAGCCTAGACATTTACATGTATACTGAGATGAAACCTATATCTGATGACCTTAAAAAATAATAAAGGGCTTCATCAATTGTAATCTTGCTAATCTCTTAGAATTTGAGAACATTACTTTAGATTTTGTAGCATTTAACACTTGTTTTAGATAAACCAAATATGACTGAACCGCATCAAAAGCTGCTTGTAGGTTATCAAAAGCACTTTTAACTTTATTGTCAGCACGATATAAGACAGTGTCAATGGCATAAAAAGGAAATTTAGCATGGGGGACATTTTAATCTAAACCGCTAAAATAGATTTTAAAAGAAAGGGGACATTGGATTAAGTCTTGTAGGACACCTTTTAATACCGAAGGGCAGCTGGAAAACCAACTTTCCACTTACTCACATCATACCTCGCCAGACAAGTAGTTTTGAAACCATTTCACTGAAAGACAAGAGAGTCCAATATCAGAGAGCCTTTTAAGAGAGATTTTGTGATGAACTGTATGAAACGCTTTTGATTCGTCAATAAAAAGTGCTGCACAATATTGTTTTTTTGTCAACATAAGCAATTATGCTAATCTTTCTACCTTCCAAGAGTGTCCAACAGTCAAGGTCAGCAGTTCCCAACCAGCTCAAAAAGATGTTAGTAAAACACTGACAGTTTGCCACAATCGCTTTGCGAAAGCCCAATATAGTCTACATCGCCTTACCAAACCTCTAGGCCTCTAGGTCAGAGTTCTTGCCTCTACACCTGCCATAAGTCAACTGGACTTGCTTCTTTTTCAGCTTCACAGCATCCCTTAACCCGGGCATACACTGTGCGACAAAACCGCAGGGTTTCGTCTTACAGTGTGACTTTGCAGCTCACAATATATGTTCCTGCACAACGCTTTGATGCGATCTACCTGCTCACACTGTACGTCTAAAAACCAAGTCAGACTCAGCCCTGCAGTGAGATGGAGCTGCTCTGACTCATCTATCTGGAAGCCAAAGGAGTAGAAGAGGAATATGAAGATTACTAGAGTAAAACGCCCTGCGTTGGCAATTTGTCCAATCTAGTGTGCTGAAAGCCCTAAGAAGAAAAAGCAGCGACGTATTTGGACAAAGACATGGCAGACGGTCTGTCAATTTTACAGAAAGAACTCCATTTCATCCGCACTCCTGCCATCCTTCTGTGCTTTCATCTGAGAGGAAGAAAAAGAGGACTCCTTGTTTGTGCATGCCCACTGAGCAATTTGCCCACAACAGCTGACTGAAAATCAAAAATGTTTGAGTTTCTCCCGACCTGGCGATTCCTGATAGGGAGGTGGTCATGAGAGGCTGATCACCCTCGTTACCCCCTTACACTACATGACACACTGTCAGGCTGAAAGTCGGCCAATCAAAAACTTCTTGCATGACTTGAAAGTCGCCCCGAACTGGGCAAGAAAATCGCATGGTGTATGCCCGGCTTTCCTGATGATTCTCACAAATGGATTCCTGCAATGACAGGCACAGCACACCATGTGGCTGCAGCTATGGCAGGCTGCATAGACGATAAAGCGGAGAACACGGTGCTCTCTTATTCTATGTCCCCATCCTCTTCTAGAATTTGAGAAAAGCTCTCCCCGAGGTGGGGGTTAAATTCATCTTGGTGTGATCCACATCCACACTGCAGCTGCATGGCAGCTGCAACACATCTAGTTTGAGCC
Source organism: Cyprinodon tularosa (assembly GCF_016077235.1). NCBI lineage: Eukaryota > Metazoa > Chordata > Actinopteri > Cyprinodontiformes > Cyprinodontidae > Cyprinodon > Cyprinodon tularosa. The sequence goes on along the minus strand of NW_024038565.1, from coordinate 651,592 downwards.
CTGCATCATTAGGTCATTTGTTTCATGATCGGTTAAGCTTAGCATTAGATAGACAATCAGATATTGATCTTGTAATGATTCCTCTCAGTTTCTGCATGAGCAGCTGCTGTGTGCAGTCAAATATGTCACTTCCTGCTCCCTCTGTTGCATAAGGCAATCAAGGTTTGACTGAATATACCTTCAGCAGCTCCAGTTATTAGGAGTTCAACTAGGAGGAGCCCTATATATTTCTGCCTATCCCTGTGGTTAACCAACAGATCATTGACAGCCATTTGTGTGAGCAGACCATCAGGCATTCCTAGTTTTGACCTCCGTCTCTTTCCTGTTTTCTCCCGCCTTTCTTGCCCCAGTCTAATACTCCTGTTGGCTTCCAATCTCTGAACATTGCCCTCCTGTCCTGTCTCATGACCAAGTTTGTTTACCTTTGCCCCTGCCTGTATTTTCCTATTTTTCACATATGACTCAAGCCTGGATCACAGATCTGCCTCGGTCCCTATGGAAACCTCTGCCAGTTAGTATGCTTCCTGTTACCTATTCTGTCGGCTGGATCCCATATTCCCATCTCATCTAGCCCTTCTGGAAACTTCTGCCCTGTGGATTGTTTCCCTGTGCATAATGCCCAAACTGAAGCAGACTTTCCCATAGACTTTGCCCTTTCTATCACCATCAGAATTTGGACCAGTCATTGGTGAATTTTAGGGGCTACAATGTGGTGCAGTTGGTAGCGCTGTTGCCTTGCAACAAGAAGGTTCTGGGTTAGACTCCTTGTCCAGGGTAAATCTGCATGGAGTTCGCCTGTCTCTCTGTGCATTCGTGGGTTCTCTCCAGCTACTCTGGCTTCCTCCCACAGTCCAAATACATGACTGTTTTTCTCTACATTGTCCTCTTTGTTGTGAGTGTGTGCGTGGTTGTTTCTCTGTGTCATTTGAACAGTGACTGGTGACCCGTCCAGGGTGTAACCCGCCTCTTGCCCGTAGATGGCCAGAAAGGCCAATTAATTAAAATCACAGGTTCACAAATGCATAGGCACTACAAACAGAGTTAATTGAGATTATAATTTTTATAATGATATAATGGGGGGGCGTGAGGTTCAGAGTGACGTTACAGTCTACGAAAACACAACATGGAATAACACAAAAATCGAGTTAATAATCAAACCAAAAATAACACAATAAAACATAAATCAGATGCAAAAAAAAAAAAAGAAAAATCAAACAGGACATATAAACTAATGTCCTGAAATGCCCAGTCATGCACTTCATTACAGCTGGAGCAGAGGAGACAAGCACGGTTCAATCAGCTGGCTGCCAAGACAGCGACGATGCAATATCGTGGAGAAATAGCTGGAATGTCTTCCTGAGTTCTTTGAAATATGAGATATGCTGGTAAGGGTAAATTCTGAATGTCTGTGGAACCACTTGAATGATTTGAAATTTTAGAATTCAGGAAAGAATTTGGAAGTGGTGCTGCTCTCTACAAGTTTGTAGACATTTAATGATTTTAAATAAAATTTTAATGTTATCTGATCTCTAGGATTTAGGCATTCAAAATTGCCCCTCATAGACCATCTTGTCCAAAACGTCCCATTTCAGTTTCTCTGCAGGTTTAACAGGGTAATTAAACAACAGTAGTAGCGTCTAGCTGTCAATACCAAAAGACAAGTATTTTGTTCCTTTAAAAAGATAAGATAAATGAGTTATCATTTAAAATTCAAAGTGCATATTTTCCCTCACCCCTTTTGCAAACGGTATCCTATAAAAGTATGGAAAAGAGAAAAAATATAGAAAAACAATTCTATTTGATTGTGAGGGTGGACCCTCACAATGCCCAGACATTAGTAAACTGCCATGATAACCAGTTGAGACCACAGCATAAAGGAAAATTAAATAGTAAATATGCAGTGGCACCAGTTGTCTCACTAGGGAAATGCTTTGACTTTTCATTTTACAAAGTGATTGTTTTTTCATTCTGACTAACAATGAAACAAGCTGATATCTGCTTTGTGGAGCTCTAGCAAAAGACACAGTCTGTTTCTGTTGCAGAACAAAGGAGAGAGGAAAATATGAGACTAGATTAAGCAAAGGGGCAATGAGTGTAGAGCCAGGATGCAAAAATGGGTAGCCATATGTGTTCGAATGACATTCTAGACCCCATGGTGAGTAATCAATGGCTTTGGGTCAATGTAATCACCCAGGGAGTGTTGGTGCTTTCAGGATACATGATCAGGTTTTTGAACTGATAAACAGAACAAGGCACGTTAAAACATGATGACTAGTTAAGATGAGGCAGCATCCGCACATTTTGCAGCTTCTGTTGTAACAAGTACTGGTTTACAAAGAAAACAGATGTCAAGGACAAGATAGGGACAAAAAATGGCAGAATTGATGTAAAGTGAAGACCAAAAATCACAGTAGAATTTTCTCATAAATTCAAATGAAGAAAATGTTTCATTTGTTCAATTTGTTAGGACATTGATGTTCTTTGACAGCAAGTAGACCTGGTTATCAGGTAGTCATTGGCTATTGATAAAAAAATGACTATGACAAATTACTAATTACATCACAATTAAATATTGTATATTTTACATATTTCTCAAATTTTGCTTCATATTTTCAAATATTAACTTAAAGTTCACTGTTTCTTCTCATCATAGTAGTTACATCCTGCCAGGCGCCGTTATGCATTCGATCTTATTTGAATAGAAATTAGTTTTAAAAATGTAATTCACGATAGAGTTTTTATGTACACTAGATAATTGTGATTTACGAGCTAGTGTGGTTGTTGAAACCCATTGGGTACTTGTTTTTTTTATCCAATAGTAAATCCAAGTCCAACTAGCAATTATTATTCATTAACCAAAACCACAAAATTACACTGTACTATCAAGAATATATGTTATTTAACATTATTGACACCAAGGAGATGTTTGGAGTGCTAGTTTTTAGAGTCAGCAGATCACTTATGCAAAATAAATAAAGACACATATCTCTTTATCTATGGTGAAATTTACTAAACAATCATTTCTATGTTAAAAGTAATTATTCTGTTTAATACTACCTAACTAGAACACACAAACTACTATAAAATAAAATAACTAAAGGAATCAGCAAATATTATGAATCTTGACAACATTGTTTCATGGACAATTAAACAATAGATCAAGCTTAAGCTTAATTTCTGCACTTTGATCATTAGTCAAACTATGAAATATTAGCTTTGGGTAAATTTTGAATGTAGAAACAAGGATGCAGATGCTATCTTTTAGTCTCAGGATGCTAGCACTTTTTAAGTAAATGAGCCATCAAACACACACGGTGGTGTTGTCGGGGGGTGGGGGGGTGGGGGTTTGGAAGAAATAAAGTCTCATCATCGGGATTTGCTCCGTGATCAGAGGAAATGTTACTTGGCGCAGAACAGTGGTGAAAATTGGAAGTTGAGTTTAATATAATCCAGTCAGTGAATAGTTCCGTCTGAAATGAATTAAAATAGTTTTTTTAATGGTTATAGAGTCTTATATGTGGCGGTAATGTTTGATTTATCTAAAGGTTTTTATCTGTTACAATGTAAATGAGTTTGGCTGGAATTTAAGGACAGATTCTAATAGATCTGCAGAGTGGGGACTATAAATCTGATAGGAGTTTAATTTTTTAATTGTTGTTTTGCACAATATGCTTAACTAAGTCTTTTTTGTTGTTGAATATTAGAGATTTTGCAGATATATTTTTATACATACATTGTTTAGATTTCCTTATATATTTCTAACCCTTTTATAGAAGAGAATAGAAAATCCCTTTATTGTCCCACAATGGGCAAATTTACAGCAGCAGAAAGATTATTGAAAATAGTCACACAAATGAGGACCTTAGAAAAATGTATAAGAATAACATAATAGGGAAGAGTTAAAATATAAACAATAAAATACTGTAAAGTGTTTTAACAATATAAAACTGGAGAATTAATAACCAATATGCAGCTATGGACATTTTTACAGTAATTTGAAAATAGCAGCAACATCAGAGATGTGCAGAATGACAGCAGCAGGTTATTTAACTGACTAAGGTTTCTATCATTACATTTGATTTTATTAGTTCCTGCTCCCGGTGGTTGGAACCTTTATTCTACTCTGGATTCTTGTGAGTGTAGTCTTTGTTCACTTTAACTTTTTTTTAAATAAATAAATAAACAAACAGTTTTGAAAACCTCGGTATTCATTCTTTTCCTGCTTTGTGTGTCAACTTTCACGGTTGCTAAGCAACAGAGCATACGGCGGTAAAACCCGCCGAAGGGAGGACCTGTTCGAATTTACAGACAAAACTTTTCCGGTCTCCTAATTTTCAAGGACTTCGAAGGATCCAGTCTAGGTAGACCACGTCCTTGGAGGATGCAGCCCAGGTTTTCGAACAGAGCCTCTGATTAAGAACAGGGCTGCCCACACTGACGTGGCTCAGGGATTACGTCACACGGAGCGTCGTGCGCAGTGAAATCAGGACATTTCCTCACTTTCTAAAAAAAAACCGGGACGCCCGGGACAGGACGTGAAATACGGATATGTCCCGGGAAATACGGACGTTTGGTCACCCTACTATAAGCACATGACCATAGCTAAGAGAGAGAGGACGGAAAAGAACAAATAAAGAGCTGATTGAGTGTAGCTGGCTGGAAGCTCAGACTCAATTCATAGAAACATGCTCAGAGGTCAGAAGTCAGCTGAACATGAGGTTTAACTCAACAGATTCAACGAGCAGACATTTAGCAGACAGTTCAAAGCAAAGCCAGGACTAAGCTTCAGAATTAAAAAATAATTTCAAGATATCTACCTGCCCAGGCAGCGGTTCAAAATATATCAAAGAAAACCAATTTAACCTTCTTGTTTTCTTTTTTTATGAAGTATGATGGTGATGTGCTTTTGTTTGAAGCAGTTAGCTGGATAAAAAAATATATGGACAGCTTCCACTAGCCTTTTATTACCAGTGGTGTGATGTTAGACCTGCAGTTCTGCTTGGGGCAGAGGGTAGCACTGCTGACTTGCAGTAGAGATTCCAGGTTTGATTCCCAGCCCATGATTTCTCTGCATGGGTTTTGCATGTGTGCATGCATGGGTCTGTGTGAATGTTTTTTTGTCCTGTTTGTCTCTTTGTTGCCCTGCAAAAGAATGGCGACCTGTCACACAACCCCCCCTCCCATTGACAGCTGGAAACCACCAGCACCCCTCGTAACCCCAGCAGGGTGACAACAGACATTAAAGAACAGAATTCATCCAAAATAAACAGAAAAAAATTAGTAGGACAAGGTGATTCATCAACACTAAGTTTAATTGCATATGAGGCAAACTGTTATTTCTTTTTGTTGGTCTTTGCAAAGTTTGAAAAATAAGAATGCCAAGAAAGGATGCCTAGTTGTACAATGCAAAACTCTGAAAGGAGTTATAAATCTTTTTATTTTTTATTTCCCTCCTTTAGTCACTAGTTATACTCGTAAGGATTATTGGTACATCCACAGTGATTGTAGGTGGTTGTTTTCTCATGAGTCGGAATGGTCACATCAGGTATTGTATATTTTGCATGGTTTAACTTCCACTAACACCTTTCAATAAACTAACAAGTGTTGTTACAGTGTGAGACAGCACTCCCCAAGCAATCGTGGTAACTCCTTCAAACATTTTCTAATATCGTCCTAAACAAAGCCTCTCCTGTGGGAGTTTGCAAATGACAGATGTGACAAGAATGGCGTGGGACAGAAGAAACCTTAAAAAAGATCAGTAGCTGGCTGAATGCAGCCCACACATGTCAAAGTCTGCCAATCATATCTGCAAGATAAAGTAAAATATTCACTGTATGTTAAAAACAATGAAAATAAAGTGAGTGCATTTGCATGTGTGACTAAATTAGACAGCTCTATGTATTAAAGCTGTTTTTCAAACTGTGTAAGATGAGACAGGCTGATCTGTAATAAAATATACTGTAGAACAACATTTCCTTAAAATAATTTGTTCTTCGTTTACACTAACAGTAAAACACTGATTTTATAGACTTCACTCTTATACACATGAAATGGTGTTTTCCCTCAGTCAGTAGTGTGGACAATCACCAGCTACCATTAAAGACTGAAAGAGATATTTTCAATACTTTTAGGTTGGGTTTCCCATGGAAAAAGATGTCTTAAATAGTTAGGGATTGGAAATGAGCTACTTAACTCCATGCATCTATACAAATTCTAGAAATGTTTGGTTATGTTATGCTGATTGCTGGTTGAGATAAACATCTTTAGATGCATAAAATGGTCAGTTGCTTTAGTTTCTGTGACCACCTTTAGAAGTTTAAAAAAAAAAAGGATATACATTTTTGCAGTTTAAAATACATCATCTTTAGGTGGACACCAAGTAATGTTATATGTATGTAGTTAAAATTCAGTGTAAGTAAAGGTTAGGGGCATTTATAAAAGCTTGTATTTCTGATAACAATACTTTCTAACACAATTGCATTATCGGAAGAATGTTCCATCTTTTCATTAGACATTAGTGGGTAATTAACTTTCCCTGAATGTTGACTTGAAGCCACTATAGATTATACATATTTCTTAAATTTTAAACTAGAAAGTTATTTCTCCTCATCTTAAAGTTGACCAATTGACATTTTTTGGAACAAATATTTGGACAAGATTGATATTTACTTATAGACAGGAAAAGGCGAGATATATTCTTTGCTTATAGTTATGTGTTCGTAAGGCTTCAATGAATTACATCAAATTTAAAGCTACAGTGTGTAATACTTACAGGGATATACAGTCAGAAATGTAATATATTATACATAACTATGTTATTTATCATCATCTACGAGCTCAGCCTCTTAACCTTAATATTTGCGTTGCCTTAGAATTCGTTATTTATAATTACATAGGAGCGGGTCTCGCAGCCATGGAGGCAGACATCTTTGCGCTACGGCAGCGCAGAGCCAACAAACTAGTGATTGCGAGATCGCCAAAATGTCACAACGATGTAGAAAAAATAACGGGTATATTTATTATCCTAAGTCTACATGAAATCAATACCCTACACAGACTAATGAAATACTATCTGTAAAATTATATATGTAAACAAACCTCATCACTTGAGAAGGTAGGTGATGCGGACGTCGTAGAAGACATTTTGTCCCGTAACGCTAGCCGTACTGTTGGGGGGAGAAGCGGTGGGGGGGAGATGTTCATGTTGCTGCAGTCTGCAGTCTGACCGCTAGATGTCGCTAAAAGTTACACACTGTAGCTTTAAGTTAGCACAGAGTGAGTATAAAGCAAAGCAATTAAGGAGGGTGCATGATTTACAAGCTGCAGGTCATCATAATAAAAGGCTGAGCACTCATTTGCCACTTAAAGTTTTATTGTCATACTCATCTCTTTATGCATTCTCAATGCAGCTTATAAATCTAGATTCATGCAAAAAATATGACACCAAAATGTAATTTACATTATTGTGATATAAATATGGTAGAGTTTTGTCTTGTAAATACTTATTTAAAACAGAAAAAACAGAGGATGTGTAAATGCTCCATGCATTAAAAAAAAACATTCAATTAACCTAAATATATAAGGTCTAGTAGACTAGCTACACAGATATAAATGTGAACTAAAACATGAATTGTTTTTGTTTTTTGGAATTATGGAAAGGTTATGAGGAATGCATTAAGAACAAACTGTTTTCCCTTTAAATGAGAGGGGGTACTTGAATCCCCACTGTTAAGCTGCACACTAGTCTAACGTTTTCCTGTTGCTTATCTGCAAATAGTGTTGGAATAATTTGTTGCTACATTAGATGCTAAGGTGCAGTAGTGTTTTTTTTATTTTTTTTTATTTGATGTACATACTGTATATACAGGCTTGTATTATGAAGTGGCAACACAGAAAAGCTGTTCTAAATCCAAACTACATTTTATTTAATCCCTTCGTGCATTGTGAAAGTACTAGGAAATTACTTGTTCTTGGGAGAAATAGAAACAAAAAAGCTTAACAAAGCGCTTTCAGTCTGTTTGCAAGCCGCTTTATATGGTGACAAGTACTGTCAAATATTTCAATTGTAAACCTGTTCACATGGTTTATAAAAGCTAAGACTCATGTTTGTGGCCACTGGTTTATTAGTATCGTAAAATAAATAATTTAATAAACTTATAAACATTAAAAGCTGCCTAAACAGACTTTTACAATGATCATTTAAAAACTTGCAGGTGCAGTTTGATAATTGAACAGAGAGCACAACTGCTATAAATGATAACTCATATATCTATACTCTAAATCCTGGTAGACAACCTTAATATTGTTTGCAACAGCGTAAACATCATAGCAGGTTTACACTATTAAAAACTTAAGAGGCTCACCTCTGACTATGCATCTGTTGTCTCTGCCCAATAATATTAAGGAATGGAGTATAAAAAATATTTATTTATTTATTTATTTATTCAGTAAAAAGGACCAGCAAGATATTAAAAGTAACCCAACTAGGAATTTTTATGAGATTTAATTCCAATAACTCGTTTGAAAAGATCAACATAAATATTAAACTATATGTTGGCATTAATATAGTGTCTATGTAATGTCTATGTTACTTTTACACTGGAGGGACTGATAAACTGGAGAAGGTGTTTGGTGGCAAGGGAACTATGGAAGGCTCTGCTTAGACTGCTGCTCATCATAAAAGAACTATATTTAAGAATTGTCCTTGGATCTAGAAAAATCCCCCCAAACATACGGAGTTTTTCCTGATGTTGCAGTCACTTCGTATTGCTATGTTTACCACAATGTTCAGTTGGTTCATCATTGCCATTCTGTCCTTCTGTATCTGGAAGCACCACAGGATCTTGGCAACGTCATTCTCTACCACCTTTGGAGGTGTTTTGCACTTTGACCTTGGGATTTCCAAGCCATACTCTGATTTACTATGCTCTGGATTAATACCAAAAGTAAATAAATTGTTCTTTGGCATGATGCACACCTTTGGTAAAATAAAAATGTCCATAAAATCGGTACATAAGTTTTCAATTGATCCTGTTAACAAACCAACAACATTCCCTTTTCTATTGGTTTTGTCTTCAGTAAAATACCTCTAGATCAGGGGTGCTGAAGTCCAGTCCTCAAGAGCTACTATCCTTCAACTTTTTAATGCACCCCATTTTTAACACTCCTGAATCAAATAAGTGGCTCGTTACCATGCCTCTGCTGTGCTAAATGAGGGGACTTAGCCTTTCAATTCAGGTGTGTTAGAGAAGAGATGCATCTAAAAGTTACAGGATGGTAGCTCTTGAGGACTGGACTTGAGCACCCAGGCTCTAGATTATTTGAGTCCCATGCTCAGGCTGTCAATAGACACTGCTGCCACCCTCTGGTTTAGTGGGGAACTGCTTGTACCACCAATATACATATCTCACAATGTAGAGAATCTTAAAAAACAATTACTGTATCCAGATTATGATCTGGATCATCATCCCTTGGCATGAGGGACACCTATGACAACAATTTAATTGAAATCCATCCATAACTTCTCAAGTTATCCTGGACACAGACATACAGACAGATGGACCCAAAAACATAACTTCCCTAGAGGAGGTAATTAACAAATAATTACTGGTACACATTGTGTGATTTTTAGGAATCATTTTAGATTTGAACAATTCATACTTCGAGCATTTGATATTGTAAAATCTTGACAGTAAGTGCTGTTGCACATAAAATATGCCAGACTGCACAATTTCTTGCATCAACAGAATTATATATAAAATGTCGAACAGAGAATTTGCTCTAGCATTAAATGGAAAGGGAGTTAAAGACATAAACACTCTCTCATTGCACAAGTCACACTGTAAAAGATAAGAACTGAATATAGGGAAAGGGACACCACTGCTGAAGAGCAAATAATTGACCACAATAAAATCCTCTGGTTTTCCTCCGCCCTACATGCATACACTCACATACCCCCAACAGAGCAACTGCATAGTTATCCTAGTTAATGAGAACAGATCCACATTCTCCACAACTCCTTCGAACGCCACCTTTCATGGACATGCCCTCCGTTCCTTCCATGTCAAAATACGGAGCAACACCAATTTGTTTGTTCCGTCGGCTTGGCGCCACACGGACCTCTCGTGCATGCCCTCCATGTACTTTACAAACCTTGAGCAAGACTTGATGCTGTTACAGCAAATGCAATTGTTGTCACTTTTCATGGACACATGGAGGCGGTCTTCAACTGACTCGACATGGACAGGAGCCGATCTGCAGTACCAGCAGCGACTACGCATTTTTTTCCTGGAACATGTTACCACTTTTAAAAGACCTTTAAGTGCTAATTTGTGAGTTCTGCTAGCTGTCCATGAGAAATCATCACGTGCACCCTGAATCATCCAACAAGCCTTTCGTTGTTTCTCAGTAGCCTGGCCTTCGATTTAACTCCTGTCAAAGCAGCTTAGCTCTATGAACTATTTTTCTCAGGAACACTACAGCTGACAAGGAATAAAAAAAATCTCTCACACAACATTTCAAGTATTGGATAAACATCACTGGATTGAGTGATTAAATAATTTGACAATCTGTGCAAGAGTAAAAGGAGCTGATTTTATTAAAAATGTAAACTCAAATAATTGGGTTGGGGTGTTGGCTTGTGTTTCTTTTTCTCTTTATTCAGAGTTACTCTTGTTCAAAACATGCTCATCAAATGCCAGTAATTAAATTACAATAATCTAATAAAATAAAACAAGATTTTCAAAGCTCATTGAAATCCCATGTCACATGAGTCATGCTGTCAGGAGATTACAAAGGCTTTGTGTCTGTGTCTGCCACAAATACACACAATAACACCCCTATGTTAAGTATACACACAACACTTCATAAAGCTTAAAAGCAAAGGGCAGTGGCAGAATCAGCAATTAATTTAAAATATATCTTTAAAGGCTTTTCGTCTGGATGGAAAACAGCAGGGATGATGTTTTTTTTTTGCTTGCTCTGTACTTCCTTTCAGCAAAATAACTTTTACTGCTTTAAGATTGAAAAGAAAAACATATAAATATATAAAATAACAACAGAAACTGAGTAATCACACTGAAAGATGGATCTAAAGTACAAAGTTTAAAACAATATTATTCATCACTGATTTTTTCTTAAAACTACAAAATAATAACAATACAGTAGCAGCATCCAGGTCAGAGCGTATTATACTCATATTTGACTATTATCTACTTGATTTGTAACATTTAAACTTCTCAAAAACCAAAGAACATAATGGGATCAGTTTAAGACACTGTAACACTTTGGCTTCACAACGGTTTCAAATGTTATTTTTAGCCCAGCACTGACCAACCATCCTAACAAAACCGTACTCAGCTAATGATTTTCTCTAGGCCTCTAAACCTGATACATTCACAGAAAAGTACATCTTCTGAGCAAAAAGTATTAATTCCGCCTGGCTGAGCTGTTTGACAAGCTTCTATTAGCTCTGCATGAAAAACAAAGAATCAAACAAACATATTTGTAGGGAGTAGTATCAAGCCTAGTTGGCTTGTGGGACTTCTGAGGCAGAAGGCAGGCGTCTTTAGGCAAAGTGTGCTTCTGCCCACGCGTTTGCAGAGACAAAAACTCAGGCCACGGAGGAGTCTGAAGAGACCATGCAGAAAGACTATTGGTCAGCCTCAAAGCAATTCTGGCAAACCACCGGGTGCCTCCTGAGTGGAAAACACTGATCTGCACTGCACTAAAAACACAGTTTTAAGTGGGAGTGGGCTACTACTGACCTTGCATGAACATATGCAGTGGAAGAAATACTTTGAGTATTTCCTCAGCCTGGCTATCATGACTTGTGTGTCGGAAGAAGAGATGGATGCTCAGGACTGGACTTGTTCATCACTCAGACTAAAGTCACTGATGTGGTAGAAAAAAAAAAAAAAAAAAAAGAGGCTGTGGGGTGGGCAACTTCTGTTCCAAGTACCATAGCTTTCTTGGTGTTGTCTGGTTGTCATGGCTGAAATTCTTCAACATCAAGTGGCGGTCGTAGATAGTGTATCTTGACTTGAAGACCGAGGTGATGATTCCGCTGCATAAAAAGGGTGGGCAAAGGATTTTTCCAAAAACAGGGGCATCATACTCCTCAGTCTCCCCTGGAAGGCCTGTGCAAAGGTATTGCAGATAAGAGTGCGGCTTCACAGCTTCAGAAGGAATAATGTGGTTTTCCTTGCAGTCGTGGTCCAGCTCTACAACCGCTGCAGGGTACTTCAAGGTTCATGGAAGTACAAATTGTTAAGATGTGTGTTGTGAACCTGTAGAAGGCATTGCCAGCATTCATTCAGATCTGTTCCAACATATGTTGGAGTCCAACAGAGCTCCCCCCTGTCACTGGTTCCATTCATAACCTTTATGGACAGGATTTCAAAGAACCACAAAGGGTCTGGTTTGTAGCCTAGTAAACTAGCCTCACACGGCAGCGGCCAAAATAATTTTTGCCTGCGAGTGGGTCTAGCCTCGAACAATGCCCCAGGCCCTAGAACTGGCTGGCCAATCACAACGTAGAGATGTGTTTTGAATTTTTGGATGCAAAGCGAGCGGGGTTTTGAGGGTGTGACGACAAAGCTGTGTGACGCTGCAGAAAGCGCAACAAGGAAGGTGGTAACAACTATTGAACTGTTCTCGTTTGACTCAGCTTTGGAATCAGTTTTGGAAGGATTAGACTCGAAGGTTTCGTTGAAGCGTGAACAGGAAGAGGCTCTACGCTCATTCATTTTTAAGAAGGACATATTCGCCGTTTTACCGACAGCCGTTTCACATGCTGTTTGTTTACTTTTCCCAACTAGCTTTCTGTTGCGCTTACTACGTCACAGTCAGTTGCGCTCATTGGTCAGAGCATTGGCCAGTATGCACAGACATGGTTTGAAAGACAACAGGTTATTCTCATCAACAATCTTCCGATGTCTCATTCATCGGGGCCAGACTACGTTACACATTTAATCTCACATTTAGTCTGGTTTATTAGGCTATCTGGTTTGGGGATTAGGAGATTTTGTCCCTGCTCTTTGCAGAAGATGCAGTTCTGTAAGCTCCCTCCCGCCAACACCTACAGCATGCATTGGAATGGTTTTACAGCAAAGCAGCTGGGAATCAGCTCTTCCAAGGCCGGGGTTCTTAACTGGAAAAAGGTAGCTTGTTGACTTCTGATTGGAGGAGATTTCCTGCCTAAATTGGAGGAATTTAAGTATCTTAGGATCCTGTTCATTGGCGAGGAACAGGAGATAGGGGATCTGGCAGCAGCCACTGTTATGTCTGTTTTAGTGATTAGAGAGGTAAGTCAATAGGGAAAGATCTTGATTTTTGTACTGTCCTATCCTCACCTAAAGTGATGAAATCAGGATCATGACTGAAATAACTAGATCCCAGATAAAAGCAGCTGAAAGGAGTTTTCTCTGGGCTATGGCTTATAGGTAAGGTGAGGAACCTAGTCATACACAGAATAAGAGTCGCTTCTCCTCCACATCAACAAGAGTCAGCTGTGGTAGTTTGGACGTCTTTTTTTGGATGCGCCAAGGACACTTCCCTTGAGTCCCCAGGCAAGTCCAATGGGACACACCATAGGACACAAAGGAGAACATATGTCTCTCTGGTGGCCTGGGAAAGCTTCAGGCTTCCCCCAGCAGAGCTGGAGGTGTCTGACGAGAAGTCTGGGAGTGTCTGCTGAGACTATGACCCAGTCCTGGATAGCAGAACACGATTAGAATGACAATGAGTATCACAAAACATTTAAAGTCAAAGGCTTAGAGTAAATTATTTTCAAAAAGGAGAAGAAAAAAATTAAAATACAGTAGTTTTGGATTAAAAAACACTAGGGTGTATAACAGTTTGAGACAAATGAAGTGTGCATGTTAATTGATACTGAAGCAAATTAACAGTGTCATCAGAGATTTCTTACTAGGCCTTGAAAATAAGGTATTTCAACCAGTTTCGGGTGTTCAATGTTTATTTGACTGCACTGGTAAGATGTTGGTGGCACACATTCTTCACACATCGTTGAGATGAGCTCAGTTTATCACACTAGTTGTTTTTAGTTTGCCATTTCCTCTGTATTCAGGATGTACTTTTATCTTTAAAGGTTGGACCATTCATTTATCCATTCACTGTGCTAAGAACCAGACTGCTTCCCTCAATTCTTGCTGCAGCCCAAAGATGATCTGACAGGTGTTTACGTTAAGACTGGACTGACAAATGGATCTCAGATCACCACTGGGAACAGGACCCGTATCATGAGAGTTGAATAACTATAGCTCACACCTCAAGTAAGGTACTTTTATCACTCCGGTAGCCATCTGGTTTTTAAAAAAGTTGACAGTTTTCACAATGAAATTTTGAGTAATTTTTTTTTATAAATTCCTAACCCCAAGATTTGAACAGCAGTGTCACTGTCCTTTTTAATAATTAATATTGCTTAGTGGAAAAGAAAAGTATTTTCTCCTCAGATTGATCTCAGAGGATGGGTGTAAAACATATATTATGTGTTTAATTTCATGATACAACAGTCAGTCATAATTGTGGGTAAAGGTCCTCAAAAATGAAGGTGCCTCTTCGAAAATTAAAACATACTACAGTATTAACACTTGTAAAGATAAAGATGAGGTTTTATCTACTAAACTGGTATATTTTCTAAATTTTACTGGCAGATCCTAACAGTTTGTAAAATAATGCACTTAAGCCCAAGGGTTTGTTTTAAAAACATTGTTTCTAATGAGAACAACCCCTATTGTACGGGTCCTCACAGGGTTTCCATTATTATGTCTTCATCATTACATCACTAAAATTTATCCCCAGTTACCCACAAATCATTCCTTCGTAGTGCTCCAATTGTCTGTAGAGGAACATAGAAAAAAGTCACTTAAAAACAAACCACCATAAAAACAAGAACTGGTTCATCATCAGTGCTCCATCCTGGCTTCTCCTATCTGATGGTTGAGCGCAATATTCTAAAGCCGTGCGACCAATGGAAGTTGCAGGCTAGTTTAAGATGGGTCTTCTGAAAACTGCTTAAAGACCCAAAAGTCTAAATTTGTTTTTAAATGATTAATATTAAAATATTGTTTTTAAATGAAGCCTTGTTGCATTGAATTCCACAAGGGTCACTATTAAAACATACAGTACGCCTGCAAGATTACACATCGTGAGCTGTTACTCAAGTGCTATTCAGATTGTTCATTAATGTTGAACCTTATAGTCTTCACCATTTCAGCTGGTCTTAAGTTTGAAAATAATTAATTTGAAATTTGAGCTTCAGGGCTAGATAGACAGAGGATTTATTCCCCACTTTTCTTCTCCCTCCACTGGAAATTTTGGACATTCTTGTCAAGGGTGGCTCTCCATTGCTCACACTACGAAACTGCACAGAGTGGAAATCGTGCCGGTGCGCTCGTGTGTCTTTGTCAGTGCGGACTCCGCTCACCCCTCAGGGCTTCTTTTCATCTGCTGTTTTGTGCTTCGTGGCTTTGTGGATTGATACCGGACTCTGCGCTGCAGTTGGCAGGCTTCCAACTCCACAGAGCAGACAGAGACACAACTCTCCGGCAAAGCAAAAGTTGGAGGAATCTGTTAACGTCAACAGTGGCTGGTGCAACAGTACTGATCCAGCAGCACTTTTCTCTTGACCTGGAATCCTTTATCATAAACTGTAAGCCTTTTTAATTCACCGCGCAAGTTTGCTTCATTCATTCTGGTCATAAGTCCACATCGCGCCACATGCGAATGTGCAGTTTGCTCAGCGCACACTCACACAGCAGATTCTGAATGTGGAGCAGAGCATTCTGGACTCTATAGTTATAGTGCTTGGTGACTTTAACAAAGGAAACCTCACTGATAAACTTCCTAAATATAGACAGTTTATTAAATGCCCAACAAGACAGGATAACATTTTGTATTACTGCTACACCACAGTCAGGGATGCCTATTACTCCTTTGCACGTGCTGCACTAGACCAATACGACCAAACAGGAACTAAAACTTTGCCAACCTGTAGTGAGGACATCAAAGAATTGGACCAGTGAGGTGTGTTTGGATTCCACTGACTGGGATGTATTTATGGCTGCTACCAACAATCTAGATGAGTACACAGAGGCTGTGACATGATACATCAGCTTATGTGAGGTCTGCTGTGTTCCATCACGAACCAGGGGGAGTTACAATAATGACAAACCCTGGTTTACAGCCTAACTCAAAAGGTTATGGTTGGGTAAGAAGGAGATCTTCAAGAGTAGGGACAAATGAAGATTAAAAGATGCAATAATAAAGTTCAGCAAGGCTGTGAAAGAGGCTAAACGACTGTATTCTGAGAAGCTGCAAAACCAGTTTTCAGCCAACGACTCTGCTTCTGGCTGGAAAGGGCTTAGAAAAATCACAAATTACAAGCCAAAACCCCCCACTCCATGAATGACCAGCACATAGCCAACAACAAGAGTGACTTCTACTGTTGTTTTGACAGACAAAGGGACAGTCCTTCAACCAAGCACCCATGACATCTCCCTCACCTCAGCTGAGGCCACCTCTCACAATACTCACCTTAAAGATCAATCCCTCCTCTCCTCCACCCAGCTCAGTGACAACTTTTTCCATAAACTAGAGAAATGTTAATAAACTCCTCAGAAGACAGAACCCTGCTGGACCAGATTCTGTCTCCCTATCCACCTTGAAGCACTGTGCTGATCAGCTGTCTTGTTTTTAACACCGCAAGCCCGTCACGCCTTGACGATTTAGACCAGCGCATGCCTGACAAACAAAAATCTGGAAAAAAACACTGGCATACACTGGGTAAAATACGATGTTTTCTTTAAGTTATGAGCATGTTAACAAACAGCAAGTACATTGAGAAATTTTGAGCATACTCAAGATTTCTTATATTCAACACATATCAACATATTTGACCTCTTCCAGATTACTGCTGAACGCGTTTTTAACTTACAGCTACTCTATAATGGCATGTTGGCAGCATTTGGTATGAAGAGGGGTTCTCAGGAGGAAACCATCAGTTCATCCCCATCATAGCGTGCAGTTGGGTGTGATGGATCCTCCCTGCGTTCACGCCCACGGTCAGCAATCTTCTTAGCAGGCATGATGCTAAATCTGCTGCGACTGCAAACCTTCTATCTTTGTTTTTGTTTTTATTTTTTAATTCTTTAGTTATTCTAGCTGTGGTAAACAGCAGCTAGGTTAATACAGCGATCTAAGACATCTTTTTATGCAGACAGGGCGCCTCCAGGCGCATCACTGCTCCCCTTAGGAGCAGCTTTAACTGATGCTTTGTAATACCCATGATATGATGATTGTGCATAATTTCATAGGCATACAGGTCTGCAGACGACGCTGTCAACTTAGCCCTTCACTTCATCCTCCAGAACCTTGATTGAGCAGGTACCTACGCCAGGATCCTCTTTGTGGATTTAAGCTCTGCCTTCAATACAATCATCCCAGCTCTGCTTCAGGAGAAGCTCTCCCAACAGAGTTTGCCTGACTCCACCTGCGGGGGGATTACAGACTTCCTGTCTGACAGGAAGTAGCATATGAAGTTGGGCAAACGTGTCTGACTCACAGCTCATCATCACTGGTTACTCCCAGGGCAGTGTTCTTTCTCCTCTGCTCTTCTCCCTGTACACCAACAGCTGTACCTCAAGTCATCAGTCTGTCAAGTTTCTGCAGTTCGCGGACGACACCACTCTCATCGGACTTATCTCTGATTGTGACGAGTCCGTCTACAGTTGGGAGGTTCACCATCTGGCGACCTGGCACAGGGAGAACAACCTGGAGCTCAATGGTCTAACAGTGGAAATGGTTGTGCACTTCAGGAAGAACTCAATAGCCCCAGCTATTCCCATCACATTCTGTGACTCCACAATTGACACTATGGAGTCTTTCAGCTTCCTGGGAACTATCATCTCACAAGAACTAAAGTGGGTGCTGAACATCAAGTCCCTCACACAGGAAGCCCAGCAGAGGATACTTCCCGCGGCAGCTAAAGAAAATTCAACCTGCAAAGGACAATGATGGTGCAGTTCTACTCCTCCATCAGTGAGTCCATCATCACCTCCTCCATCACCATTTGGTACACTGGTGCCACCACCAAGGACAAGGCCAGACGTGACGTGTCATCCGGTCTGCAAAGAAGGTGATTGGCTGCAATCTTTCATCTCTCCAGGATATGTACGCCTCCAGAACTCTGAGGCATGCATTGCTCGTGGGGGTTGTCTGTAGCGCCTGCTTAATACGATTTTCTTTTATATGCAAACTCTACAGTCTACCTTTGTATTGTCAATAAAATGGTAATGGCTCATGATTTCATTTCTTTCCATGCTGTCACTAATTTTGTTAACTGTACAGTTCCAGCAGTTTCTCATGCTCTCATTATTTCTCTTCTGGCCTCACCTGTTAAATTGTCTGTGCATTAGTACCTCTTGCCCCTCCCCTCCCCTTAGACTGACAGACATATAGACATATCACTTTAAGAGAAAAAAAGCATGAGAGATAGATAGAAAAAAGGAGCTCCAAAAAAGAGCCATCTCCTGTCATTCATATCAAACAGCCACTGTCTTGGAGCCATTTCATTTCTGACTATTTGGTAAAACTTGTAAATGTAAATTGAAGTTTTTATCATCCACTTTTTGACTAACAAGGTTGGTGCTCCGCTAAGCTCTACTTTGGCGTTCACTAATCTGCTTTAACCTTCATACTATTGTAAAATAATAACATATTTCACATATTTTGGTTCTTCCAATGGCTATATGATATAATCTAGCTTTCCTTTCATCATGAAGCAGTCTGTGTCACATATCTGACCACTGATAGTAATAACATTCCTAAAATGACCCTTTATTACATTTTCACTTCTCATACTTTTTCTGTACAGCCAAAAGATAATTGTGTATGATAATCTTAGTGAACCAACATTTACCTAAAACACTAAAATTCATGCAGTGAACAACGCTATCTATTTCCTGTAGTAAAATACATATAAATGGAACAAAATATGACTTATAAAGATTCTGAAAGATCAACTGGAAGGATATCACAAAAACGTCATGGTCAATGTTTACTCCTATAAGGTTTCCACAGGGAAAAGTTTATAGGAATGTTTTAAATGACTTTTACTGTCCTTTAACGGATGACTGGAATGTTTTTTCATGTCCCTCGGATCCTAGAAGTCTCTAGAGAAATGGATAGGAACGTTATTACTAATGTAAACATAGTTTTAAGGGGGATTTAAAGGTGGATCTTGTTTGTAAAACTCAAACTTAGATGTGTAGAATTATAGAGTGAATGTATAGGATGTTTCATTCAGCTAATCACAAATAAAATAACTTTGTATATTCATAAAAGCCTTTGAAGTCTTATATTTATGGCCATACCCAAAACCTAAACATCAGTAGTACTATGTCACTTTGGAAGTAACAAATTGGATAGAGACTACCTTTTAATTTGAAATAGTTATGTTTTTGTTGGATGGATTTTTACATCATTGACTGCCTGGGAAAGATAATTTAGTTTTAAATGAAAGAGTGGAAACAGTTGAAAAGATAAAGGCCATGAAAACACCTCTATCCTTCCTATTCTCTTCATACTCACATTTAAACACACAACTGCACATATAGATCAATAAAGCTTGAAAAGTGGTGCTCTGTGGTGAATGAGGCCATCACTGGTCTGTCCTTCGACCACTGAACAAACAAGGACATCAGAATGCACTTTGCTTGGTGATGCGTCTCTTCAAACAATGGACTGGCACGGAAAAGACCTTTTTACTTCATTCTTATGTGGGCCAACAGCGTTTCACAAATGGGTACCACAGCATTTGAGCACCCATTTTTGTCACTGAGGACATGCACTATGAATACCAAAGTAGGATAATGTAAGAACGCTAAACTGTAATTTTCTGAATGCCAAAAAAAAAAAAATTAGAAGAGCAGTTTGTGCTAAGCTTGTGTAAAATTAATAAGTGAGTCAATTACATTACTGGATCATAACTTTATATATCTAAAATACTATCTGTAAATTTATTGGCAACATTGTCAACATTTCTACAGAATAAAATAGAGTATACCCTGCAGTCATACAGTAGACACATGGAGAGAGAACTTTGTAACAAGGACACAATTCTAGTAAAGCATTACTAAAGGGAGTATATGTGATATGCAGGAGGAAAACAAGAGGTTATAATTCTCAAAAACATCTCATGCAGATTTTTGTCAGACAACTTTCCATCATGATGATTAAAACTGCAGATAAGGTGTGCTTTATGGTTAGCTTTCACAGTGTTTGTTTTGTAGTGAAAAATAAGTGTCTTTCACTGCAATTCTGAGTGACAGTAAGCAATTTATAGTATTTTCTGATTGTTTTCATGTCTTTTTCAGTTAGCAGGAAGATAAATTCAGATGCTAAGTGTTTTTGGGCTGCTACCAGCTCAGCCTCTCTGATTCAGCAAGAAGTACACTGCAAACTGGGAAAGATTGGTCTGATTTAATGAACTTGTGTTTCTGCTGAAGCTGCAATTGGTGTCAAAGCAGAACTTGGCTTTAACATAAAGAATTGATATACCCAGCCTGCCATGACAAAAAATATAAAATTTACCAAAGACTACTACAAAGTACTCTTGGGTCAATTCGATTTTTTGCCTTAATGATGTTAACTGATACATCGTTATGAACAAAACATAAATTTGTTAAAGAAGTAAACAGCATTTATGAACAATTGTATGTTGCACAGACTAGAACCTTTCTCGCCAGCCTCTTAAATAATTTGTTTGTTTACTTATTTTTTACTCATTTCTGCTACATCACAGCGCTTCTCTTTCCTTGCAGAATAATGTCCTATATGAGAGAGCCCTCACATTATGCTGTCTCTTGCTTCCAGAAATAAGCTGCTTCAAGATCCAAGCACCTGTTCTCTCTGTACAAAGGGCATGGAGGTTGTGCTTTCTACAAGTAAACAAGATAAAAAGCTTCATATAAACAGATGGTGTATATGTGCCATGCTTTAGAACACAGTATGAACAAAGTTTGCAATCTCCTATGTAAGTTACGCCCATTTTCCATCATATTGTACAGTACACTGATATAAGAAACCTAAGAATATTCTCAATTAAATATAAAAAGGAAATGGATAAAAAAGTTTATGTCTGCATTTAATCTGATTTTATTTCATTAATATTAATGAAATAAAATGATAATATTTCATTAGTATTGATAATATTTCATTAATATTTTTTAATTTAATTTTAACTTTATTGAACTTGGCAAACAAGCTGTTCATTTCTTCCAAAACGATCAACAATTATCACAATCTTAACACCGTTTATGATCTTACTAAACTGCTGAATTCAATATCTTTAATCAAACCCGCACTCCAT
Source organism: Cyprinodon tularosa (assembly GCF_016077235.1). NCBI lineage: Eukaryota > Metazoa > Chordata > Actinopteri > Cyprinodontiformes > Cyprinodontidae > Cyprinodon > Cyprinodon tularosa. Next base: position 630,204 of record NW_024038565.1, on the reverse strand, counting down.
GACTCCCAGACCTGTTAAATCACTACGCCACTCAAACGTAACAAGTCAAACCACATAAAATATGGTAAAATTAATAATAATAAAAAAAATCTAAGTAAGATTTACAAACAATTACATTAATTAGCCAGGAAAGTTCTAGGAGCATTCAAAGTGCGTCCCTCCCCTACGCCCCTAAAAGATAATAGTACGACCTATTATTTACAAAAACAAATAAAAACATAAACCAGTAGAGTAGAATTCAACTTTTTGTCATTCCACTGTCACAAGTACAGAGCAACGAAATGAATTCTCTGCATTTAACCCCGCGGTTCTCAAAGTGTGTGGCGCGACCCACTGGTGGGGAATTGAGACGTGACAGGTGGGGCGCGCCAAGTTCCGGTGTGTGTGTGTGTGTGTGTGTGTGTGTGACTATAAATGTAGAACGTGTGAGAGCAAACTGTCCTTATAGCTGTATGTTGCCGCTTTTTAGACCAATCAAACCCACAAAGTAATCATTACTAGCCTACATGCAGTCTAATTAAAAGAACATTAGATATGAGAAACATTTCACCTGGAACTGAAGTGCCAAAATAATTATTGACGTGACGTCGGCATATTATTTGTAACGGAATAAACTTTCTCGCCCCAGTGTTGCCAACTCAGCGACTTTGTCGCTATATTTCAGACCCCTCCAGCGACTCTTTTTCAAAAAAGCGACTAGCGACAAATCTAGCGACTTTTGGAGACTCTTACGTGAAAGCACGTATCGTTCCTTTTCTTGTCCTCCAGCGGCAGGTGCTGCCGTGGGGCGCCTCCTCCGTCCCAACCCCGTTCTCCCCCGCTATCGCAGGAGTCCCTCTCAGCGCTGCAGTCAGAGCAGAGACACAGCATGTTTAACTTTAGCGTCCAGACTGCAAATAAAGCGCACATGCGCCGGGATTGACGGCGCAGGTTGATCATAAATAACTGAATTTGAAATATTTTATTAGTTTATTATGCAATGAAAAATAAAGTAAGTCTATTTTTTCCTATTCTGTCTGCAGCACCTGCTGATTTTAGGTCTGCTGAGGAGGACCAGTTTATTGAAATGACGTCTGACTCCACCCTGAAGCTCAGGTTTAATGCTCAGATTAATAGTGAATTCTGGTTAGGAGTGGAGAGGGAGTATCCACTCATCGGGCAGAGAGCTGTGTGCATTCTTCTTCCCTTTGCCACATCATATCTCTGTGAGATGGGCTTTTCAGCTGTTGCTTCAATGAAAACAAAATACAGATCTCAGCTGAACATTGAGCATGACTTGAGAGTGGCAGTATCAAGCCTGCAACCCCGTTTTGAGAAACTGTGCAATGCAAAACAGGCTCATTGCAGCCACTAATGCAGGGATAAATAGAACTGTCTTGCCAGATGGATTTCACTTCTTTTCTTTTATTAACAGATTGCAGAGTGCCACTTTAATTTTTTCTATCTTTGAGCTTGATACAAATTTTGACACAGCTGCATTTTTATTTTCTTTATTTTTTAGCTTGCTGTTATTTGATGTAGATAGTTTGTATTTAGATACTACTTGTTACTTCAGTAAAATTGGAACATTTTAAGATTGTTGCATATTTCATTAGCATTGTGTTGGGGCGATGGGGACAGGCGGGGCTTGAAAATTCCCCCTTGTCCAAAGTGGGGAATGACAGAAAAAGTTTGAGAACCACTGATTTAACCCATCCCCTTGGGGAGCAGTGGGCTGCCATTGTGAGGCGCCCGGGGAGCAGTGTGGGGTTAAGGGTCTTGCTCAGGGACCCAGAGTGGCAGTCTGTGGGAGTGGGGGATCGAACTCACAACCTCAGGATTCAAAGCCCAATGCCCTAACCACTAGGCCACCACTCCACTCAGTGGTGACAGCCCCCCAAAAAATATTTTAAAAACCAATCAACAACTAAACCAGGAGGTAGAGACAGGACTAATAACAACATTTGAATCACTTCCAGTAGTGTTGCACCGATTCAGGGCCATTTTTTGGCTCTGATACCGATACCCGATACATGGCTGTGCAGATACCGGATACCTGGCTGCTTGCATTACAATGTTGAAATGCCTTGGCAATGTGCACAGTAAAACAAATTGACAAGCTGTGCGATATCATAAAAACAGGGTATTTTTATATCATCAAAGAAACCTTAGAAGCAACAATTTTCCACAAATGAAAAAGACTTTAAATAATAACAAACCACTTTTGAGATGTAGAGCTGTTTCCTTTTCTTAACAATTTAAACAATCCTTTAAAAGCTGCTCTTAGGATTTGATTTTAAGTAGTTTCGTGCATGATAAATAAAAGCTAATGTACACTAGTTTTTATTGTCTTGGGCCCAATAAAACTTTAAAATGCTGCTTTTGACATATTAAAAAAAGAATGAGGAATAGGAGGGAAACAAAATTGTATGTGCTACTTAAACCCCCCCACCACCACCACCACCACCCCCACCCCATCCAAGTGTAGCGCAATTTAGAGGGCAATAAAACCAAAGGCACTTCTTAATTAAAGGAATAGTACACCCAAAACATGATTAGCCTTCATTTTCTACTCACCCCCATGCTGAACAAAACTCTGGAGTACTTTTTTGATATCTCAAATGCATCTGGAGATCTGGGAGGCTTCTTGCTGTCTGCTGACATTCAAATAATGGAGGTCTATGGCGCCCGAGACAGAAAGGTCCATAAAAGTCCACAAAAACGTGTCAATATTCCTCCATACTGCTCGTCCAATGTAATCCAAGTTTCCTGAGTGGGTAGCGTCCATAATTTACTCGAAACGAAGTCATTTAGAACGTTTTAGAGCCTAAACAGTAGTGTATAGGATTTCCTAATAGCGCCCCCATGCGCGCTCACGATTCTACGGAAGCCGGCAGACCAAACCAGCGCATTCAGCTCGGCAAAGAACTCATGCTCTTCCTCAACACTGAAGTCCTCAGACATTTTTCTTTCGTTGTTTCTTTCTTTGCACAGGTAAACAGCACATTTCTTCTTCTACGCTTGCATCGGCAGAGCAGACGCTGAATGCGCACTTTCTTCCGGTTTGGTCTGCCGGCTTCCGTAGAATCGTGAGCGCGCATGGGGGCGCTATTAGGAAATCCTATACACTACTGTTTAGGCTCTAAAACGTTCTAAATGACTTCGTTTCGAGTAAATTCTGGATGCTACCCACTCAGGACACTTGGATTACATTGGACGAGCAGTATGGAGGAATATTGAAACGTTTTTTGTGGACTTTTATGGACCTTTCTGTCTCGGTCACCATAGACCTCCATTATTTGAATGTCAGCAGACAGCAAGAAGCCTCCCAGATCTCCAGATGCATTTGAGATATCAAAAAAGTACTCCAGAGTTTTGTTCAGCATGGGGGTGAGTAGAAAATGAAGGCTAATCATGTTTTGGGTGTACTATTCCTTTAATGTCAAATCCAAGGCTGTCATCTAACTAGATATCATCCAGTTTAGGAAAGTCAAATTCATTTGATCACAAAATGAAATTTGTTCGGGAAAAAAAGTAGCATGAAACTACTGGTTTCTTGATTGCAATATCTTAGCTAGAGCATTTTCTTTGGCTTCCTTCCCTAACCAGAGGCAATAAGCAGTCTACACACTAAGGCACATGCTCAGTCAGTGGGAAGCTCTGCAGTGCAAGCAAAGCAAACAGTTGTTGACACCATAAGGTATTAAGCCGTGCACTAGTAGTCAGCCTTGGCAGCCAGAAGGTAAAGCAGCAGGGTTGCTTGCTTTTGCCAAAACTTTAATATATTCATTTCAATGAAAGCCAACTATTGCTACCTTTTTTAAACATCCTGACTGATTTATCTTTCATGTCTTATTAATTACAGGATGCTGTTGAACTGAAAGGGACATTCTAATTAAAAATGCAGGATGGTTTCAAACATTTTAGTTTTTTAACTGTTTTATTCTGTTCAATTGCACTTTGGATTATTTAAAGGTCTAATGTTATGCTAAATATTAAAATCAATAATATGAAGAATGAGGCCCTCAGAGCAAACACACACTCATTTGTGTAGGAAAATTCCTCTCAGATTAGGCTTTTTACACTCCATCCTCAAGGCCACAACCATGACAACCAGTCAGAGGTTGTAAAGACAGTCCTAAGGTCGTCTGCTTGTGTGTTGCAGTTAACGCAGATATACATACAGATAGACATTTCATTTAAAAAATCCAAAAGAAATGTTATTTCTAATAGATATTGTGATTTAAATATATGGATTAACACAGTAAATATATTTTATTATGGATATGACCTTTGAGACTTTAAATCAAACAAATACCCACAAAGTCAAAATATCCCTTTAAACCTTCTTGAAACAACACATCTCCATCAGACACCATGGTAACCAAAATTAGTATTCCATTTATGACTCAATTATCGTTCATTATGTTCAGCAGGGAAGAACAGCAGAGAGGCAAGGATTGTGGAGCTCCTAAGAGACTCTTCCTCTTCCTTGTTTCTTTGCCATTTCCCTGATAGTCACTCATGTATCTGAGATTGCTGAACTGGGAAAGGAGGTCTCAGTTAGACGCAGCTATAATAATGAGAGCCTTTGCTAATGAAGCACATGCTGTGATTGACTCCCCTTATCAATAATAAAATTGTTCAAGCCAGCTTAGAACTAGTTCATTTGTCATTCTGTGTTATTCTTAAACTGTTTATATTGACCCCTTCTAATATACAGTAATTGGTACAATATGCACAAAATTAAAATTAAGAGTTGAAAAGGGTTTATTTTATATGGATGGTGGAGACCTAGGCACTAATAATGAATATCTAATCTATTAATCACTACAAAACACTATAAAAACCAAGTGTACACCAACCACATTTAAGCTCAATTTAATATTTGCTTGATATAATGTGAAACAATAAATTAGGTTCAAGCAGTCTAATTTGAATTCACATTATGATTTGAAATCAAATTACAATAATTATTAGAATTTAAAGTGTTGTGTCACAGTCCCTGTAAACTTGCAAAACGCATCAATATGAAGTATTTACTGCATCTAAATCTGCTATATTGTACATCCTATAGATTTCCATATTATGGCAATATTGGTAGAACCCCTTCATGTAATCACAAACTTATTAGCCCTGAACTCACTGTTCACATGCCTATAGGCTGTTTCTTCAGGACCAATAAATGGCTTAAATGAGCTGGATTAATTTAACCTCTGCCAGAATAATAAGATCTTATAAGCCATTTGAAGTAGCCTCTATTACAAAGCGATAGACCCTGAAAAACAAGGTCCTCCATGAGCTTCCCATGGCTGTTCATAAATCACAGATAAAGCTGCTGATATCCTGCACACTTGTTAGTTTTCAAAGTCCTCTTGTGACCAAAAAAGGTATGGAGTGAAGTTCTACGCGGTTGTCAAAGAGTGTTATGCAGGAAATTAATGGCGGACATTCCATAGTGTAAAACACATTGGTAATGTCTGGTGTCTAGAGTCAAGTGATCTGCCCTTTCACAATGCACTTAAGTGCAACATCTCTAAGGTGTTTGTGCTGACTGCTATTAGAAAAAAAACAATAAAATTTAAATAATTTAGGTGAATATGGGATTAGATACACAACTTGCCATAAACAAATACCCACTAAAATACAAACAATTATTCAACTGGTGTTATTGGCTTCCAGTGGTGTCAAAAGTACACACATTTGTTACCTAAGTAGAAGTATAGATACTGCAGTTTAAAAACACTCTGGTAAAAGTTGAAGTATCAACTTGACCTCTTTACTCAAGTAAAAGTGAAAAAGTATGTGCTCCAAAAACTACTTAAAGTATAAAGGTATAAAGTAACCTTTAAGAAAAAGGCCAGATAACACTATATGAATTGAAAGCACAATTTTTCCACTATTTCAAAAAATTCTTTGAGATAAGGCCAGGGATGAGGGAGGTATTGTTGGTCTCCGTCTCCATCTCCCGATATGTTCTCGTCTGTGTCCGACCTTTCAGACATTTAGACATGTTTTTCTAAATCCGACATTGTAGCATGGCATAGACAATTCACGTTTTGCAGTTTGAAGAACACCTGCTTGCTTCTGATGATTTCCTTTAGCTAACCAATGAGTGTTTGCATTATATGACTCATCCATGGCATTAAATATATATTTATAAACATTAAACCACGGGTAACTAATAAAAAATCAGTGGGGTCCGAATAAAGAAAATCAACCAGTAAATGCCCTGAGACATTTTTAATGATCTGTTACTTTAAATAGAATTTAACACTGAAATAAAATGACGTATTTATGCATTCATGTTATGCATTGAATAAAAAAAAAAAGCTAAAAAAATAAAAATAGAAATTGCCAAATAGTGCATCCCGTGCTGTCTGAGAGGAGTTGACACTTGTACGACTGTATTCCTGTATATCCATCAGTAGTTAAAGGACAAGAGTCAGCAAAGGCAAATTCTGCCCTGTAAAACAATGACAGCGCAATTGTCGCTGTATGATCTGTAGCCTCATTTGGAGCTTTTAAACAAGCTTTTGAAAAACTTTGATAATTTGCTGCTGTAATATTATATATTTTTTAGAATAAAAAGCTAGCAGATGTGCATAATCAAAAAATAACAGAAATACAGTTATAGAGCATTCAGTATTGTAAGAAAGCCCACACTGTTTCTGAATAAATACATTATTGTATGAGTTACGTTCTGTTCCGTTTATGTCTCTTTCCTTGTAAGTATGAAATGTCCCATGCTCCTGAATGCACCATAGCTATCTGACGCTCGCGAATGCATCACTGGTCTGTGTAGATGCGCGTTTGATTATCAGCTGAAGACAAAGCTTTGCAGTTTTAAAACCCACGTCGGATAATCACTGTTTATTGTTGTGTGTGAATAACAAGAGACTACAACAAATAAATCAGCTTTACCTCGGACAAAATATTTGGATTTAATGTTGTTCATAACATCGCAGTCCGCTAATCCGTGACCTGTGCTTTAAACCGAAGCCAAGAGTTACGAGTAACGTCTGTTTTAAAAATGTAAGGAATAAAAAGTAAAGATACTTGTGTGAAAATGTAATGAGTAGAAGTCAAAAGTAGGAGGAAAAATAAGTAATGGAGTAAAGTATAGATACCTAAAAAGTGTACTTAAGTACAGTAACGAAGTATTTGTACTTTGTTACTTGACACCTGTGTTGGCTTCTAATATCCACTGAAAGATCCTAGATGAGCAATCTGTCTACTGGAAAAGTTTAAAAAAAATGCTTTCCATCTAAATAGATGATTTCAAATGGTTTCACCTGGCAACATCTACTGTTTTGGTAAATCAGAACCGGACAACAGAGCAATGGAAAAAGGTGGCCTTTATTGATGAATGATGTTTACTGAAATACTTTGGATGACATGGCGCACCGTGGAACAGATGGCATTGGTTACACTATGAGAAGTAGACAGGAAAACAGAGGCTTTGGAATTCTTTGCACAGGACCCTCTGCCAGGAAATATTGTTTCTGGCATCTTGGTACCAGACACCACTGCCTACCCCTATAAGTTTAGTGAAGTTCAAGTTTTGACAGACCAGGGTTCTGTTGGCAGCAAATGGGGAACCAGTGCAATAAGGTGGGTGATTGTAATGTCAAACCTTTAAAAAATATAGTGTCTTAAAAACTATACCTTACACACATATTTAAAGGTCAAAGTAAGACTTAATGATCACTGTTTAATTGGTAGATGATTACAATGGTTTGCTTTCTTTTTAACCCACAGGTTTTCAATCTTGGTCTTAGGACCAACATGTTTTAGATAAGTGTCTGCTCCAGCACACATAAATCAAATGATTGCATTGCATTGCGTTATAGTCATTCATATATTTAGGAGAAACACCTAACACATGCAGGACAGCGTGTCTTGAAAACCGGGACAGAAGACCCCTGCAATCAATCAGTTATTCATTTACGGCTCTAGTGTTTGACTAAGTTGAAACTGTCAGTTAAAGTTACGTGTGATTTATTTATTACTTGAAGCAAACCATGAGCTCAAGCTATTAGTTTCAGTTCCCAAGAATGTGATTGTATAACAGTGACCTAGTGGTCTCAGTTTATTTTCACGAGAGGATGTTTAGTCAAGCATGTCCAAGAGTGCATTAAAAAAAATTGACAGAGAGCAGATTTTTAAGTGCCCTAATGGAAGGATTTCCTGCTTTACTCTACGGATAACATCACAGAAGACACTGGTATGTTTGTTCACATTCAAACTCACTTATGGAAAATGTATTCATGCTACATAAACATTTACAATCAAAAACAGGTATGATGTCTGTTTGTGGATTTACACTTGAAGTTAATAGAAAATCTTTTCTTTTCCAATGTCTAATCTGTAATAGTTTTGGAAAGAAGCAAAGCACTGACCAATCTCAAAGGGTTGTAGTTTACTTAAATGATGGCTTAAAGTGTACTGTATAGTTCGATTCATTTCATGAAGTTAGTGAGAATTGTAAATGACCACAAACATCTTTGTTTAACCAGATTTTCCTGTAGCATGCATTCCTGGAAAAATGGCAAATTCATCCAAGTCAGATATAACATCAATATAATACATTATTCAAATTTGATATTTTATTTGTGCAAGAAGAAGCAGGTTTCAAGATATAATTGAAACCTGCTTCTTCTTGCACAAATAAAAGAGCTATTGGAGAATACTCATCAACTTCTACAAGGGTCAAAAATAATTGTTCCAGTTAAGTATAAATAGGGTTGTGGCATAATGGGGTGAGGGGGGTGGCAGCCGTAGATAACTTCAGGGCATCACACATCAGTACACACATTCAGCATACAAAACACTGGAGGATGCACATGGTCTCTTTTTACATTATCACACAGTAACAGCACATTTTCGCCCTTTCTAAAAATATGCAGACACTAGCAAATAGCTTCACATCTCTGCTTGTCTCGCGCTTGGACTAACAGCCAGCAGGGACAAGTGTAGAAGTGGGATGCTTAGGGGCAGGGTGGATATAAAAAACCAGATTAAAGGAGGACCATCTGCAACATAAACCTGAAATATTATCTGCTGCATGATGGGGGAAGCCTGGGTGAGGTGGCATCATAGAAACGGGTGATGTTTTTGTGCCTATCTTTGCTCTGGCCACAACTGCAGATATTTTATATCTAAAGGAAACATACTGTAGGACATTACAACTTTTCTTATGCTCTTGTGTACTACAATCTTTTTATATTGTCTGTTGTATTTTTATTTTGAATGGCATCTTGCTTGAACTCTGCCCTTTGATCTCTATATAAGCTACTGGAACCAGAATTACCCTAAAGGAGTAATCCCAACGGATACAGTATATAAAGCTGAGCCTAAGTCTAATTCTAAGTCAAACTCAGGATAAAACCTATTATTTAGAATTTGTCAACCATCTTCAGAATGGCAATACATTTAGCTTTATAATGTCTAGGAGAAAAAGGTAACAGGGAAAAATAATCAGAGCTGAAGCCCTTTTGTTATATAAAGACACAAGATATAATATCACCAAAAATCTGTGATGATAACAGATTAGAATGATGCACATTTGTTTAAACTATTTCTCAATTTTGGAAATTTTTTATGCAATTACCCTTCGGCACATACAGTATTAGAAATGGAAAATAAAATCGTAATTTAACACATCAATTGAATTGAACTTCTTATTAGAAATAATTTAACTTGATTGTGTCAAATTCAATAAGCTAAAATAGCTCATTTTTTATATTCCTAAATTAAAATGACCAATTAAGTAAAGGAATAATTAAACACGGTTTTCTGTTGGCAATGTTCACGAATTTTAGAAATAAAAGGTACAAAACTGTAACCTTAACCTTTTTCACTATGCAAAAATAAAGATTAGCACAATATTATCAATGAACGTCTTTAATTCATATGGCTAACAAAGCATAAAACAAAATCCAAATTGAATATGTCTACAGCAACTAACTCAATAAGAAATCTCTATTTCTTATTGAGTTAATTTAGAATATTATATCAATATAACAAAAGATTTACCCTCATCATTCTGGCCTTTTCTATGGAGTTTAAAAAAAACACACTCATTGCTATTTTTTTTTATGTTGAGTTATGATATTTACAGTAGTGTTAAATTAAGGAAAAGAACACAGAGGGTTTCAGAGACGATGATGTTTGGGTCCTGCCTTTTAGACCCAAAACATCGACTAATGAGAACTGTTTCGGGGCCGTCCTTTTTTGTCACCTACCGGTGACCTGGACTAATCCTGTCTTAACTAAACTGCTTGTAAATCACAACACACTGGTCTGTCTGGTCCGGCTTTATATTAGTTTGAAGTGTTGCCTAGTTTATGTGACACTCGTCATTAAGGTGGATTCTGTAAAAAAGTGCCTGAGTGAAACTGCTGAGTTTATATCTGAAATATTGGACTGTGGACAAAAGGAAAAAAAAGATATGAAAAAATCTTGAGAAACATTAAAAATAACTGTAATAAACCACACTATTTGTGCAGTTATATAATTGGAAACTGTCTTAAAAATGTGAAATTGTGTTTTTATGTGTAGGGCATGATCTAAGGTGTAAAGTGATTTGAGTTTGTAATTCAGCAGACACCATGTACAAACCTTTTTAAAGTAGAAAGAAGAAAATGTGTCTCTTCACAACAGGGATTTTTTTTCTCCTCTTGATTCTTTTTTTTGCTCATAGCAATAAAAATAGGCTTGGAGGTGCATTATGAATATATAATATTATCATCATTATTTTTATAGTAATTATTATTATCTCCTTCATCTCCATGGCTTTAAACCTCATCTTGATTTTATGGCCACTGTTAGACCGACAGTAGAACCTGCTGATCTGCAAATCTTAATATTTTAGCAGCAATCGTTGTAGATCCGCCACTGCACGGCCAGTTATTGCACTTATTTAAAAAAATTTGAAATATGCAATTTAGTGCTTCGTATTTGGAGTGTTAGAAGATCAGACCACTAATCTTTAAAACATCTATGAGCTTCTTCGTGCAAGGAGCCTGTTCTAATGTCTGTTCCCATTGCAATATGCTGATGCTGCAAAATGTAATACAAATATTGCAATAATGCAATATTTGGAATGGTTCCAGTTATCAATATAGTAGCTATTAAGGGGTCCTGAGTTGATCTGACCAACATGCAACTACATAAAGGTTGTAGATGCACACACATAAATTCAGGCAATTCAATCTGTAATGATTGAATGCTTTCTAACTGATGCATCCAAACCACAGGAAAAAAAAGAATAAAAAGGCTTGGCTTGACAGCATTTAATTGGATGTTCATGAAAAGTAGCCAAAGCCCAGGTTTTCTCTCCAGTTATTGATGCTAACTAAACAGGGTAATTGTCTCTTGTGACTCATGTCTCTCTGTCTTTCTCTCCACCCCTTGATTATTATTTGTCCATGTCCACATGTCTTTCATATCCCCAATTTAAGAGTGGGATTTCTATGATTCTTTCAAGTTCTATGTGGAGCCTAATGTATGTATTATAAGTACAGTATCTGAAAAAATATGTATTTTTCTATATATTATTTTAGGGGGTTGCTTATCCTGTTAAGCCCTAGTAAAATTTAGTAATGTACTCCCTATACATCAAATAAATCAAAAATGGATTCCAAGCTATCAAGTCTGAATGCAAACTTTTATTAACTAAGTTAATAAAAGCCATGAAAGAATATTTTATGATAGAAGGCAAATTGCAGCTCTTACTAACCCGCCAGCAATCAAATGTCAACTGACTCCAGCTGAGTGTAGTCTAACCCTTCATTTACACTTAGTCCACGTCGGCCCCGCTCCGCTGAGAACTACTCATGCCTCCTAATTTAAATTATGTCCACTCCACTCCCCTCCACTGTTTGATAGAATGCTTTTTTATCACTAGTGTACTTGGATCAATTTTCAGCGTGAGGATGCAGAAGGCCAAAGATCCATAAATAATCTCCCAAGTTCACCAGCTCCTCCTAAACCAGTGCTGCTACCTTCTCTTAAGGATAATTCAGCATAGCCACCACCTTTTAAACCCAGCCCTTCTGCTCCTTTAGCATCTAAACCAGCTCTGATGACCCCAGCAGCTTTTTTTTTTGCACACCTGTGGCCATTCAATGTGTCCTGTAGCTTGAAGGACCAACTCCCCTCACTGAAACATCCTCCCAGGTAAATTAGACCTTGTTAGAGAACAACATGACGACACCTGGAGTTCTTGTATCAATATAATAGTTTAGAAAATGCAGTTATCAACAATGTTTCTGGCACCTTTGATTTTTTAGCATTAAAGTTATTCCCCCAAAAAGTTGATGCAAATATACATGTTTATTTAAAAAAAAAAAAAACAATCAAACAAAAAAAAAGGTTTATTTGGTTCATCATTTCATTTCCAGTATCAAATTCAATTCAAAAATAATTTCCTTATCTTTTTTTCTTTATCTTTTTTTTTTTTTTATCTTACTCCAACTGCAATATCAATACACTATTGGAAGCTGTATGCAATAAAATTTTGCTTTGTATACACTCTGTGCATACAAAATGAAAATAAAGTTTTTCTAAGTCTATGTGCTTTTTTGGTTCAATAAACTTATTTGGAAATTGCTTGGTAAAAGAAGAAAATCCTTAAATATCAGGAAGATAGTAAGTGGTTCTTAGAAGAATTATGTTATTTTAGAATAAGAGGAAAAATAAAGTAATAAAATAAAGTTTAAAGTTTTTTTAATTAAGTGTTCTGAACTGACTCAGCATCTCGATGAAAACAAATAGCTCATACTAAAAAAATAACGGCCAAACACACAGGCTGTCTCTAATACTCCTGTCATGGAGACAAAATAAAATTTATAAGTATAATCAGTCTTTTCAACTCTAAGTTGAAAAGGAACAAGGCTGAAGAATTTGCTAGATCAGCAATGCACACAGAAAGTAAATGTATAAGGAGTGCATAGTGAATACCGGACAATCTGAAGAAAAAAAAACATGGAGGCTACAAGACTTAAGAATGGGGCAGAATGGGTTATTCAGCACAATAACCTTAAATGATACAATAGCACTATAATGGAGAACCTGTGGTAAGAAACCAATATCCACTGATGCTTGTCACCTCATCGGAATGAGCTATGGGAATTTGGAAAAGAAATGTGTTCAAAGCTTATCCACAAATACTCCAAAAGACCACAGATCACATGGGTCACATTTTCTCACATCCTATAAAAATTATTTGTTACTTTTTGCATATCTTATTTAAACTCAATGAATCACATGGGGTTTTCAAGAAAATATCAATTTTTATTATCGTAAAGGGGCGATTTGTTTTTGCAGCTGGGCAATGTTTGGTTTATTCTTTAAAAATCATGTGCACTGTTACTCTGTTAGCCAGATTAGACATAGTAGAAGGCCTTCCTTCACAAGGTCAGGGCATGGATTCAGTTTCTGATACGGACAGCTAAGCATCCACCTGATGCAACACATGGACTCATGGGGTATAAGAAGGAGGAGATGACCTTGTTCGGGGCTCAATCTTTGCCGGACGTTCACTGACGTGCAAAGATTGCAAAGAAAAGTATAGATAAAGTCTACAATCAGAATAAAATAAGATGTTCTACATTCTCTTTTTGAGCTTATTAAGTTAAGGTAATTAAGATTGTGACACCAACTGCATTTTTATAATTCCCTATAATAGCAGTCAGGAAGGCTATTTCATGACACACTAATAGACTCATGTTTGATGTGTGCACATTGGGTGATTTACTATTCATTTACTATTAAATGGTTTTCTCTGGCCAGCTTGCCTTGCATCATTGTATGCCATCCATGTGTGCTGCCAGAGACACAACAAACATTATGGGGAAAGCAGCCCTTCTGGTGTGACATGTAAGTGCATGAAAATGAATGAATTTTCCGCTCCATTCTTCCCTCACAAATAAACAGAGTTGTAGATCCTTGAACTCCATTTTAGACAGAAACTATCCTTCGACGTGAAAGGGCAAGCAATCTTTTGTTTGGTCGAGTACTATGGCCTTAGACTTTAAAGATTCTTATCTCCACTACTTCAAAATATGCTGTGAATCACTCCATTATGTGCTGCAGGTTTTGGCAGGAGGGAGTCAGCAGAATCACGTCAACCACAAAAAGCAACAAAATCCACTGATCCCCAAACTAGACCTCTTTGGGCCCTTGGCTGTGCCTAGAAATGTGTCCATAAAGGTTATGAGCATGACTAGTGACAGAGGGAATCTCTGCGTGACTCAAACATGCATCGGAAATTGGTCCAATTTAAAGTGAGCATTGCAGACCAAACACTGTACTACATTTTAAAACGTTAACTGCTATTATTTCTCATAGATCTATCTGCCTTAATAACCAATGAATAAACATGTGACTGAATGAACCTGTCCTATAGTATGATGTGCAACCATAGATTAACACTTATATTGTATTACACTTTTTGTTTTTATATTTGCTATATATGACAATAAAATATTATCACAGTTTGGTCAGCAAAGATAGCTTTAGTCTTCCTTGTTCCTTTTTTATAGAGCTAGAGGAACCTTTCCAGAGGTCATGATCTAGCACAATTATGACAAGGTAAAAAAAAAAAAAAAAAACGTTCAATGTCTTAAGAAAAGAAGAACGATGAACGAAAGCATTTGACACAAAAATAGAAACCTACATTGCAGAAAACCCATTTGCGGCCAAAAACAAAAGTCTTTCAGTAAACATAAATATACCTTCATAGTATTCACATGCCATATAGCCTTACATCCATCCCCTGCAAACCCCTCGTTCTACAGAAACACAAGGACATCCTCACAGAAACAGTGTTCTCCCATTGCTCCATGCCTCCCCCTGTGAAAAGGGCCATCTCTACCTCCATCTGCATGTGTGAAGGGCTGTCCTGGTGTGTCAGTAATGACAATGTCCCAGTGTTCCTCTCTGCCAATTAGCCCTGCCGTAATTACACAGACTCATATGGAGCTGCCAATCACCCAGCTCCTCTGCAGAAAGAACTCCCCCGCCCACTAAAGAGAGCGAGTGACACAAAGAGACTGTGACAGGAAGAGCAAACTGGTTCCCAACAGCTGCTTCTGTAATGCTCTGAACGACCTCACACTGTTTCAATAAGTAGCATGAGGAGGGTTCAGTTCAATTACTCTGACTGTGTGGCAATCTCACAGTCTGCATGAAAAAAGGCACGAAACCATATTAGAGGCATCCTTTGACAAAGTAGTTGTTGATCTGAGCTCTATTTGATGGACTTGTTTCAAATTTTCCGATGGTGCCAATGTTCTTTCAAAGAAAGACTGGATCTTTTGATCCAAGACATTTCATTTAAACTTTAGCTTTTTATTAAGGGTCATTATACTGCTGAAATTTTAAAATCAACCTGTCTTTTGCAGCCTTTACTGACTTTTCTCTGCATCAGCCATGTTTCCATGAGTAATGACCAACTTGTATGTCCTTGTTAAAAGTTTCCTATCGCATGAATTGGAACTACTATATTTCACAATAGAAGTCTATTCTAGATTATCTCTTTGGAGTACAAGTTATAATTGCAGATTCTACCACCTAAGATGTGGATCTCTGCAGCTCTGCAACAACAATTATTACAATTGTTGTCTTTTTGTACCTGAATAATGCATGGCCTGGTAATTGAGGCTAATGTGGTCATATCTTAGTAGGTTTTTAATTTTTATTTAATTAATAGCAAACTCTTTTATAGTTGCATAATACAGTTTGCCACAGCAGTCCTTTAACTTCTTCATTATTTTAGCTCAATCTGCATTGTTCCTTGGTTTTTGACATTCTCTTAATTCACTTTGGTTTGCCAAATAATCTTGCCATTCTTATAGCTGTTGTACCCATGATTTGACTGAATGTTTAAGGCCATCAGCTGCACTGGATTTAAATAGGTTAAAGAGGACTAAGTACAAATGTAGATGTTTATTTGTAAAAAAAAAAAAAAAAAGTATTGAAAACAAGGTATTACAGTGTTTGATGCCACATCTATGCAGTGCATTGTCTTGATCTTTTATATTAAATCCTAATTTTACACCCCCCAAAAAACAACAATTAGTGAAACAAGATGAAATACAACGTTTTTAGGGTTACAGGTAAATGTAAGGTTTATAAAATCACTCTTAACCCATTAGTGATTTTTTTTTTATTGCCTTTTTCCTTTCTGCTGGTTTTTACATTTTTAACATCAATAGCAAAGTTTTATAATATGGTCATATACATGTTATCTGTTAAAATGATATTAAATATAAATATCTAACAACTTTTTTATAAAGAAAAACATTTTGAAAATTATCTTAAATCTCCGCTGCTCTTTTATCATTAATTGATTCCTACTTTCACCCTTGTAAATAAATCAACTCCCATTCCTTCTTAATGGGAGTTGATTTCCCCAGAGTATCTCTAACAGAACACAATAAATGAAAGTTTTATAATGAGGGCGATAATATCTTCACTCATCATTCATCAACCTTTCAAGTGCTACGGGTTGTTTATACAGTAAACCATGTCACCATAATATCAAGCTTTAGGGCGCTACTTATCTGGCAATAACAAAAAGCTGACCCATCAAAATGAGGAACTCAGAGAGAGAAAGAAAACGTAGTTGCCAATTTATTCTCATGACAAGGTGTGCTTTACTCTTTCAGCTGCAAGCTGACAGCAGCTGAGCCGCTCTGGGAGTGAAAGCTGATGGATGGAGGCAACAATAATAATCAGAGCAACAATAATAAACACTTTTATTAAACTGCACTTATGCAACATGGCTAAAAAGTGTGTGACAGGAAATGAACCTATAATTAATGATTAAATAATACAATATGATAGTAGTAGCTCATCTGGGAATGATCTGGCAGATCTGGGAATGCAGGTGGTAAAAGGAAATGTATATAATAAAGGATCAAAAAGAGAACAATTGGGCCAAGGCGATGAACAGGAAGAAGTAATCAGGGGCGAAGGATGCGAATGGGAGAAACTGTAGATCCCAGTAGGAGACCTTACCTCTGGGACGTCTTCTTGTATTTGCGCCTGCCAAAAAAAACAAATAAGGGAAAAAATGAAGCACCAGACAAAGACAAAGATCAGGATCATGCAAAATGCTCTGTATTAACAGATTTATTTTTAAATTTGGCAAAAGATTTGTTAGAACGCAAATATTATGGTCAAAGTAAGCTGTCTTGTCTGATTTTATTTCATACTGTCTGCTTCTCCTGTATTATAAATTGAAGCATCTTGAGTAATCCAAGTCAAATGATCTGTTTTAAAATGCATAAAAAACAAGGTTTTCAATAAAGACCTTTATTAATTAGATTAATGCTTTAAGTGTATAAACCCATTTAATAGTCTATCAGTTTAAAGATAGCAAATATTGGGCTGAATCGATTGGTATAGTTCTGTGGACAAAACTGTACATTGACAAGAAACGGAGAAGACAAGGAATGTCTGAGGAGTCCAGAGTTACCAAGCAGCATTACAGTATATTCCTGTGACCCCACCTGCTAATACCATTAAAATGTTTAAAAGAAAGGGTTCAAAAGTCTACAAACAATTTTCCAGGCTATATGGAACCAAAGTTGATCAGACATATGAGTGAATATAGCAGATAAACGTTAACCTACTGATAACCTGCTATTCCATTAGCCAAAATTAAGCTTCCAAATAAACCAAACACCTGTTTGGTGGGACTTATTATTAATGATATATCCCTTTTTTTTTAGCTTTTATCATGAATATAATACCTTCCTATTGAATTCTAAAAAAGAAAACATGTATAATGGTTGTATCTAAACATAGACATACACCTGTCAGCCCGGACATTTGAATTTGCCATCAAACATGCACACATCCATGTTTTTCTACCTTCATGAGGACTTTGCTTTGACATTCATTCAGTTTTGAATTAATTTCTGTATCCCAACCCAGAGCCCTACCTTAGCGCCACATATTACTGGTAGATACCTTGATTGATCCCGATCCAAAACCAATTTACACATTTGTTGTAAACCCAACCCCTCACCTAAGAACAGCATGCAAAAGTGGGGGACCAGTCGTTTTCCTCACCTTCCCAAAATGACCTCACTTTGCTGGTTAATATGAAAAGTAGATGCACACACTCATATTAACTCACCAAAAGTAAGATCACTTTATTTAGCATTCGACTTGAAAAATCCCTGCATCTCAATAAAGCAATAACAGCAATTGGCTCTAAAAGATGATTTTTACACATCCATATATTTGGACTCATGACAGTAAAGTGAAGAGTAAGAGATGGGGGAAGGCGGGCTGAGGGAAGAGGTTTAACTCACCACTGTTCCCAGGACTGCAGGCCTAAGTTAAAATTCAAGTCAGGTACAATTCACAGCACTTAACTTGATTTGTTTCTCAGTGGTTTTCTGTCTCAACCTTTTAGTGCTCTGTGTAAAACTGCAAGCTAAGGAGGTTATCCTACTACAGAGAAATAGTGAATGAGAAGAATAAATCAATCTTCTGGCCATCAAGCTTTTAAAAATAAAAACTGATTAATTGTCACATCTAGATATGTGCTGCGTTGACCATTTGAAGATATCTAAAGGAAAGCACAGAAAGCTGAGACATGAATAAAATGGATACAAACTGAGAAGGTCAATAGGAAAAAGAAGTAATAATATTTAATCTCTCATCACTTTTACTAAACTTGCTACAATTTGTAATTTAGAAAAGGACTTAATCAGCTTGTATCCCATATCCATAGCATAGTAAAGGCATTGGGTCAGATATTTCCATAAAAGATTGAAATCCCTGAACATAGACATCTAATAAGAATATCAACTTATAAAAGGTCATGTAACTACTTATATATTTATTTAACCAAAAGAAATAGTATCAACATATTCTTTACTTCTCAAGTGAAATGCTTGTATAAAACATTATAAAAGGCCTTAGTAAAGATTCTTTTCTTAGTCATTATTTTTGCTTCTTTTACTATCATCACATATTTGTTGTGCTCATATCCAGTATGTTTTCTATACTCTACCTTATTTCAATCAATTGTTGTTTCAAACAATAGAGATATGAGTAAGTTGAAGTGAGCAGCCTTTATCAAACTTTTATTAAAACGATTAGCAAACAACCACCCTGCTTGAATGAATGATTTACATGTCTTTCCCATTTTGGGGAGAGACTAAGGGCCTGATGTTCAGAAGGTTTGCATGTCTTCAAAGGTCCAAACATGTTTGGATGTGCAGAGTAGATCTTTAAAGAAGGTGTAAAATGATTTGCAATGGCCATTTAGCAGACAGGATGTGCTACATTGTCTGCATATGTGCCTTGGTCAATAAGCAGATCATATTCCATTGACCAAATTGAGCAAATTCAAGGGTGCAAATCTAAACATTAACCACTTGCAAAGTGATTGTCAAAATCTGGAACTCAACTTGAGCAATTTTCTACTGTCATTGTTGCCACAAAGTGGGATTTGGTACAATGCCAGATGGATGCAGAGAGATTGTGTTTGTATGTAAACATATGTGGACCATCAATAACAATAGTGGAATTATATAAATAGGGAGAGAACATCAGTGGGCTGCCACATATTAATGCAGCGGGACAGCAGAAAATCTGAATACAATGAAACCAAATTTTAAAAGGAATGTTTGATCACACCCACTTATTGTATGTACTATGAAAAAAAAGCTGCACATGAAAACTAGTGCCTCTTATTTTGAGCATTTGTTGATTAGACCATTAGGGTAAATAGTTAAGTATAAATATTGGACATTGTTCAGCTTAATTTCTTTTTTAGGAGTTTATGAGAAATCATGCAATTTATTAAAAGTAGAATTCTTTATAATTGGGATTTGTTTATTATATGCAATAAAGTTGAGTGAATGTACCAAGAAGTTATGCTTTTTTGCATTTTCACCATAGGCACAACAAATTGTGGACGTTGATATCATTTGTACACAATGTTTTACATTTTCATTATAACAAAATAAGAAATGTTTCAGGACTTTTACTCAAAATAGGATTTTGCAACACTAAACTGTTGCAAAATGAAAAGTGTCCCTGACTGTTTTGGAATCTGACAGTGGACCAGGAACACAAAAAAGGAGAGAAAAAGAAGGATTCCAGGGCTCAAAGGGTTGATATGGCAAAATAATATGAAACTCAGTAATACACTTACAGTCACATATATGTTGTTTAAAAAGTGTTAACACTAAGTTTATTTGTTCTGGAAATATTTCTCAATACTTCTGATTTGCAGCAGAAAATGAGAAAATTTCTAATTTACAGCCTGAGTGATCTCAATTCAGTCAGAGAATAGTTTTTTCTAAAAATCAGATAATTTAATTGTGACAACCATGTAACTCTATATATGCATTTTTCTCCACAAATCTAATGCCATCACCTTTGAGTCTGCAGTTTCTGAGAAAAATTTTTACTCTTGCTGAGAAAAGCTGGGCAAGGGCCAGTGATTGTAAATGGGATTCCAAGAGGAACCTAACTCAGCAATGTTAAATCATTGCTATTCCTTGATATATTATTACACAAGTTCTACCTTCAAATGTGTTAACTTATTAGAAGTTTGACTTCCAGCCATGGTTGGGCTTTAAATCTCAGACGATTATTTTCAAATTACCGTATTTTCACGACCATAAGGCGCACCGTACTAAAAGGCGCACTCTCAGTTATGTGTCCCATTTCTGTATTTAACACACACATAAGGCGCACCGGACTATAGGGCGCGTTTTTTATATACAGGTACATGTCCTCTACTACCTTTAAATACCTCTACTGCGTATTTAAAAATACAGCGGGGGCAAAACTGAGTATGACTGTGCTTTATTTATGTATTTATTACAAAGTATTAATCAAACCTGGGTGCTGGCCGTGAGACAGACACATCGCAGATGACACAGCGCTGTGATCACTCCTAAATTAACTTAAAATCCTGAAACCTGCCGACGGAATTTGTCATCCATCGCTCCCACGCCGCTCGCAGCCTTACTTTGAACGGCCGCTTCACACCGATGTCGAGCGGTTGAAGTTCCTTTGTCAGACCCCCCGAGATAACGGCGAGCACAGCGTTCATTTGATTCACCATGTTTTTCTCATCAGCTGTGAGATGGGCACGTATGGAGTCACAGATTAACTGCGATGGTGATGCGTGGAAAAAAACACCTGTTCTCCTCACATACACCTCCCTCAGCCACGCTTTCATCATCTCCTCATCCATCCAGCCCTTTTCTTTGCGTTAATATCATATGTCATCAGAGCGCTGTGTCTGTCTCGCTGTCAGCTCCCAGATCAGCTTCTCTGGTTGGTTGATGCGGCGCGTCCAGCAGCAAAACTTCAATTTTTCCATCTCGAGCAGCAGCAGCGCGTTGGCGGTGCGTCAGATGCTTAAAGGCTGCGGGACCTTTTGCTGCGCCTATACGCGCGTCAACCATTGACTTTGCATGTAAACTCGCTGCTTCTGCTGCACCTGCTGGGTCCGGTTCACACCGATGTCGAGCGGTTGAACAGCGAGCACAGCGTTAATTTGTTTCCCCATGTTTTTCACATCAGCTGTGAGATGGGCACGCATGGAGTCACATATTAACAGCGATGGTGATGAGTGAAAAAAAAAACATCTGGTCTCCTTACATTCAGCCACTCTTTCATCATCTCCTCAATGAGGTGGTCTCAAAAGTCGCAGTTACAACACACATAAGGCGCACCGCACCAAAGGGCGCACCGCACATTTTGAGGGAAAAAAAAGACGTTTAAGTGCGCCTTATAGTCGTGAAAATACGGTACAATAAATCATAAAAGGCAACTGAGCAATTTGTTTGTGACTGTGCTTTCTGCAGAAATTTTATTAATTTAATCAAGATTATAATAGCATTTAATTTTAATGGAAGATGATTTTTATTATCTTGATTTTATTTTGATTTCAGCTAATTATTGATTTTATGTTCGAGTATGTTAAGAGACATCTATTAAGGCATCTTTGGACCGACAGACTGAGAAAAGTTGCTTGTAAAGACAAGACAACATTCATCTCTCTAAATGTTATATCAGACAATCTATAATATGTCTGATGAGGTTAGTGACCAGCTAACTGAACAACAACTGTCCGCTAAATTAGCTCTCTTGTTTAAGGGGAGCTAAGACCACCATAAAGCCATGCATTGGGTCCCATGACCCATTTACCGAAAGTGCTGCACCTAATTGTTAACAACAAAAGCAGTTATTTGACTTTTAGGTTTGAAAAGGTAAACATGTAACTTTTTTGTTTTTTCATGCAGAGCAGATATAACAGATTTAAGACTGGAACACTGAGGGTGGAGCTGAGAGCAGCCTTTCAGAAGAGAATCCTCTACCTGTCTATCTGTAGATGATTGGTGAGCCAGAGCCTGTGCCGGAGATTGTGGTGTGATAGCAACACTCACACATAAATCACACAGCTGCCAAACAAATCTCCACGGATAAACTGGCAGTGCATAAGCACGCCATCAAATACACTCTCAAGCCCACATACACTCTCCATCATCCACATCATCACATGGGCACTGAAACTTTCCCCAATCTTAACCCTCACACGCTGCATAATGCTAATCTCTACCTGCTATGCACACAAGATACACTGAATGAAGCGTCAACATGTGAGGCTGCTGGCTCTCTCCATGAGAATAAAGGCTAATGTTGTCTCATACATGCAACAGGAGACCTTTGAGAAAAAAGGATACTACAATTAATCTTAGATGGAAAGAAAGAAAAATGTGAAAAATAAAATGAAATAAAAAAAAAAAAGCATCAGCCCCCACCACTACCATCTAACTCACTGGCCATCAATTATCCAAAAAGACAGATGGTTATGATGGGGACCAAATTGAGGAGACAATGAAATCATCCAGGGAAACTTAATGTGGCAGATGATTATGACAGAGGGACTTACATCCTGGGCTTTTCCCCTAGGAGGGAAACTACCAATGACAGACAGACAGAGTGAAATATTGTTAAATTAAGCATCATAGTAGAAATAATCATGTAAAATAACTTTAGTAAACCCTGAAAATCCTGAAGAGCTCTCTTAAAGTATATTAACCGAGTCACCACTTGTTGTGATGACAGATAATGTATTTCTCTCTGACTTCCCACACAAACATTGTCCATTTCCTTTCATAGACTAACCTTCCTAGAAACACTGCTTCATCATTCCCCTGCTGAGCAAAAATTATGAGACAGGAAACTGGATAATAAGAAAAATCACACATAAATGACATGCAGAGTTTGACTTGGCTCAGGGGGAAAGGCCATAAAGGTGTTGATTGGTTGGTTGATTTACATAAATACTATAATAGTGCCTGCGAGGATGTGAACCTTTTACAAATCTCAGAACTATATGTCAAAACATCATCAGATATTCATAAACATTCCAAACTTAGACAATCAAAAAATTGGTGCCATCTTGTTATTGCAATAATTGCAGCTAATAGTGTAATGTACATGAGAGTAGGAATAGAAGGAGTCGCTTTTTTAATCACTTTTCCACACAAAAATAACTAAGTGAAAGCCTAAAGTCTTGTCTCTCTAAATGTTATATCAGACATTGATATAACATGATTATATAGGGTATTTGGTGCTGGTCCTTAAGGTCTCTGAATAGGGTGTTTAACATTGGTTGGGCTGAAAATGGTCTATTTGCTGTTCTATGAGCTCTAATGCAAGCCTGGTTAAAAGCCCTAGAATGAAACGACAGGTTTTCTTCGTTTTATGGTTTGCTCATGAATATTTAGATAAGCTGTGCGCTGATTGGTTGGTTTACAATGACCAAAGCTGCTGAGCAAAGATGCATCATAGCAACAAGCACTCACTCACTGAAACATTGAAATTGTTGATATGGTAGGGTGACCTGACGTACAATTTTTCCAGGACATGTCCTACCTTTCATACCTAAAGTAATGTCCAGGGGGAATTTCAAATCTCAGCACATATATCGAAACACACCAGGCACCGAACCTAGCCCCTGGTGGACAGGGGCAGGGAGTCAGCGTGGTACAGAGCGGCCGAACCCTACCCAGTGATGGTAGCCTGGACACCGGTGGCACCATGCCTCCCCCCCCGCCTGCCTTACTGGCCCCCAGCCCCCCCTCCTCCGGCTGAAGACGGGCCCGGTCCAGTTAGAGGCCCAGAAGTCGACACTTCATCCCCAATAACCCATGCCTGTAAACCCAACTGTAGATTAAACAGCTAAACTAGTGTCTTACATTTCGCAACTTCTATTCATGTTCTTGGGCCAGTGAACCAGTGGGCTGGTCTGTATGTAAATTTCGGGGCATGACAAAAGTACAGGCCAGAACCAAATAAGGCACCACCCCCGAGTTTACGTCAACTCAGGGGTTTGTTTGGATTTGCCTGTTTTATGGCGAAAGTTAAGAATTGTGAGATTTGCAGAGAAAGGTGTTGTTGATGGGGTTTGAACTTGTATGTCGTTATCTATCTATCTATCTATCTATCTATCTATCTATCTATCTATCTATCTATCTATCTATCTATCTATCTATCTATCTATCTATACACACACACACACACACACACACATATATATATATATATATATATATATATATATATATATATATATATATATATATATATATATGTAATGTTATTTCTCATCTAGTTATGTGTTTTGCAGTTAGATATTAGAGAAATAGCAGGTCAGGGTTTTATAACACCCATACATCAGAAATCAGACACATTTCTGTAGTTGGCGTATGTTTACTCCAGAGGGTATAGTTTTGGATGTGGAAACCTCTGTAGAGAGAGGTACAAACAAGATTTTAGTTGTTGTTTTTTTACATTTAGGTAGAAACTATATTGATGCCCATTGAATATAAATAATGCACAAGTGCACAAACATAAACAGGTGTGATTAAAAACCTTTGCAAGCCTCAAGAAGGTGTGCCTACGACGGAGTATTAGGGCCACACATGAAGAGAAAAAATATTTTTGCCATGACGAGATTAAACTCGACATGTCGACTTTAAAGTCGCCATTTGGAGAATAAAGTTGATATATCGTGGCGACTTTAATCTCGACATTCCAAAGTTTGGAGAAAAGAGCAACTGCGCTCCACAGCTGCAGTCTGCGTTTTAAAGGAGAAGTTCGGTTTTTTACACTTTAAGCCCATTTTCTGTAGTGTCCAGGATGAAATCGAATGATCGACACCAAAAGTTTGACAATTGCTCTGCTTTTTGGCTCATTTAGAATCCACCCCTGGCTGCTTTAGAATGGCTTCCATAGAGCATGTCCGATAATGTCCTTAAAACAACCTTAAACGTTCTTTTTTTAAAATATGCTACTCACCGTGTCGTCAGCGCTGTTCAATGACGTTCCAAAAAAAGTTTCGTGAAGAAAAAACGTTCCTGTAGTGTTTTATTTAGCATTTTGTAAATCCCATTGAGTTCTGTTGGCATAGTCAATATTCCGCTGCCACCGGAAACGGAAATGGGGCCTGTTTACACAGTTGAAGTCTTTTCGCTTCACTCTGTGTACTCCGACGTCGAGGTGCTAACGTCTCTGTTAAACACTTAAAAAAACTCTGAAAATGGAATACGAAAGGTGGATTCTTGATTCTCGACGTCGAAGTACACAGAGTGAAGCGAAAAGACTACAACTGTGTAAACCGGCCCCATTTCCGTTTCCGGTGGCAGCGGAATATTGACTATTCCAACAGAACTCAATGGGATTTACAAAATGCTAAATAAAACACTACAGGAACGTTTTTTCTTCACGAAACTTTTTTTGGAACGTCATTGAACAGCGCTGACGACCCGGTGAGTAGCATATTTAAAAAAAAGAACATTTAAGGTTGTTTTAAGGACATTATCGGACATGCACTATGGAAGCCATTCTGAAGCAGCCAGGGGTTGATTCTAAATGAGCCAAAAAGCAGAGACAGGACCAATTGTCAAACTTTTGGTGTCGATCATTCGATTTCATCCTGGACACTACAGAAAATGGGCTTAAAGTGTAAAAAACCGAACTTCTCCTTTAAGAGTGAAGGTAGTCTTTGACGTGCTGCAACTGTATAGGATTCTGTGCATGTATCCTGTGCAGTGGTTGGCTCTCTTGAACTAATTTAAACTTTATTGTCGACACGTCGAGATTAAACTCAACATGACATTTCAACTTTATTCTCGAAATGTTGAGTTCAATGTCGACATGTCGAGTTTAATCTCGTCATGGCAAAAATATTTTTTCTCTTCATGTGTGGCCCTAATACTCCGTCGTATGTGCCCCACTCCTCCCAAGAAAAAAAAATAATAATCAAAAGGTCTAATCTTGTACAATGCTTACCAAATCTAGAAATTGTTTGAAAGATATTTCATTTTAGTCAGTTTTATTCGCTCTTACTCACCCTCACCCCCTTATTCACTAATAGCTAAAATTGAAAACAAAACACTGCAGCACAAATAAAAAGCCAGATCCAATATCTTCATCTGATTTGTCAGTTTTTGAGGTAAAATAAACACAAAACATATTTACATTCAGCTTTTAATTACAATTTTAGCCCAGTGTGTATCTACTAGGTATAGTACTAAATACTAAACTAGTTTAAGTCGTGATGCAATAATAACTGAGCTCAAATGACCTAATGCTCGCACAGATTATAGCAGTGAAAAAGAGTAAAGATAAATGTACTCACAATCCACGGAGCCTTAGCCAGATCTTCTCTATCTGTTCCGGCTGTAGGTACTTTAAGGCAGTACTTTCAAACTCCTCAATTTCTTTGGTAGGAGACTCCATATTAGACAGAGTTCCAGATGAAACAGCAGAAGAACAAGTTAGAAAATTACAAAATAAAACTTAAATCTCCTTTAAAAAAAAATCAGGAATAAGGAAGATGCAACACAGAGAAGAATGTTGTGAATCCCAGATGGCCACTGAAGTTCCCTTTAAATTAGCATCCAGGGCTGCAAAAAACTGTCTTCCATCCTTCTCCTTTCCTCTCTTGTAGTATGAGTATATGTGGCTGAAACTCAATAAGTATGAGTGCAGCACAGCGCTCAACCAGCTGTGACAGTCGTGAAACAGTCCAATTGCAGCTCTGTTTTCTTTTTTTCCCTCTCTTTTTACTCTCTCTCTCCCTCTGTTTTACATTCACTTCTATCTGGTGTGAGCACAGGGGTCCTGGAGCCGTGCCATGCTCTCCCAGCAACAACGGGATGCAGACGGCAGGGCAGTGCAATCCGGGATTAACACACACTGCCGAGCTCTCCTCATAAGTTGGAGGGAGGAAACAGCTCCAGTCAAAGAGAGGGAGGAGCCAGACTAATAATGAGAATCCATGTTCAGTTTAATCCAGAGGAAAACCACGAGGGGGTGAGAGAGGAAAATGAACAGTGATACAAAACAGTAAGAGGGCAAGACCTTTGTGTTAAAATAAAGAAATACATTTCTGGTTAAAACAACTTTAGAAAACACATGATTTCCATTTACCTTCAAAAAGGTTGCATATTTTTAAAGGTTTAGATGATTATAAAGCAAAGAGAGACCTCCAAGGAGGAATTGACCAATATTTACATCAAAATCATTGCTTCTAATCTTTAACTCTGTATCTTCTGTCTATTCATTTAAAATGTAGACCATCCATTTGCTGTACAACATATTGAATGCTACACCAAAGGGGATTAAATAGCATGCAGACAGAGCAGTGACACTGATTCAACAGAGATTACTTTGATCCATTGAGTGCATGTGGGACCATATTCAATCCCACTAGATAAAAACATAAAAATATGTGAAATGCAATTCTCTCTTTCTCCTTTAGCTCATGACATACATCCAATGATAAGCAGTGTTTTACATAAAACTGGAATGTACACAGATATAATGAGTAAGGCACATAATATTGTGTATATTTTAGTCAATAATTTCCTCCAAGTTTGAACCATGTGGTTGGTTGAGTTGAGACATATTTGAGAAGTGTTTTTAAAATGTGTTTTACAAAACATTGTCCCAGGGAAACCAATCCAAAGCATGATGCAGCAACCACTGTGCATGTACAGTATGGCAAGACATTGATAAGATTACTTATTACTAAGATTGTAGATTAGCCAGTAAGATTTGACGCTGAGATAGTGTTGGAAAGATTTTGTTCTTAAATGAAGAGCAAAGAATTTGCTTGTTAGAGATTACAATAAGAGGGATCAGACTTTATTATGCTGTCAATCGACGTTAATTTGCAATGATAATGCAAAGTGTAAGCCACTACTATTGTTACTCAAACAGACTGAAAAGGCTCTTATGTTCATTAAATGTTTCAACTTATTATTTTAGGTAAAACTAATATTTGCACCTTGACTGTTTGTTATATTAGCCACTTGGCCAGATTAAGAGAGCAAGGTCTGCTGGGGACAAAGTGTCTGAGCCCTGTAATGACCCCAGTTCTGAAGACATAATACTAAAAAAAAAGTTAATTTATGGTACTTTTAGCATTTCAGCCTAATTAATAAGTTATTCTAAAAAAAAAAAATATTCTAAAACCCTTAATAAATGTAAGAGTTATATATGGATGAATTAAACCTCTGGTTTTAAAAAAAATATCAAAATATTTTTCTTATTCAGTACATTCAGCACACAGTAAATTTCCCCACTATGAAATCAATAAAGTCAATCAATCATCAAAGAGTGCTAGAGATGCAGAATTAAATAATTTAACAGGCAGAAGAATATGTGGTGTCCAAATGGTTTTTAAGTCTAGGCTTCCAGAATAATGAAACTCACTGGTTTGCAACTGTACTGCTACCCAACATGCACACATTTTGAAACGCACCTGTTTACAGCGCAATGCTACGTGTTATTTTCTTTGCAGACAGGAAAGAATATTCCTGAGTCAGATATCCAAATCTTTATGCTGTTTTGTTTTGTTTTTTTTTTGTGAGGCAACCACAGCACCATCCTGAGCCTGCACATCCTCTCTGCTCTAAGTGTTACCACCATTGCCTGACAAATCATACAATTCCACTGAGGTTTTTTTTTTTATTATTATTATCAGCAACGGCATGTGTCTTATTGATTATTGGCTACCCAATATGGATGAGACCACTTGGGCCCCTGGGCCTGTGACCATAATGCCTATTGGATAATCCAGCCTTGCACTTGGTAGAATGAGCTAAATGCTCAACTACACTACTTCCTGAACCTCAGCCAGCTCCTTTGTTTCCAGGCATTCATTCCTCGGAAGACTGATTTCTATGCCAGATAAACAAAAAAAGGCACACATAATTTTCCCCTCCAAACATAATTATTATTATCATGACCAAATAGCTTAATCTTTGTCAAGTTTAACCACAAAACCAAAAGGATTTTGATTGTTGTGAATTTCTGTCTGGTTCAAAGTTATTTTAATGAAAAGGAAAAGTAGAGTTGTGGTGATTCCCAGATTGTTTCATTTCATCCTTATTTAATTTATTTACGTTGATACAGCTGTATGATCAAACAAGACAATATTCTCATGAATCAATCAAAAGTGGTTGAAGAACAGATTCAGCAGGCTTTCCTGTAACTTCTGAAAAACCATTGACCTTAACTATAAAGAAAATATTTAACACCAGAGACTGTGTCACAAAAGCAAACAATTCATATAACCTCTGCACATATCTCGAGCCACAATTATGCTAGGAGCTCTAATGGGATCAACATGGTTTTGTTAGCACATCTTATAAAGGAACAAATAAT
The DNA here is from genome assembly GCF_016077235.1 of Cyprinodon tularosa. Taxonomy (NCBI): domain Eukaryota; kingdom Metazoa; phylum Chordata; class Actinopteri; order Cyprinodontiformes; family Cyprinodontidae; genus Cyprinodon; species Cyprinodon tularosa. Next base: position 600,489 of record NW_024038565.1, on the reverse strand, counting down.
GAAATATATAAGGACTTGCGTATTGTGTATTTAATCATGCATTTGTAATTTTGATCCTGTGTAGCTCTGAGGTAAGATAAAAATAAAAATCCAGTTTCTACAGCCAGTTTGTATACCTGAACTTGAAAACAGTTGCTTCTTTGCCAGTAGGTCCAACATTAAAAAACTATTATTGTAATTCAGTAAAAGTGCAAAATTTCTAGATAATTCATGCCAGGGATGAGTAAAAGTACGATTTTGAAAAGCACTGACTTCCAAATAAACAAAGATCATGCTGTTTTTTTCTTTTGTCTGGTCCCAAACTTGTGAAAATAACTCAATCAGTCACCCTTGATCTTTTCAATACTTCTGCAAGCCCCCCAAAATACTCTCAGGTCTTTCAATTACTTGATGTACAATGCGGGGATAATGCCAGGGGACACCTCAAAGAGCTTCCTGCTTTGATCTGTTGAGACGGTTCTTCTGTGAGGACACGGGTTTGTCTGAGTGCCATGTGTCTAGGGATGTTCACAAAGGTGCACTAATCCATGTCGCTTTTCCCCCAGTCCTTCAGTTTCTTCCTTGTTTTTTGTATCCCCTTTATAGAACATAGTTTATTGCATTCTGTAGAGGTATGCTGGCTCAAGGGGATTCCACGTCGTGAGCAGAAATGACACGTTAGCTTAGTGAGCAGCAGCTTCACGTCTGACTGCACATTATACACAGGTTTTCACTACATGTACCTGATGTTACATGCCATCAGAATGTGAATTCATGTCACAGAAAGCGGGTTACATTTTTGGCACAAAAGCTTAAAAAAATTAATATCAGCTAAAGTTAAAAGTAAAAGGTAGAGTACATTAGGAGATAGTAAAATTAGAGACAAAATCATATCTCTTGCTTGATGAAGGTCAATTGTCACTAACTAACTAATCTCAGTCCATTAACCAAAAAATGTAAATCTGGTCTGTATGACATCAACACATAAACATCAAATCCAAGCTGAGTCTAAAATATGTATATATGTATATAGATAGCTATGTATATATATATATATATATATATATATATATATATATATATATATATATATATATATATATATATATATATATATATATATATATATATATATATATATATATATATATATATATATGTGTGTGTGTGTGTGTGTATTATTTTCATCTGGATTGGGAAATACTGAAAGGATACTGAAAACAGGAAGCCTATTAATGCTATTAATTATTGGATGGAAGAGAGGTTTGGTTATATAAATTAAACTCCATCAGACTCCTTTTCAGGCTCACAGTCACCAAATATGTTGTGCATTAACATGTATGTATGTAAATATGTAAATTTGATAGTAAGGAATTGCATGTAGACTTAGAAACATGAAAGTCTTTGTTATTATAATATTTTGTTGGTGAAATGTCTGAAATAAAAACAAATATCATCATCATCATCATGAAAACTGGTAAAGCTATACTACAAATATTTTTCCCACATATTTTCCCTCAGACAGTTTTGCAGAGTTATATTTTTGTCCTAAATGTAACATTATGTTTTTCCAAATACAAAATATTTCATATGTTTACAAAGTGGCCATTTAAAAAAAGGTTAATAAAGGATTTTTTCCCCCCAAGCTGTGGTTTGCGAAGGGGGAAGACAATCATCAAGTCACAGGAATAACAGATTTATTTAAACCCAGCAGTTTGCTGTTTATCTTTGATAACATAATTTATATGACTCAGTTTAGACTAGATGTGAATAATATACAAGAAAATACACAAGGGGTTTTAACTTGAGTGCTCCTAACTTCCATATCCGACAGTTAAATGCTATAAAAATGTGTTTTTGAGGGAGGAGGCCAGTTACAAATTACAGTCATCAGCAGGCACTTGGCACCTTTTCAACTCCAGTTTTAGTATTTGTTTTAAAACCCCATAAACATGCAAGTTAGGTTAACTTGGCTCTCTAAATCACTGTGAGGTCTAGGTCTGTGTGCAGTTATTTTTCTATCTCTGTGTTTCCCTGTGATGGATCAGTTTCCAGGGGAACCCCTGCCTCTTGATTACTGTCATTTTGAGACTGGCAGCAACCTTGTGACCCTAGATTTACTAGCTATGAAAAACTGCTGGATACAGACTATATATACTGCCTCCTTACCCTGCTGCTCTCAGTAGTCATTTTTCAGCTAACAGCAGCAATGTAACATTGTCTTTCTCGAACTAACAGTGAAAGGTTGGATAAAAGGTTTTTGAACAAAAAAAGTTTTAGAAATGAATATAAATCTATATTCTAATCATAAAAATCAAGATAAAAAAAGTAAGAGACCGGAAATTTTAAAGATCTCACTGAATATACCTTTCTGAACTTCTGGTAACATAGATGATGTATAAAGAGAGAAAGAAATGAAACTTCTTATGAAGGCATATGTAAAGCCTCGCTAAGCATTAGAAGCAGTCTTACCATTATTTTTACTTTAGAATATTATATTATTATACTGATACTTTGACAAACATTTTATAGTCGTGTCAGCCTGCTAAATTATAGACTTTAATAGATTTTAGTAAAAAAGACCACCCAGATATTGCATTAGACTGACAAATATATCAATTTCAAAAGAGAAATGTTTAATTATTTAAACAACAGTGTACTTCCGCGAAATACTAACTCAGAACTGCTTTTGCATAAATTCCAGAATCTTGCTGCTGTGGTGTAAAAGCAAACAACTGGTGGGTGGTGAAAAAAGTTCTGACTGGCTTTAAAACTGCTTTCAGTTTGTCTGTGTTGTTTGGTCTGTTCAGCATCTCCAGAAATGATTAAGAACAGAAGGGAGCATGAAGTGTTTTGATATTTCAAGGTGGATGCCTGCATTGACTTCAGGAAACACATGTAACCAATGCTAGCAGTTGACATTCCACCTCAAATCATCCCTATGGAAACTTCTGATTTGACTTTGGTAGGTTCTGTACCTCTGAAGCCTGGGACCTTGACTTGAAAAAAAAATTTTGAAAACTTTACTTTCAACTAAAAGGATGATTTTAGAACACTTAGCAAAGGTCAGTTTTTTTATTCTTAGCCAAGGTAAGATGGTTCTGACATCTCTGGCTGAAAAGTGGCTTCAAACATAAGTACAATTTTCTTGAATTGTGAACCTTGATGTTCCGACCCTTCTGTCTACCAGTTTAGAAGCTTTTTTAACTTTTTGGAATTATTTATTCTTAAGATTCCTCTCTTTAAAGGGATCATAGAATGATTGTAAGGTCTCTGAATAGGGTGTGTAACATTGGTTGGGCTGAAAATGGCATATTTGCTGTTCTATTAGCTCTAATGCAAGCCTGGTTAAGAACCCCAGGATGAAACAACTGGTTTTCTTCATTTTATGGTATGCTCATGAATAAATAGATAGCTGTGCGCTGATTGGTTGGTCTACAACGAGCGAAGCTGCTGAGCAAAGACGCATCATAGCAACAAGCATTCACTCAATGAAACAACGAAATTGTTGATATAGGATGACCAGACGTCTTCTTTATTCCAGACATGTCCTGCAGGGAGCCAACGGGGGACGGAGCGACCGAACCCGACCCGGTGACGGTAGCCGCAGCCCTGGGGGGAAGCATAGTAAGGCAGTCAGGGGGTAGGATAATGTCACCCGGTTGGGTTTGGTCGTTCCGTCCCCCAGCTAGTCGTTCCATCCCTGGACCAGCCCCGGAGATAATGGCTTGGTTTGAATGCCCGGTCCAGTCTAGTCAGCGGCCCAGCTGGGGAAAAAAATTCCCCTTCCTCTGTGCAGCCTTGAAAACTGCATATACGCCTGTGGTTCTGGCTCATTTTCAATTGAGAAACTGCCTGCTTTATAAATCTTGTAGAAATAAACCCAACTGTAGGTTAAACAACTAAACTGGTGTCTTCCATCTACCTCTATTCATGTTCTTGGGCCAGTGAACCAGTGGGCTGGTCTGTATGTCTATTTCGGGATGTGACAAAAGTACAGGCCAGAACCAAATAAGGCACCACCCCCTAATTGACGTCAGTTTGGGGCTTCATTTGAATTTATCCGTTTTATGGTGAAAGTTTAAATTGTGAGATTTGCAGAAAAAGGTGTTGTCGATGGGGTTTGAACTTCTCTGTACGTCCATTTCAGCCACTGAGCTATCGTTATTCATCTATGACATTGTAAACTCTACTCAATTCTATGACCCCTTTAGAACCATTTTCCCGGCAATCAAAAGTCTGCAAATTTACACTTTAAATTCCTTATCATGATTCTTTCCATTAGTGTGACAGTGACTTCCTAATAAAGCTCGATATTTAAACTCTAATAAACTGGAGCTGATAATTCAGCTGCATCTCCCCTGTATGCTTCTGTTGTACCCAATAAAACCTTGTGCAGGCACAGGGCAGCTGTGCTTTTTATTATTATTTCAGGTTATATCCATAAAAAATAAATATCCAAGACACTCCTGCATATGCCATGATACAAACACCATTCATTTATGTATTTATGGTTTTATTTTTTTTTAAAGTTTCAGTTCTCTTTAATGTGGTATTGTTAAACGTAAAACGATTAATAGTGGCACAGCACACAACACTGACAGTTGGAGGTAGGGCTTAAAGCCGCAGCTCCTGTTGGTGGGTCCATGGAAACACAGGTAGTTCTACGAGGAGCAGAGAGAGACCGAGTGGTTTAGAGTCATGTGGAGCTGAAATTGTTGATGGAAAAGGGGCATATGACCATAAGCAGGTTAATTCTCAAATCACTAGTCTTCCAAAAGATTATGTAAGCCGTAACAAACCCATAAAGCAACATATTTGTATGTAAATCCTTTGATTTCCTCCTCCTGTGAAACATTTAGATGTTCTTGGAAAAACTGCAAGCCATAATCATCAAATTGTACACTATTAGAAATCACCAGCTTAACAGTAGTATTTTACAGAAATGAAAATCCTCTGTAATATCCCAAAGATTACCAGTTAAAATTAGTCTCCTTTGATTTGACAGCATTTAATTCTTATTTTACAGAAAAATTCTGCAATCAAAAAATATCACAACAAGGTCTGTAATATCGTAGCAACACAGTAAAACCAATACAAAGATTTCACAGAATTAAACACTAATATTACAGTGGAAAAACTTTATTGAAAAGTCCTGGAAAGTCGTATGGCAAGACAGTGGTATGACTGTTAGACTAATTGGCAACTCCAAATTGTCTTTAGGTGTGAGAATGTGTGTGCATAGTTGTATGTCTCTGTGTTGCCCTGCAACGGACTAGTGACCTGCCACGGTGTACTCTGCCTTTCACCCATAGACTGCTGGAGAGAATCATGAACACCACCATGACCCTGACAGATTAAGCGGGAGAAGATGACTGGAGGGATGTATTCATTTGCATTACTTTCACAGTAAATTGCTGCTCAATTTAAGCATTATATACAATTGAAGTTGTAAATTCAAAATAAATGAATGAGAACTTCTACATTACTTTACACGTTGTTTAAGTACAGGGCCTTATTGTAATGATGTATGGCAAAATGCTGCAATCCTCCAGTAATGTGTTGTAATATCACAGATGTGAAATGACAGTAAATTGTTGTGAGCGTGTTTCACAGTATAATGTTGTACTCCTTACAATTCAAGGCTAAAATGTTTGCAGTGTACATACTAGCATATTTTCCCTGAACCATTAATAAGTAAAAGCCCTCAAACACGTCTACTTTTTTCAGTGATCTTTATGATCTATATACAAATTGTTCTGTGCAGTGGAGGACCAGGCGTCACCTACTTTCACTAATTAATACACTATCAAATAATACCTTTGAAATACATTTTAGAATTCTGTTTCTAAAGTGAGATTTATAAAGCCACAATTCATAAATCTGATAAATTCCTTTCCTTATTAGACATTTCAATTATTATTCTGTTTTCCATTTTCTTTTTCACTTTGCACTTTAAAATCCTTGTTGCAATGACATTTCTTTTAACGCCACGCTCTTCATTTAGCATTTCTGCTATCCTTCTGCTCCATGTGTGTTCTCCCATTTTTACTCTTTTCCGTTTAGCTTTTTTGCAGGACCTTTCTGGTCGCTGAGCAGACTAAAAAACAACTTAAGCCAATCACAGTAGCTACTATGATGTAACCAGCTCTTCTTTCTTTGGTGAGACAGCTTCACAACAAAAATTGTTACTGCTCTGCCTTTCACTATCTTAAACACTAGTCCCACTTTATCTAAGGTATGGATTACTTTAGTTAGCACTAAATGTTTAGTTAGTAGACAAATTGTACATAAAGTTTGCAGATGGAAAAGAAAGCAGCAAGCAACATTTGGAACAGCTCAACAGACAATTAAATCCCTTAGGTTAACTACATCCATAGTACTGATGTCAATGATTTAAGCTTTAAGGAGACTTCTGCAAATAAGGCAAAACTTTAAAGCATCCATTCAGTGCTAAGAAGAATAGTTTATTTCAAAATTGGATTAGATCGAATTGTTACTTTTCCAAATAGAATATGCCTGTGAGTTTCCACTGTCTGGGGTTACATAGTGAGCATGTTGAGCAGCTAAGTCTCCTGCAAAAGCTAAAGGGACCAGAGAGGACATGCTAAATAGAGAGGCTAAATTAAAATGAAAATTAAGCTGCAACATCTGTTTAAAAACGCAAGGTTAGTTTCAAAGTTTTAAATGTTTGATAAGGAAATGTATTTATGATCAAATTTATGAATTGGGGTTGTTAATTTTCCATTTAGAAATACAACTTGAAAATAGCATTTAAAATAAAACAGGATTTAAAAGCATGTATGTGATTTTAGAATTTTTTTAAAAAGTTTATTCAGAACAAAAAATGTTAAAAGTTATTTTGCTATTGTTTGCTTGACAAAATGCATGCAAGATATATGTTTTAGAATAATTCTAAATACAAATAAATCATTTAGTTCTAACTGGAAGAAAGGCAAATTGGAACTTGGTGAGCTGAAGAGCAGGATTAATGCACTCTTGCTGAGAGATGTAGAAAGCCTAAAAAATATACCAGAAAGCACCTAAATAAACTGGTAAGTGGATACTAATGAAACATCTTCTGGAAATGAAGAAATGGGAGAAACAGAAATAAACAACATAATTCAGTATCTGCTTATATTTCTAAACTGCAGACATTTTTCCTGCTGCCTTTTTCATGCCCAGTAATCTGGATATAACGTTGAGTGTTATTAACAGACTGGAGAGAACATTCAAACACGGTTTGTGACAATTTGCAGCATTTGTCACAAAGTCAAGATAAAATATGAGTCAACTCGAAGATAGAATAAAACAAAATGGAAAGTGTTAACAGTTAAAAGCTTTTTCAGCGACCTTGATGGAGGTTTGGGTATGCCTCAACAATAACAGTCTTCATGAGAGATTTTCTACAGGGAAACGTTGTTTAGTTACATAGTTAACATTCAATATAAATTATCGATTTATGGATTAACTCAACAACCTAAACCTACCACCTTCCTTACTCTAATGATAAAAAATATATGATTAATTATTATTACAAGTGCTAAGGATAGACCCCCAGAGAAACAAGCCATCCTCAAATAAATTTGTACAACTAAGATGGAAGGACCTGATGAAAATTATACTGTAATATCTACTGAGGCTCCAACATATCTCAGACAGTGAAATCAAGACATTAATAGCCCTTGCCATTTGGAGGTGCATGAAAAATTCAAATCTCATTTAAATTTCCAGGCAGCTCGATAAGGATAGCTATGCATCAAAATAGCAATCGCCTTCACAGTAATGACCACATTTTCTTGGAGATCATCTATCAAAAAATATGATTCTCATGCCTAAACTTTATTTCTCTCAGAATTAGTAGAGATACAAAACCAGTTGAAAGAAACTGAGCTCACTCAACCAAAAAAGAGTTATTTATTTGTGTGGTTATGGAAGTGGAAAAATACATTAGTTTGCTCCTAAAGAAGATAGCAACAGGTCAAAGGTGCGGACTCAGGGGAGAAGAGAAGCAATCTCAGTAAAAAAGGAAAAGCATTTTTACACAGGGCTGGCTCCTTGTTTTCACCTTCTGGCTAAAAGTTCCCAAAGATAAGAATTGTTCTTAAACCTTTTATCTGAGTTTTGCCATAGGGATATGATAAGAATATATATATAGACCTTAGAATGAAGGACTTTGGTTTAGAGCAAGGATGACACTGCAAAAATATCTAAAAATAAGTAAACATTTCTTACAATAAGTAAATTCACCCTTAATTTTAGTAGGTTAATAAGACAATCTGCCAATGGAATGGGTATAATAAAATAACACCATTAACATAAGCTTTTTATTTAAAATGTAAATTATCTTATTTAATGGCAGTGTCTCACTTATCTGATTAATCCAAGGGAAAATGCAAATATTTTGAGACAACTGACTTACTTAGATTTCTGTTTTTTGCAGTGAAGCAAAAACAATGCAGCTGACTAATAAGAAAGTTTTAATAAAAAGAGCTCCAGAGCTGCTAAATTGATCTTTGAAACAGGAATATAGATAAAAGCTGGTGCCAGATGCCACAAAATATGTGTTGTCGACTTAGTGCTTAAAAGGTGTTGTCTCAAATTTAACAGGATTACTGTCGTAAAGTTCATCTAACCTCCGAGATCCTTCGTTACAAATCCTCAGAGATGGCAAAAGTACTCACTTTCCGTACTTGAGTAAAAGTACAGATACTTGTGTTAAAAAATACTCTGGTAAAAGTGGAAGTACTGATTAAACTTCTTTACTCAAGTAAAAGTAACAAAGTACAGGCTTGTAAATTTACTTAAAGTATAAAAGTAAAAGTAGAAACCACTTTTTTCATGCCGTTGCCTACATTTTAAATGGATGTCTGCCAATAGGACTAGATCTCCGTTGTGTTCATTTTCAATCATCTCGTCGTCCATACTACTATGCTAACGCCACCGCCACCAAGCTGCAATGATTTGCCGCCAATGAATACCGCCGAATCTGTCGATTCATCTTGTAGTGGTGCGTCAAATGCAACGTAGATTCCCATCCAATTAGATTGAATTTGGTATTGATGACGTGAAAAATAATAACGGTAACTCCATTGAAATGATTCAAAACTAAAGTAACGAGCCAATTTTTTTAAATGTAAGGAGTAGAAAGTACAGATATTTGTGTAAAAATACGTAGTAAAGTAAAGTAAAAATATCAGAAAAATCTACTTGAGTACAGTAACGAAGTATTTGTACTTCGTTACTTCCCATCTCTGCAAATCCTTATGTGATCGGTTCACCTTGTGCTATTTGCATCTATTTACTTAAAGATTTCTCATTGCATTCTCATTTTCTGGTACCTGGTGAATATATTTATGCATCTTTTAACCTAATTTTCCTTGCTAAATGTTATTTTCTAGAGTGCGGTCTATTTATTCTAAACAGCTAGAGCAGTAAGCTCCATAAGCTTGTTAGTTAGACACCCACAGCCCTTGGAAGGAGCAAATGGGGACATGATTGAGAGTTATTTAAAAAGTACCCATCAAGGCTAGAGACTGTATAATCCAAGCAAAGAGGTGCTGTAACCTACAAGTGTAAATACTTCCACAGAGAGCTGTCATACTAGCAATTATGGATGGCTTGTTGTCATGTAGATTCACTTTTAAACTCAGTTAGAGTCTAAACAAAAAGTCCCAAAAAGTATGTGCTGCTTATTGACCCGTTTATAAGAACACTCAGAATATGATACACCTGTTTTCCATTGCATACAGCATCTTACTTCTACCTAGATATGTTTATTAAATAAAATGTTTCATTTATTTATAAGAAATTTAATTAAAGCAACTCACATTTTTAAAGTTTATTTTATAAATCACTTTATTATTCTCCATGGAGCAAGCTTTATCTGTGAAACCAGATACTCAAAAGCTTGCATTAAATTGTAAACATTTTATTTTTCAAATATGGAAAATCTCTGTAAATTATTTATTTGTTCTTCTGACCTTAACTTGTTAAGAACAAAGCCAAACACCTTATGCTCTTCCAGTGGCTTCTTACACAAAACACACTGCCTTCATGGCGTCTTCCTTCTGACAATGCTGCTTAGCTTCTCCCACAGTGACTCATTATGGTCCAGATCTTGAGATTGTGCTAGCTTCTCCCTTTCACTCAGAACTCTGGATCATGGCATCTTTGTAAAATATTGATAATGCATTGCTGGAGGCATTCTTAGGGTGAGTATCTTTGTTGAAGCGTGAAACTGGTTCTGAACAAATGTTATCCATGGGGTATTTCATAGTGAAAGTTCTAATGGTAGCCTTTTGCACCTAAAGCTCTTTTCCACTCAGTACAAATCTCCTATTTGACCTCCCTCAAAGCATGGCAAGACCATCTTGCTGTCTCCCCCATGATTAATTCAAGGTCTCAAAAGAAGTATTTTTGGACCTCTTCATTTGTTCCTCAAACATTATGTCACCAAAACATATCTTCCTGTTTCTAAAGTCAGTGACATTTTCTCTAATTTGGGCAACCCTGGAATCGACTTTTTCTTGGCATGTCAACTATGAAGTCTATCAAAAGTTCACCAAAATAAATAATAGTAAATTCATGCTGCCCATACAAGTTACATCTCCCTTCCTTTTGTCCATGCTTTAAAATAACAAACCTGATTTGGTTAGAATATTAATACATCATTGGGATCTGTTTAGAGTAGTAGTGGAGCCTGAAGAGAAGGGTGCACCTATATCTTGGGTGAGTGGATTAAAATGCCTGTAGTGTATTTACAAGCTATTATTTGGATAAAGGAAATCCTAATAATACTAATAATGTGCATGACAATTTCTTCTGTTTCTCATAAACTGGTCATATAGTATTTGTAGCATTACAGCCTCTGGTCTTACTTCCATATTCTTAACCATAGTTAATTTTTTTTTAAAGTCTTGGCCTTTTGGCAATCTTGGATTCTGAACAGCAGTGATCATCTTGTTGTTTAGTCTGGCACATGTTAGAGCTTTATTCTGTTCCCAGTTTCTGTACATTTGACTCCTGTTTCAATGATATATAGTGTCCTGATGATTGTGTTTAGATTTTATCTGTGTAATATTGTGGCATTTCATGTGGTGCAGCAGTGACTCAGCTATGTAACATCATAATATTGAGGCTATGTCTTAATCATTTAGATAATGGCTTTGCTATTTGGGCTTCCTGTCTCTCTGACCAGCGGAGGCTCATTAGTGGGCTACTGAGGCTTTTGATGGAGCTCTTTGCTTCACAGGGGCTGTCTGTGGGGGTCTGTAAACCCATTGCTGCTGCCAAATGAGGGGTCAGCTACAGAGACAGTAGCCTGCCATATCGGAGACAGGCGCCTTAATCAGCTGCAGAGTGAACTGCAGCGCATGGTATCCAATTAACCATCAGATAAATCTCAACAGTTGACCACATAGGGGTCATAGCTGCAAATGAACATGGAGATTTGGCAGGATATGAGGCTATGTTAGTTTGAGGAGCTACAAGGATTGCGGCATAATGTTCAAATTGCATTGTAACAACAAAAAAGCAGATTAATCATATATTTTCATCATACCCTATAATGTTTTTCCAGGAATTATAGTTTACTTTTCTTAGTTCTTCATTGCTCTTTCAAATTAATCTGAATATTAACCTGCTATTGGACAGGGCTTATTTTCATACATTGGTATTTTTGTAAAAAAAATTTTTGGGAAAAGACATAATTGACCTCTAAAACGCTGCCTGTTTTCATTAAATATATTTATTATCCCTCATCAGTTCATCCTGTTCTTTAAAAAGTAACAACTTAAGGAAATCTTCATATCATCTGCCTATGTTTCTGACTTAACTGTATAAGAACAGCAGTTGAGTGATTCTAATAATTTATATCTGTCAGCTGGAGTTATTTTGGTTGATCTGGGATCATAACTTGTCAACTGTAATAAAAATCCTGAGACCCACAAAGAAATCAATATGGCAATCAAAAGCCAGGGTGTGATATACAATTTAATGAGTATGTTCTGTGTATTTCTATTTGTTCAGTTTTTTCCTATACTTTGTTATTTGTTGTCTATTGATTTTATTGAAAAACTTAAATAATATCTATATTGATCTTCCAGTGTTACTGACAAGACAATAAACAGAGGCCATGAAAAACAAAATGGCCACAAGTAATGTTGAAAAAAACTTAAAGGTACACTATGCAACCGGTGTTGATTTTCCAGCGAGGCTCCCCCCAGAGGGCGAAAGTAAAAGTGCACTGTCGTAAATATGCACAGCTGTTCTCCTGGTTTCTCCGTCAAGCCAGGCGCGGTTGTTTTGAGCTTAGCAGACAGGCGAACGCAACGAATGACTAATGCTGCGTTCACACTGGACGTAGCTGGCGCGACAGAAGCAGCGAGTTTACATGCAAAGTCAATGGTTGACGCGCGTCAAGGCGCAGCAAAAGGTCCCGCGGCGCGTTTTGAGCAGCAGGCGCAGCACGTCTGAGCAGCTGAAGCAGCGCGTCAGGCGCGTTTAAGCATCTGATGCAGGGAGAGAGACACAGCACTGATGATCACTCCTCTTAAACAGTTTATTGACACCTAAATTAACTTAAAATGCAGAAATCTGCCGGCAGAATACTGTATGCAGTTTGGATTATTTAGATGAAAAACACCTACCAGCTGCCGCGGTGAACCGCGAGGAGGCGACCCGGCCAGAGGCTGCTGATGAAGGGATCCCTACTGTCAGCGCATCCCTGGTATGTGGGGGTCTGAGCGGCTCCGACAGAAAAAATATTGAAGGCAGGATAATAATCTGAATGAACTGACGGCACTGATTACGTTTTCAGGTGTATTTTCTCACTTAAACACATATTAAAACTACTTTATTCCCACTGATCACAGCAAATATAGCTGCAAGGCAGAGAAAGGATAGTGAAGCTCCGCCCAAAGCGCGTCAGACACACTTTTGCACCGCACAGCCAGAGCAGCAAAGCTGCTTCAGCCGCGCGTCAGAACTAACTGGTACAAGCAGCAAAAATGAAGCAGCAGACGCGATTTTGCTGCGTCCGATGTGAACGTAGCATAACTGCACAAAGATTGCCACTGTGCTAGCAACGAGAATGCTTTTAACTGGGGGGTGTAGCAGTTCTCGCCGTAAAGCAAGACTGACTCTCGCGAGACTTCTGAGCCTGTGGGTGCGGGTCGGTGCTCCTGCAATTGCAAGTGCAGTATTTCCCCCACAGACCACCAGGGCAGCCGAGAATACCTTTGTTCAACCTGAAATGAATAATTTAATCATCCATAACGTTATGGAACACATTAATTAACTGAAAAATGTTGCATAGTGTGCCTTTAAAAGAATAACCTTCCTTAATCTGCAGGAGTAAAAGAGACAAATGTAAGTAGGTTGCAGCTGTGTCCTCTCAAAGTGTTACCACAGTGATCAGTAGCAACATTAAATAGAAACAACTCTGATCCATTAGGTAGTGGAAACAGGGGGAGTCCTACTGTGTTTAAATCAGAATATTATTCAGAGTCAATCAGTGTTTTCTAAAGAAATAATCTAGGTCATTAAACGTATATGTCTATAGTTTAACCATTCTAATATAAATGACAGAAGCAGGCTAAAGTCAATAGACAGCAACATATCTGCCTTTGGGTTAGAGCCAAAGTTAGAGCTAGTCTTATTAATAAAAATCTTTTGTCTTCACTTCTAGCAACAAAGCTTCTAAGGACATAAAGTGAGGATAAAAACAAAAACCAATCAGTTTCATTCTGGATAGTTATAATTATAAGGATAACTGGGTCAGTTGTCCCAGTTGCATGCCATCGTTGACCTCAAAGATGATGAAAGCATAAAACAAGACATAAAAAGCCGAAGCAAAAGCCTTCACCTTTAGAAAGATAGAAAAACAGCTACAGATATGTTAACCTGGAAACCTTTGTTTTTATCTTATTTTAAGGTCAGTTACTAAAGTGCTTCCTGCCTGTTACATATCTGATCATCCTTTGTTCAACCTAAAATCGAATTATCACAGATTGAAGGATAACCTTCAGCTGCGGTCAAAGGGGTGACACTTTGTTACTTCAGTTTAGAGATTACTATTGATCCCTGTGTCATTTTAATCACTTCCCACCATAATCTTGCTATTTATCCCTCAGATGTAGATCCCTCGCTCTCTCAATAGATTTGGACTCCATTAGCCACTGTTAGCAAGACCAAAGCCATCAGCTGGCTTTAGTGGGATTTCTGTGACAAAGCAGTAAGGAATTCAATCACTGTAGATGGTTGTAATTAACATTGTGCATGAGGTATTTTTTAAGAACAAAATGTTTCTACAGATTTTTTTTTTTTTTTTATTGAAAGTTATCTTTATATACTAACATTTGAATGTTACTTTAATAATCTAAGCATGTTTTTGCCTTCACATTTTTCATTTAACTGCGTGGTAACGTAACTTTTTGGAAATAAATTGGGGACGGGTCACCTTTCCTTTCCTATGGTTGCTTGTGAGCAAATCGGTCTCTGTCTCTCCCCATTGACACATTTAAGTCTGTAATATTCTCAATGGAAACACTGGTTCTTGATATGACCAATATGGCCCAACTATTGCCTAGCCCATGGGCGTAGGTTTGCATAGGGACCATAGGGACATGTCCCTATCAGAATTTTGGACCGACCTACTTGTCCCTACCAATAATTGGATATGAACAACATGTTCATAATTTACAATCCAGCGTTGTTGCACTAGTTTCTTCTTTTCCTCTCGCAGCTCCTCTGTCAGGTAGCTGCAGCTGCCTGGTCTTTCCTGTCCCTTTCACATAGCGGCGCATCAACTGTGCTGCACTGTTTAACTCCACTCTCTGATTTTTCTGCCTTAAGTTCCACCTTCTCTCTTTCTGATTTCTTTTTTTTTATAGTCTGTATGTGTGCGCACATGCTTGGAGCACGAAATAAAAAAAAAAAATACGCAAGAATATGGCTGTTACCAAAATTAATATGAGGCTATGAAACTAGTCCAATTAAAAAAATTAGATAATATCTACACTAAAACAGGTGAAAGCTTCTGATTGCAGTTCTGTAAAGAAGCAGGAGAGAGTTTTGATTTGTGGAATTTGAGAGATATAAGTTACCAATGTTAGGATTTCTTTTATAAAATTAAATATTCTGAGTCAGACAGGAGTTCTGAAAACTGCTGTTAAAATGGAAAAGCAAAGACTGTAAGCTATAGACATTTCTGATTCCCTTTCAGCAATATTTCTTTGCCATCACTGTTTTCATTTTTGACGGCAGTTCAGGTATAATTAACAGGTGTTATTTCTTTTGTAGAATATAACATGAGAAGGATGCTAAAGATCCTTTTCCACATAAAAATCGTGCTATTTAATGGATTCTACTAGAAGTAGGATAAAGACAAACAGAGGAACTCTATTTACATTGATTCTATTTTTCTAGATTTCCACACGGTCCATAAGTAAATTAGTACAAACATTAATGTCTGGTAAAAATGTTTGAATCTTGCTGTTAATTTTGGTTGCTATTACATTACAGATAAGATAGTGTTATATTGTCTTTTATAATTGTTAAAAGTGATTTTATATTTGAATAAACTTAGTCTCATTCTTAGCGTTGTGTTTGTAGATGATGCCACTAAAAAAGAAAATAGACATAAGGAGCTATTTAAACAGTCAGACAGTAAGCAATGTAGGATGATGATAAAATGTTGTGTTACATTTAATCCTTTACTATTAAAAACCCACTTGTATAATAGAAACATTATATGATTGTAGGAAACCCAGATATAATTATGCTGGGCAGCCTCAAGGTGAAGCAGCTGCCCTTCAGTGCTGCATTATGGATGAAATGTGCTTGAAATGTTACCATAAAATTAGGGCTGCCACTAATGATAATTTTGCTAATTTATTGATCTGTTGATTATTTTTTTCATTGAATCGATTACTAATCAGATCAGCCAAAGGTTCCTTAAAGAAGATTTTTTACGAAATTAAACCAGGTGATACAAACATTTCCTTTTGAGGAGTTCTGGATGGAGAATATTGACAGACAGAAACTTTTTTTTTTATCTTAAATGCAAAATGTTTACATATTTTTTACAATCTTGGTATAATTCCTGCTCTAAGTGGGTCGCTCTGTTGGCTAAAGGCACATTTTAGTGGCCCTATACTCCAGTTAACAATTATTCAATTATTAATTAGTTGACGATTATTTAAAAAAATCCATTATTATAATTAATTGTTTCAGCTGTTCCTTTTTAAACAAATTTGTCCTGATGCTCACATTAAGCTTAAAAAGAGCATGTATATTTTTGCATAGGACCAATGAGATCAGACCAATGAAACTGAAGACCAATAGTGTTCCTTCCAAAGTGGAAATCAAACCTACGCCCTTGGCCTAGCCGCTCAGGGCACCTTTATGTTATCTGACAGTCATGCCCTGAACAAGTTTTCTATTGTTTGTTTGCATATTAAATCAGTGAGGAGTGTGCATTTTGAAAGTACAGCAATAAATAAAGCCAAACACTTGATGTTGAAAATTATGTCGAAGAAAGCATTTGATGCAAAGCTCCTGCCTGAGCACTAAATTAGAAAGCAATGTAATTTCTGTAAGAATCTGAAATGCGTTTCATAATCCTTACTGTTACATTTTATATAAATCTGCAGTTAACGTCCAGTAAAGACTCTCCTCTACAAACAATATTTGTTTGTACCGTATGACTGCTCTCACAGTGAGTTCCTGCTGATCCATAGGAAGTTGTTTAAACTGTAAGAAGGGGCTATTTCCACATTCACTTTCCCTACAACAGTAAAAGAAGCCCAGCGCTGTAATCTGAGAAATCCTCTCTTTATGGTTAAGATTAAATACGCTGGTGAAGATTCTCAGTCATTCAGGTCATAATAAACGATAGGTCTGCTGAGGGGCTCATATAAATTCAAGGTGCTACTTTTTACCTCCTATTTCTTCTTTACCTACCTCTAGTTTGTGTTTACGACTTATTTCTTCAGCCATTCTTTCCTTTAGTGTACCTTAAAGCTCCCTGTTTATCTTTTAAACTGCACTGAGCTTTGTTATGTTAGGTGTTTCTACTTTTAAAAACATCCTGCCTAGGTACAGATTCTAGGTACTGAGCTCTGTTATGTTCATTGTTTACCAACTACCAGATCCTCATCTTCAAAACACATTTAAATTTGTTTTCGATTTATGCAGTTGCTTAAATACACTGATTAAACGTAATCTGACTTCAAAGATAAATATATTGTTTTCATGGCTAAATTGGACATTTTCTCAGCGCAGGGTGCAGTGTGCCTGTTTACTCTGTGTTTCCTTTTAAATATATTGTTACAACTTTTACATAAAGGAACAGGTTGAGGTTAGTCAAGTGGAAAATCCTTTTCTATTTCTTATCACACCACTCTGAATCTGAGCTTTATGATAAGACAATGGCCCTAAAAAACCCTGCTGTAATTTAAGATAGCACAAGGAAGCAAAGAGGAGAAAAAAATAGCAGTTAATGGCACCAAAACTGGATTCCAATATTTTATCCAGCACAATTAAAAACCTCCAATGCAATATTAGGTATGCTTAATATCCTCAGAAAAAGCTGGATATCTGTCACCTGTGACATTTGTAACACTCTTCTGAGGCATCAAGGTTAATTGGAATGTGGCGTTCAGAGACAACATGGTTATGCTAAAGCTGGTTTCATGTCCCCATTATCAGTGGAATCAATCATGGCTTAGTCCCCTGAGGTCAGCAGCCATACATAGCAATTACCAGCATGTGAGACTGAATCAAGGGAACTAAATATCAAACACAATGTTTAGGTTTAATAATCTAGATGTACACATTTAAACTGCAGAATAATGCTGAGTTTTATACATTTGTTTCCTTCCATTCAAATGATTGCTATTGAAATAAATGGTGTGTTTATTCTATAATAAACCGGACATGTATAATGTCTCACTGGATCATGAATCTGGATTACATCTCAAATAATAATATTTGTACAATGATACAAGCTGACAGCTGCAAACCTGATGGCAGTTCTCTCTGTGGCATCTGGTTCATCTGAAGCTGGAAGCTCATCGGCCAGAATCTCCTCGGGACTCCGCGGGTCATTCAGGGGAACCTTCTGCTCTTTGCTTTTGATCCCCATTCCTGCAGTGATGGCATTCCACAAAGCACTCTGGGATTTAGAGCCTGCAGAAAGAGAGAGAAATACCTGCATAAAAAGTGACATAACATTTTTTTATATTAATTTACAGACTAGCTGGTCTATACCAGTTTTAAAAGTATAGCTATTACTTATGTTGTGTCTACAGGAATGAGGCCAGTTTCTTGCATGAAACAGATATAATTCCTTTGCAATGCTGCCCTCATGTGGATTTACATTGTCAGTGGTAGTACCTTTGAACTTCACTAACAGTAAAAAAAAAATTCAGTAATGACATACAGTATGTGTTTTGAAATTCCCATCAGAGATCTGCTGGTAACAATCCAATGAATCTACACTTTCAAAGAGATCAGAACAAATTATGACATGACTTGAACTTATGTGTAATAATCTTGAATGGACAAACTAGCTGACATTTAGTGGTTTAAAAGCAAAAAAATAAAAAATAAAAACCTTTGCTGGTTATGTAATCTCTTGTAGATAAAGAAGATGGAAGATGTGATATCCTCACAAATTGTGTGCTTGAGGCCTCTCCTATGAACTCTGGTCTTTAGTTCTCATTACATATTTTGAAGTCTTTAAAGTAGTTTATTTTGTCTCTAAAGCCAATTAAATGCATTCTTGACTATATGTGAGTGATATTGTTGATAGAAAATCATCTGTTGTGTTTTGCTTAGTTTCAAGAAGACCTTAGTAAGTTTTTTAAACTTACTAAGGTCATGGCAAAATAAAACACTTAAACTCCAGTCTTTCTAAAGCGTTTTGTGAATGGTATTTTCTTCTAGGACAAGATTTTGATGATTCTTTTAACTCATCAGAAATCTTGCAAGAAGAACCAAGCAATGGTTGGTTAAATATCAGACTAAATTATTAGCAATTCAAAATTATGGCTCCAAAGTTGCTCACTTCAACATTCAGAATTTTGGCAATGTCTGAATCCATCGACATGGTTTTGAGAAATAAGCGTATTAATGTCTTCAGATGGCTCTTTGATTTTAGTCTGTTAGATGCCGCTGATCCATGTCGTGTGCCATCAGATAGGATTTAACCAGACAAAATAAAATGGTTGCATCCATAAATTTACAATTTCTATGATTTATACAGCTTCTTTTTTTTTGCCTCTAGTACTAATTTCCAGTTTGAACCCACTTCAATTTCATGTCAAGAGCCTGATTCTTCATTTAGAAGAACTCCTATTTTCCCTACATGTGCATGCAAGGTACATGCAGTACCTTTAAAAACCTGGAACTACAACAATCTTTCAGTTTCTGTAAATCTATTCCATACTATGCAACATTTTCTTGTCAGTGGAAAGGGTTTTAAAGCCCTTTTAAGAGTTTCTGTTAGATGTCCTCTAATCTAACTGTTAATGAGGTGGCCATAAATCAGTACCACTACTATCACATTCAAGCTGTGTAAAATGACTCTTTAATGGTTTGACCTGAATGGTGAATTGACTCAGAATTAATTATTTCAGAGAATTTACTAAAATGAAAGAAAAACGATGATAGTACACATTAAACTTACGGGCAAAACTTGGTGGGGGTCTGCTGGAGCTCTCTCCATCTTCATTTGCCACTGGTGAAAAAAAAATATGCGAGAAAAGTCAAATGAAGACTGCATTAAGAAATAATCTCACCATAAATTCACTAGATATCTACATATGGCTTTTAATGCTTCCAGGGTAAGTATTCTACTTTTTTATTTCTATTTTTGTCACAGTTCATAAATTTAAGCCAAGTTAAATTCATAACTACAAAGAATAATCTGAAAAAAGAAATCTATAATCATATCAGTGACCGACAAAAAAATGGAGGATGAATTCAACTTTTATACATTTACCTTAACCGCTGATGATGATAGTAGTTATGCATATTAACCTTTGGAATTATTTTTTTTATGTCATTAGCTCTAATTATTAGCAAAACATTATTTGATGGGTTGCTTAGTTAAAAAAACATGTTGGCCCCGTTAGGTCATGGTATTATTTCATATATACATTTTCATCTCAGTATAATAGAATATGCATCCCTCTAAAGCTTTTTTAGCAGATTAAAGATGCAAAAAAGAAAAGCTTTAGTTAAGTAGATAAAGTGTTTCCTTAGGCTCTAAAATCTACATTAAAAATTTTCTTTTTTCTTTATCTGCCAATTATAATATTCTGTTGGTTTAAGAAAATACCATTTTTATTAGCTTTAAGGAGGAAATAATATACCATATTTCCCCACAAAGTTTTTATTTTTTAAACTGGAAACATACATATTTAAGCCCGACCAGGCTATAAGTTGCTACTGAATCGTCCCCTACCAAACCTGAAAGAGGATCTCTACATATCGCCCCTAGATTGGGGACAAAGAAGAATGCTGGTTTCTGCTGGCTTGTTGGCTGACGGCAATAAGAGCTTATAATGAAAGATGGGGCTTTGTCAGCACTTTATTTCAGCTCTGCAGTAGTTTCTCACAGTCTCTTCATTGGTTCAACAGCTTCAAAAAGTAATATCAAAATGTGTGAATTTGCAACATTTGTTCTCCGTTGTGCCCGCTGCTAGCATGAGCTTGAACTGAATAGAAATGAAAGCATTCTTCTTTGATTTCCAACTTTGACTTCCGACCCCTGGTGGTTGAAGAGAAGTCGACAGAAAAGGTGCACCTTTGTATAAGCCTTGTGGTTCAAAGCGAGGGAAGAAAGTAGCGGCTTATAGTCTGGAAAATACAGTAATTAAGTATGTTGTTTGTTTAAAGGTATGGTGGAGGGTGTTCTTTTTCCGAGTGGATCATCAAAATAATTTGTCCTCCTAATTGTCAATCATTCTGGTAATATGTTTACATTAGGCCGTCCTACCTGCTCGTCCCCATTTTCACTTACTGGTGGTGAGTCTGACATAGTGGAAAAATTGCAAATCTTTTTTTGGAAATAAGCTTGTATGAGCGATGCACATATCATAAGTCAGTAAAGGCTTATTGAAAAGAAACCCTGCAGCCTTTCAGAGGAGTGAAAAAAAAAATCCTAAATTATAAAGGAATCATTTAGCCCAGGAAAAATAAAATAAATGTAGTGATTTAAAGTGCAGGACTTTCAATAAAAAAGTAAGTAAGAAAGCAAGGAGCAAAAATAGATATGACTCTGATCAGACATATTTATGGTTTTCTGATGTGAGATTTAATCCAGAGGGATGCATGCATCCTTATCTATACAAGAAACGGCATGACTTCCAAAGTGGTCTTCTATTCAATTCCGAAACACCAGTGAAGACTGTTTAATTATGCAATGGTGCATTTTTTTGCCAGTAGCATTCAGGGTACCACACCTGAAAGTTAAATGTCGAAAGCCCATTATGACAAGTTACACAGTGTGGCTTTAAGCAAATAAATATGCTTCACCATGAACTCAATTTTTGAAATTTGCTGCCCTACATAATGATAGGGAAGATCTATCCAGCAGTGATTCAGCAACCACTCTCAGGTACATTAAGAGCAGTAAGCAAGGTTTTAGACCTGTAGTAATTTACCTTTTACAGATATTCACATCACAGCATGCCTCACAAAAGAAAAAAAACTATTTTAAAACACATAAACTCAAAACATGTCTATCTAAATCACAATTTCTTAACATGTTTCTAACCAGATAACTGTCATTTCCTGTCCATGGGAAGTATGAGATACCCCCCACCAACCACCCCTTCCTCCCACACACAAGACAAATACTGCTGGATCATTGCTGTCGCTCATTGTGCAACACCTTAACTCATAATCTATATATAATGGTTGTGAAGGGTCAAAAACATCACAGAGCCAAACCATGAGCTGAAAGATAGCCAATGGCATCCTTCACAAGAGGGTTTGCTTAAGAGGCTGGATATAACAAGAAAACAGCGTACAATAATATTCACAGAAAGTCGAGTTCAGTGTGATGTAACGAAACTGGATTACTCAACACTAAGCAATTACAGTGGTTTAATGGGTAGTGAAAGATATCTGTAGTTTCTAGAGGATTGTAAAGCAAAGAATTTATGATTTGAAGGTTAAGGACAGTGGTTGCTATGGGTGCTTCAATGGGCGTCAGAGACAAACTGTTCCAGGAGATGGGCTAAAAATGCTGCTTCATAGTGTTAAAAAAACACCTCAACCAAAGATTAATTTTATCAAATATTTCCCAAATCTTTCCTTTTTTCAGTAAACTGTGTTTTTGTGATATTACCAGAAGACTATGTGAAAATCAACTAATTTCCCAAAACAATCAGGGTTATAAGGCTGGATTTAACTCTACTATTTGTTAAATCTATTTCTATTTTGCAACATAAGTTTCCTTTTCAATATTTACTTGCTGTTTTTCCAACATAATGATAAAAACAATTGATCTTTATTGATCTCTCATTGGAGAAATTTACCTCTGCATTCATCCCTTTCGGAAGCAATGGGCTGCCATTTTGTGGCAACTAGGGAGCAATCGGGGTTTAGGGGTCTGGCTCAGAGACCCAGAGTGGAGGCTGTGGGGAACGACCCGGGTACTTGCAACCTTCTCAGAGCACAAGCACACTGCTCTAACCCACTAGGTCAACACTCCCCTTATGATGCGTAAAAACAAAAACTGATCAAGACACCATAAATAAGTGTATATTACTTATAAAACATTAATGTGACTGCTCTTTAAGCAGTATTTATATAAATATTAATGGGTGTGAAAGAGTTAAATGGCATCACACTGATTACTGATGCACATCTCATTTGTGTTTAAATGTCTAAAATACCTTAAAGATGAAATGACATTTAATATTTAGCATCATCCATATGTATTAATTTAGATAAAAGTCATGTTGTGTTGCATTCTGGGTAATGACCTCTATAGTGATGTATGGTACTGCAATGTAACTGGGGGTTGTGAGAATAAGCTTCACTTTATATTGCAGACTGATTGGGAAAGAGCTCTTATGGATTTTAGAAAGGTCCATTCCTGCTACATGATGCTGTCCTCGTCAGTTGTTAGCTGATCAGGTGCTCTTTCTCCAGAGTGCGCTAGATTCCAACATATTGTTTTGGAACTTCCACTGAAAAATGAACATTGATATAATTCAGCCATATCTAATTTACACAGAGCTGGGAGTGTATGGCTGATGCGTGTTTCCTAACCAAAAAACAAAACAAAAAAAAAAACAGGTGAAAATATTTCCACAGCTAAGGTTTTCTGGGTAGCTAACAGTCTTTAAAGTTTTCTGCCTCATCCTTTCAGAATAATCCCAACAGGTTCACAATACCATCAGAAAACCGTGTGTTCCGCTCCCCACCTTCCCTGTTCCCATTCATAACGGAAAAATACAAAACAGTAAGAAAGTCTCACTTAAAGCTGCAAGATCCTGTATTCAATTTGACCCCACCACAAAAAAAACATGACTGTGCAAATAATCGTGCAAATTATTATACTGCAACATATTAATATTTTTAGATGCAATGAAATTATGAAACTCTTTCTCAATAATTATTCATCTTTAATCTAATCTACTGTCCCTACTGTATGTTTCATGTTTAGTTTATTTAATTGTTTGGTTTCTCACAGAGCAAATCAGGCTTGGTTAGGCTTGGTTTTAGTAAAGTTTCATGAAAGGGCAATTTTATTTTACCTTTAATGTCTTAATAGAGAGTGACTCAATATAGAAATAAAAGATTTTCTCATCTTTAACACATACTTTTGAAAATGATTCAACTGCTGGAGTTCTTCGAGGATTAAACAATCAAAAATAAAGCAGGAATAAATCATGGACAACATCCTTAGTGCCTCAGAGCTTTGTCCTTCACGCTGTCACCATTGCTAGGCAACAGAAGTTATGTAGAGGTAAGGGCAGGGACTAACCTTGGCTGCAAGCTTCATTCTCCCAGTATCTGTGCATTCACAAGTATGTGATAAAATATGTAGATCTAAACCTAGAGTGCTACAAATAACCAAACTAGTTTGCCACATTGAGCAGAAACAGCCAGTGAATGTTTTCTTATTACCACCACCCGCTGGACTGGAGGTGTTATTCACAAATTTACCATATGTCAGTAAGGGCTTATTAAAAAGAAACTCTGCGGCCTTTCTGAAGAGTGAAAAAAATCCTAAATTATAAAGGAATCATTTATCCCAAGTAAAATAAAATAAATGTAGTTTTATAAAGTGCATGACTTTCATAATGGTCATATCTCTGTTGCTGAGCCTCACAGCACATACACTATATTGCCAAAAGTATTTGCTCACCCATCCAAATTATTGGAATCAGGTGTTCCAATCACTTCCATGGCCACAGGTGTATAAATTCAAGCACCTAGGCATGCAGACCGTTTTTACAAACATTTGTGAAAGAATGGGTCGCTCTCAGGAGCTCAGTGAATTCCAGCGTGGAACTGTGATAGGATGCCACCTGTGCAACAAATCCAGTCGTGAAATTTCCTCGCTCCTAAATATTCCACAGTCAACTGTCAGCTGTATTATAAGAAAATGGAAGTGTTTGGGAACGACAGCAACTCAGCCACGAAGTGGTAGGCCACGTAAACTGACGGAGCGGGGTCAGCGGATGCTGACGCGCATAGTGCGAAGAGGTCGCCAACTTTCTGCAGAGTCAATCACTACAGACCTCCAAACTTCATGTGGCCTTCAGATTAGCTCAAGAACAGTGCGCAGAGAGCTTCATGGAATGGGTTTCCATGGTCGAGCAGCTGCATCCAAGCCATACATCACCAAGTGCAATGCAAAGCGTCGGATGCGGTGGTGTAAAGCACGCCGCCACTGGACTCTAGAGCAGTGGAGACGCGTTCTCTGGAGTGACGAATCGCGCTTCTCCATCTGGCAATCTGATGGACGGGTCTGGGTTTGGCGGTTGCCAGGAGAACGGTACTTGTCTGACTGCATTGTGCCAAGTGTAAAGTTTGTTTGAGGGGGGATTATGGTGTGGGGTTGTTTTTCAGGAGCTGGGCTTGGCCCCTTAGTTCCAGTGAAAGGAACTCTGAATGCTTCAGCATACCAAGACATTTTGGACAATTCCATGCTCCCAACTTTGTGGGAACAGTTTGGAGCTGGCCCCTTCCTCTTCCAACATGACTGTGCACCAGTGCACAAAGCAAGGTCCATAAAGACATGGATGACAGAGTCTGGTGTGGATGAACTTGACTGGCCTGCACAGAGTCCTGACCTCAACCCGATAGAACACCTTTGGGATGAATTAGAGCGGAGACTGAGAGCCAGGCCTTCTCGTCCAACATCAGTGTGCGACCTCACAAATGCGCTTCTGGAAGAATGGTCAAAAATTCCCATAAACACACTCCTAAACCTTGTGGACAGCCTTCCCAGAAGAGTTGAAGCTGTTCTAGCTGCAAAGGGTGGACCGACGTCATATTGAACCCTATGGATTAGGAACGGGATGTCACTTAAGCTCATATGTGAGTCAAGGCAGGTGAGCAAATACTTTTGGCAATATAGTGTAGTATACGCCAATGCAAAGAACAGGATGCAATGGAGTAAAGCAAACATGACTTATCTATAGTGAATAAATCAGGCACTGACAGTGTCTGCATTTTATCAAGTGAAAGGTTTGGTGAAGTGGGGATTATAATGCACGGCTGTTTTTTTGTGGAATGAGGCTCAGCCCCTTAGGTCTAAAGACAGGAACTCTTAATGCTTCAAAAGACATTTCAAACTTTGGATGAAGAGTTTGGAGATGGCAGCTTCCTGTTCCAGCATGGCTCCACATCACTTTATATGTCACAACATCCATAAAGACAAGTATGAGGAAGTTTATAATGGAAGAATTTGACTGTTTGGGTTCAATATTTCCAGGGGGGTGATAAGAGGACAGGCCTTTAAATCAAACACTAGTGACCTCAAACAACTGCCCCTTAAGTTATGGTCACATATTAACACAAATGCACTTTTTAACCAAATGAAAAGCATTCCAGAAGAGGACTTAGAACTGCAAAATGTGCGGGGCAATCCCTGGATTAGGAGTGAACTTCATATGTGTGTGATGGCCAAATACGTTAGAGCATTTTTGTGAGGAAAGCATCATTCAAGTTTTCAAACTAGGTTTCACTTATTCTACAATATACCTTCAACATGACAATCTATATAGAGCTCTGACAATGTAGGTGTTTACCTGTGAGAAAATCAGCCATGTACATAATGAAAAACTAGTGCTAGTATCACCTTGAAATATATTAGGGGCAATGCACAAATATAGGATGGTATCTGTTTTACCTCACTATTCTATTATGCTGGTTTATGGCACTCACTTATAATTGTAATAAAGTAGCTGCCAAGAAGACTGCATATCCAATAAAAATTGTTTAAATGTGTTTGTGCTGCGCTGCAGTTTCATTTCAAGCACTCCATCATTAAACAGCTGACAGAAATTGGAAATCTAACTATGTTAGAATCTAATAAAATTTTAAATATACAACCTAAAACTAATTGTAACTTGTAATTCATTCAAGTATGTGTCAACATAATATAGCTCACCATTATGCACCCGTCACAGAACAATGTTAAAAGGTATGCAAAAACAGGCACAGCTTGGGTGGAGAAAAAAAAATTTGCCCAGGACCTGAGATATGTTTGATGGACAGAATGACCAAATAATCACATACTTTATTACTCTATATACTGAATATGCATCTATGTACTGGAGTTACATAACATGAATTAGATCTGTGAAGGCCCCTGATGAAAGGCCACATGCCTGCTGTTAGTGGGTTAATGCATGTACTCAGATAAATGCAATTACTAGTAATGGTTGGTAGGCACTCAATGACGTGCTTCTGTGTATAACAGTGCATAGAATGATCCAAACTCAAAATCCCCACAGTATAAATGAATAATCTTTTAACATTACTTACAATCAGCTAAGAAACTAAAAAAGGCTTAAAAATCACCCATTCAACTGGTTTCCAAAGCAGACAAACTTAACTTTAACCCCGAACAAAGAGAAATAGTCTTTTTGGCTCCTCCCACCTCTCATACAGTCATCCCATAGACGGTAACTGGCTACGGCTGTTTTGAAAGGAATCTACACAGCTTTGATTTCATGACTTATAGGGACATTTCATTGACCTGCATTCATTTTATATGGTCTAACCCTGCCCCTTACCCTAACCTTAACTATCAACAACACATACCTAACCCTAACTTAAAATGAATTCACATCTTAGTCCTAAACCTAACACCATCTCAAAGAACAGAATTTTATTAATTGGAGAACAGTTGAATGTCCCAATATGCAACTGTTAGTCCCCGCATGTAGGATATTTTACAAAAATATCCCACCTACATTGTACTTAAAACAATACCATACATATATATTCAGATCACTGTCAATTACATTGACAGGCAGTTAATGTTTTAATTTAGGTATAAGTGCTACTATTAGCTATGTGATCTGTCAAAACTGATTTATAAAATCACCTAATTTAGACAAAACATGCAAAGAAAACTTGCCAGTGCAATGCAGGTAGTAGTTAGTAATGCCTAAAGTTTTACGCTGCTGGGACTTTACCTGATTAATTTGTTCGTTTTGCTACTTTTTTTTTTTTTTTCTTCCTTTTTTTATACTTATGGACTGTAGGCGTTGCTTTACCTGCAGTCTTTTTTTTTTTCTTGTAGTGTACCTTGGTAACTTATCGTACTCCGTCAATTGCTTGTCCTTAAATGTGGCGTTGTATTTGCTGTATTGGTGCATTTTGATATAGTTCAACTCCACTGATTTATTTTCTGTTGCTATACTCAAACTTCACATTAGGCCTACTTTCAAAGCACTAAAGATCCACATCACAGTGTTCAGGATTGGCTGCCGCGTTCTGCAGTGTGCAGGAAAGAGCGGGTACGCTGTAGGCGGAGCCTTTGCAGGCTGTGAAGTTTAATATTGCAAGTTTGTCAGTAATTATTTAGCACAAATCTTTTTTAACTTACAATCGCCACATATGTTCATAGGTTCTTGGTCATAGTCAACATTTTATTTATGCTTTTCTTGTGGGTTGTCCAAAAAGATTATCAACATTGTTAACATTCTCTGAAAGGATAATATTTGAGTATATGTTGCTGGAGTAGCATGATGTTCCCTGTATGAGCAAATCAAGCAGAACAAAAAGAAAATGTTTAAACTTAAATTAGGGTGCAATGCAGAAGAGTTGGCTAAATCCTCCCCTCAGTTATGTAAAACCCACTGGAATGCTTGATGACAATAGTGCCTCAAAATCTGCTTGTCCAAAAAACACAATTGTAAAAAAAAAAAAAAGAAACATGAAAAAAAAAGAATTAGTTTTTCATGCCTTTAACCTCTAATTTAATTTTCTCCTTTAAAATCTTTGGGTTCCTTTGAAGGTGGTGCTTGTGAAGACTTTATAATCCAGGTCTACTATGATAGTTGCCGCATTCATTTTATATATGTAAATATTTTTTTCTAACTGAAGTGTTTGAAATATAAATAACCTCTAATATTTTTAATGTTCTAGTTGAAAATTTGATTTGATAATTGCGAAAAATAGGGCTAAAGCAATTAATCGTGATTAATCGATTATTGAAATAATCATCAACTTACTGTATTTAATAATCGATTAATCATTAACTGTTGAGTGCAGAGACTCTAAAATCTTTAGCTGACAGAGCAACAAACATAGAGCAGTAATTATACTAAAATTGTGAAAAGAAAAAAGTAAACATTTTGCATTTAAGATAAAAACCTTTTCTTCCGTCAATATGCTCTATCCTGAACTCCTCAAGTGAAAAAGTTTTAGTTTCATCTGGTTTAATTCCATACAAATCTTCTTTAAGGAACCTTTTGCTATCCAATTATTAATCAATAAATAGAAAAAATAATCAACAGATTAATCGATTAACAAAATAATTGTTAGTTGCAGCCCTATTGAAAACCATAACCTGTCACAACCCACACCCATCTCCATTTACACCTCACTAAAACATAGGATCCATACGATCCAAATTTCAAAATTTTACATTTTCATTTACATAATTAGCCTACTGTGGGTTCCACTAGAGAACCTACAAGGTCTAGCTTTACCATTACTTTGCGTTGTTAATTGTTATAAACAGGAATGCTTATTTGTTAGACAGAGAAAACAGATTTGGAAAAAACAAATTATTAGTAAATAGAGAGGGAAATGTAGTATCAAACAAAAAACGTGTTCAGTTTCCTCAGACAAAAATGTAGATAAAAACAGGATTATGTTCTCACCATGGAAACAGAAGTAAGTGTGTGTATGCTGTCTAACTTCAGCACTGTGCTCACTGATCTTTGACTCTGTGTCCTTCTGCTTTTAGCTTTTTTTTGTTCTCGCTTCCACACCAAACACAGACAATAAACCAATAAGTTTCTTCTAAAAAGATTGTCCAAGGGATTGGTTAGCTAGAAAATTCTTAAAACATATTTCTTGATTGTACAGAAAATCTAAAGTGCAAATGAATTTTAATGAGCAATTATTTTGTCTCTGAGGAAAACAGGAAGACAAATCTCTTTCCTGCAGGAGTTTCAAAGCTGGTTCTTCATCTGGAGGTCAATAAGATGTAAAAAAAAAGAAAAAAAAAGAAAATAGAATTCAAGATACAGAGATCAAGCACTGTGAAAACATCATGGATGGACAGTGACAAAGTCAAGGGAAAAAAAAAGAATTAGAAACCAGAAAATTAATTGTGCCTCCTTATTTCTTGCAAAACATAAATCTTCTGTCTTGCTACAACCACATATTTTCATGTATTTGAATGGGATTTTATGTACACAAAGAAGTTCAGTGGTTTGGTGACGGTGGTGCAGCTTGTAGCACTGGTACCTTATAACAAGCAGGTCACGGGTTCAAATCCCAGTGTAGGGTCTTTCTGCACAGTGTGTATGTTATTTCCAGGTATGCTGGAGATACTATCCCACAACACAACATATTCTCATTATCAGTTCGTATGAAATCCTACGAAAAGTTATGCACAGTATTTGGGACGTTTTGGACATTTTTCCTCGAAAAAACAGATCAGTGCGCGTGCACAGCCAGACAGACGAAAAAAGCAGATCCGAGGGCGGACGTAAAACTGGGAAAAACAGTGCAATAATTACTTCTTGATGTCTCTCACTAGGTTGCTTGCTGTTTTGTATCTTAGGGTTAGGGTCAGGGTTATGGGTTAATTGTATGTTAAATTCTATGTTATTGAATGGTGCGTAAGATGCGCATGCGCAATGATATCTTGTCTCGAGGCAAGACGTAAAAATATGACGAAATACCACGAAAAAAACGTCCAAAACGTACGAAATTACAGTGCATAACTTTTCGTACGATTTCGTACGAACTGATAATGAGAATACACTGCACAACATGGCAGTCAGGTTAAATGGTGTCTCTTAATTGGCCTTCTATGCCTCTGAGTCCTCCAAGGACTGAAAAAGGGCTGCACAGTGGCGCTCAGTGGCAGTTAGTACTGCTGCCTTGCAGCAAGAAGGTTCCGGGTTCTATATCCAGGTCTTTCAGCATGGAGATTGCATGTTCTCCCTGAGCATGTGTGGGTTCTCTCGAGGTACTCTGGCTTCCTCCCTCAGTCCAAAAACATGACTGTTAGGTTAATTGGCTTCGCTAAATTCTCCTTAGGTGTGCATGAATGGTTGTTTGTCCTGTTTGTCTCTGTGTTCCCCTGCGATGGACTGGTGACCTATCCAGGGTGTACCCCGCCTCTCTCCCGTAGAAAGCTGGAGATAGGCACCAACAGCCCTCATGACCCCACTTGGGATACGCGTGACAGAAAATAGATGGATGGATAATGTCTTTCATTTTAAACAGAGCTATTCAATTAAGTTTATCGACATAGCGCCAATTCACAACACGCCGCAGAGACAATTCAACCAGATCACACAGTAAAATTGATTCAAAGTTTTCTAAGTAAAACCAGATGTTTACATCGACTTATTGACTCAAAGGCAAACCCTCTCGCCAAGCATGCTTGAAGTAACAGTGGAGAGGAAAAACTCCCTTTTTACAGGAATAAACCTCCAGCAGAACCAGGCTGTGAGGGGCCATCTGCCGAAGCCGACTGTTGAGGCCAAATGTTTCCTAACAAAACCCTGTGTAATTAAGTGTATTCATTCTGAAATAAAATTAAACAAATGGAATGATGATATTAATTACCATGCAATGGTAAATACATTTGATTTTATTTAGGGGTAGCAGATTAAAGGATACAGAACATAATACAATTTTGAAAACATCCAAACAAA
Organism: Cyprinodon tularosa; assembly: GCF_016077235.1. Taxonomy (NCBI): domain Eukaryota; kingdom Metazoa; phylum Chordata; class Actinopteri; order Cyprinodontiformes; family Cyprinodontidae; genus Cyprinodon; species Cyprinodon tularosa. Next base: position 569,119 of record NW_024038565.1, on the reverse strand, counting down.
CATTTTCGTTCCACGTTACATTAAGGCACTACTGTAAGCAGGTCTATAAAAAAACTTAGAATAAAATAAACTACAGTTGGAGGTCTTATCATGACTCACTATTATGTTCTAAGAATATTGATACAAGCAACAGAGATTACTGTAATGAGATTACTGTGAGCGGAAAAGGTCATTTGTGCATTTCTATAAACCTAAAGGCTTGCCTTTAATGTTTACATTGAAATGATTTATATTTTTACAACAACAATGGTTCACTTGTTTTTTATTTAGTATTTATTGTTTTAGATATCACGACTAGTTCAACATAAAGGAAAATTATCTCTTTAAACTGTTCTTTGTTTGAAAAATACTTAAAAGTGCATAAAGATCAGACGGAGATTATGAATAAATACTTGCAGGGCAGGAATATATTTCTGTTATGGAAAAACTCATACTTAGCCAAGATTTATAACAAAAAAGATATGAATCACATGCCAATTGTCTGCTGCTCCTACATCAGCTATTGAGAAAGAATGATGAATGCTTAGCTTGTAATTACAACTTTTAGCCAGTACAATGCTGGGCTCAAATTTGATGCATACGAAAAAATTCTTTTGACAAAAGGCCTCCCTTGAGATACAAACAAATGAATAAGCACAGAACTGAAAACATAACACAACATTGTAAATCACTGATCTGAAAAAAAGAAAGAGCCCTTGGTGTTGGTTATTCCAAGACAGCTGTTAAAAAGTTGAAATTTCTCCTCTCCACATGAGTCTTGTAACATCAGCTGTGTTAATAAGCCTAACACATGACAAAACACCCCGCTTCGAATCTGCACAGAGGCTGCAAGCTACAGTTCAGGTTCAGAGTTTAATAGAGGAGAAAACACAACGAGTCAAGACAGGCAATGAGGCAGCAGCAGTAAGGAGTCACGCATCAGAGGAGGTGATGCTGTGCAGGCTGAAACCTAAGACCAGTCAACAATTCATTGTGACACTAGTGGTTTACCATGACAACGACCATGCTCACTGGAGAGGATTTTCATGATACAGAACACGTGTTACTGAGATGCTTTTTACACATAAGAGGATGGGATCATGTAGGCGGAAAATTAAATGTATTTTCTGTGCAATAATAAAATAATTTAGAGCAGTTTTTAATGTGTGCACCCTAATGACGATTTTGGTTGATAGTACTTTGTTATTCCTTTATGCAAAAGCTTATCAGGAAACTTTTTTGTCTGTTTGTTGAGATTACAGATTAACATTACTGTTTCCAATAAAACTGACCTGAATAACATTGTGTACACAGTTTTCTTTATAATTAATATTTTAACCATAAAATCCAATACATACTGTGCAGAACAGCATGCAGATGTAGAGAAACATAATGCAATAATATTTAACATTTTTTACAGGCGACAGATTTTCAGGTCTAGACAATGTATCAACATTTCCAGCATTACAATAAACTATTTTGTATTGTCAAAATTTGTCTGAAGACTACTGTTCTTTTGTTTTGTTTTGTTTTGGATGATAGCAAATAAAAGTAATGTCTTGAATCAACAGATTTAGCAATCACACATCTGTTTTCTTGGGACTACAAAACAGGCAGTGACCATAGAAACAAGACTGCAACTCTAAGATGGCAGACTTTCTCTATCTATCTATCTATCTATCTATCTATCTATCTATCTATCTATCTATCTATCTATCTATCTATCTATCTATCTATCTATCTATCTATCTATCTATCTATCTATCTATCTATCTATCTATCTATCTATCTATCTATCTATCTATCTATCATCGATCTATCTATCTATCTATCTATCTATCTATCTATCTATCTATCAATCTATCTATCTATCTATCTATCTATCTATCTATCTATCTATCTATCTATCTATCTATCATCTATCTATCTATCTATCTATCTATCTATCTATCTATCTATCTGTCTCTCTATTTGTATCAATATACACTGTTTAATAAACATTTACATGGAACGCTCAACACATCCTAGATCTGAATGAATGAAATATTTTCAATGAATATTTTGTTCTGTATAGAATTGAATGTGCTAACAACAAAGTCATATACAAATCATTAATGGAAATTATTTCTTAATCAATGAAGGTCTGGATTTGGAGTCACAAAGAAAATTAAAATAGAAAAACACACCACAGGCTGATCCGACTTTGTTGTTATGTCCTTAACACAGGTGAAAATGAGCCGCAGTATTGTGTGGTCTCCATGTGCCTGTATGACCTCCCTACAATGCCTAGGAATTCTCCTGATGAGGTGGAGGATGATCTGCTGAGGGATCTCCTCCCAGATCTGGAATAAAGCTTCTGCCAACTCCTGGAGAGTCTGTGGTGCAAGCACAGACTGTTTATGGATTGAGACATGATGTCCCAGATATGCTCAGGTGGATTCCGGTCAGGGGAACGGGGGGGCCAGTCCATTGCTTCAATGCCCTCATCTTGCACAAACTGCTGACACACTCTAGCCACATGAGGTCTAACATTGTCCTGCAGTAAGAGGAACCAAGAGCCAACCGCACCAACATATGGTCTCACAAGGATCTCATCTCGATACCTAATGGTAGTCATGCTACCTCTGGCGAGCACATGGAGTCCTGTGTGGCCCTCCAAAGAAATGCCACCCCACACCATCACTGACCCACTTCCAAACCAGTCATGCAGTCTTGCAGGCAGCAGATTGCTCTCCTCTGTGTCTCCAGACTCTGCTCCATCTGTCTCATGTCTCTTAGTGTGAACCTGCTTTCATCTGTGAAGAGCGCAGGGCACTAGTGGAGAATTTGCCAATCCTGGTGTTCTATGGCAAATCCCAAGCGTCCTGCACAATGTTGGGCTGTGAGCACATCTTCCATCTGTGGACGTCAGGCCCTCATACCATCCTCAATGAGTTTGTTTTCTAATCATGTGAGCAAACGCATGCACATTTGTAGCTTGCTGGAGATTATTTTGCAGGTCTCTGTTTGTGCTCTAGAGGTAGCGGCCCTGCTGCTGAGTTGCTGCCCTCCTACGGCCTCCTCCACATCTCTTGGTGTACTGGCCTGTAGCACCTGGTAGCGCCGCCAGCCTTTGAACACTTTGTTGAAAGACACAGCAAAACCTTCTTCAACAGTTCACATTTGCCTTCCCGGATAAGCTGCACTACCTGAACCCCTTGTGTAGGTCTTAGAGTCCATCTCATGCTACCATGAGTGTGAAAGCACCACCAACATTCAAAAGTGACAAAAACATCAGCCAGAAATATATTGCAGCAAATTTGCAGCTACAGTAGTTAGTCTTATCAACTAGCTACAACTAATGATTATTTTGCTATTCAATTAATCTGTCGATTATCTTTTCAATTAATTTGTGATTAGCGGATAGCAAAGATTACTTAAAGAAGATTACTTTAAGCAGGTGAAACTAAAATTAAAAGGCTTTTTTTTTATCTTAAATGCAAAATATTTACATATTTGTTTATAATTTTAGTAAAATTACTGCTGTAAATGGGTTGCTCTGTCAGCTAAAGGCATGTTTTATAGTCTCTATTCTTGAGTTAATGATTGATCGATTACTAAATTATTTCAACGATTGAATAATCATGATTAATCTGATTGTTTCAGTCCTAAAGTCAGTGCTAAAAAATGTTGTTATTGCGGCTTCAAACTTCATGATTTTTTCTTTTGTTTCTACTAAACAAGACTGCCTCATGACTAACTCAGCATGTTTTGTTTACATCACATTTTGTACGTGTTGTGAAAACAATGATTCATTAAGCACACAGAAAGTTGAAAAATTTAATCTAGTCTGCTAAAGGGACACAATTAATCAGATGGTTACAGCTTGGAACATCTTTAAAGTGGTGTGTTTACAAAGGGGTTTATTACTCACTCCTGCGAGAGAGTAAAAAAAATAAAGAAAAGGACAATGTAAGTGGTACACAAGTTCATTAACTGTGGTTGTCAAGACAATGCAATTAATTCCTGGTGACGTCAGCTGCACTCAGCTTTAGTTCTAAGTCTCCTTGTTTCCATAGTTGCATTACAGTCACAAGCAATAACTTCGCCTAAATGAACTACTGTTTTAATCTCCGCAGAGATGTAGAACTGGTATCTTTTCAAACAGATGTTAAGTTGGTGCTATGGCTCATTGCACAGATGTACTGATAGCAGGCAGACATTTGTTTTTGCTCTCTTCACATACTTTTTTTCTACACTGAGATCACATGTAAACAGCTCCCTCCTGCTTTGCATGCTTCTGCTTACCGATGGTGATATTGAAGCCATCAATGCTGAAGGTGGCACTGCGACCCTTCCTAAATCGATGCTTTTTAGAGTTAGCCTCCATCACTTTAGCACTCTCCAGTTGCCCCCCAAGGCTTTATACCCTTCTTTCAGCACCTCTTGTCAGTAGCGTTGCGCTGCTTCACTTCGTCAATGTAATTCCACTCATGGAGGTGGGATCGAGAAAAAAAATCCTTCCTTCTGACTCTGGTTGCTGTCGAGCGCTGGAGGGGAAACTGTCAAACACTCTCCACTTCTCGCAACAAAAAGCAGAGAGGGAGAATTTCTCCAGCCCTTCCCTTTCCAGAGTCTTTGTTGTACAAAATGTTTTTCTCCTTTTCTCTCTGTTTTCTCACACCTCAACAAGCTCATTTCAAGAAGCTTATGGCTCTCTGATTTGTATTTCCTCCTCTTGGTGTTTCTCCTTTCCCTTCCTTCTCCCCCTACTCTCTCTCCTCATCTTTCTTTTCTAAGAGGTACAGTAGGTGTGTGTGGTGGGTGGCAGTGGAGGTGGTGGTGGTTAGGCGGAGATGACATCTCTAGAGGTGTTTTAGTGAATGTGACTCCACCTACTGTCAAGAATTTATAGAAAGAACACAAATGCTTTGTGAGTTAAAAAGGCAAAAGGTTACAGGAGTCAGTCAGAGTTTTTCTCAGTCACAGAGTTACAGGAAAAGCAGCTTAAACTAATAGACCGCTGTACATTAAGCAAAGCTATTGGCTAAATAATCTGTGTTTAGTCAGAGAGAGTTATTAAAATATGTATCACAGCCTTACTATTTGCAAGAGCTATTTACGAAGGCACATAAAGGTTGAAGGGCATTAGAGCATATAAAGAGTTCATCTGAATGATGAACATTTAAATCTACTGAATACAGCAAGGAAAAAAGATTCCCTTTTTTCTGATTTATCAGATGGCATTCCATTAATTTTGCCAATGCACATTTTCTCATCTAAACAGAAATGTACAGCAAAAGATGAAAAAAAAATTCAGCATGTTTGCACCCTCTGACATTTAGCTATGTCATTTTCACATGTTTAGTTCTCCCCTCTGATTGGTATCGGAGGGCTCTTTATGAAGGCTTCTGGCATGACCTTCTCCCAAATTCAATAAAAAGGGCCCTTTTAATAAGATGTACAAATTAAAATGACAAGTTGCTTTGTGAATTTGATTCTTCATTTAGCTACCATTCACAGCTTTTAGATGCATCTGATTTATGGGGCTTATTCTCACTTGACTGGTTTGTCAGTCGGACTGTAAAATTATCTAAATCACTTCAGAGAACTGATTTTAGCGGTTTAGCTGAAGCGCCTTCATTTTGTGTATTATGCCCTCATTCTCAGTTTATTCTTACTGAGCAGCTTTGCTAAAAACAGCCCCAATCAGTGCAGCATCAGAAACACAATGTGACAATGCAGCTTGGGGATTTAGAAGCATTACAACATGCCTCTATTTAATAAAGAGCTTGTAAACAACCCTGTTCACTAGGAACATTAGACTTGCACATCCTAATGGATTTTTATATAACAAAGAGAGACATAAATACTAAGTTCATTATCTTTAGTTGGTGACATATATATATATATATATATTTGTTTTCATCTGACTTTTAGATGATACCACATCTATCAACTCTCTATTACCCATCACAAGTTGATAAAGGTTTAATAACCATGATGTAGGTATTTCTCTACAACCTTTGTTGGGTTTGCTGCATGCATAATAAAGGGACATGTCTGTGAAGATTCTCAGTCATCCAGGTCCTGGTCAAGCTTGAAGGTTCCGTTTAGGGAACAAACTCCACGTCCAGTTGCCTAAACTGAACTTTTCAAGCATAACAGAGGAAATCTGTCTGCTTCCCTGCACATGAGCTCCCTCCTCATGAACACTTTTTTAGGAATTAATAAATCAAAGGAAAATAATTTTTTTGATCACGTTTTAGATAAATAAATAAAAAGAGCCTCTTGTTTGTGGATTAGACTGACCATCCCGCTAATGAAGGATGGTAGTGGCAGTATCATGACATGGGTATGTTTTCCCCCAAGCTGACAATTCTCATTAAAAAAGAAACTTGTCACAGTCTTGGTTCTGTCATGTTTTCTTTTGAGTATTCAGTTTTACTTTGCTCCATGTTTTCTAGTTTTATTGGTTTAATTCTTATTTTGTGGTGTTTTCCAGTAATATTTTAGGTTTTCAGTTTTTTTTTGTTGCCCTCTGTTGCCCTCTAGTGTTCTCCTTTTTCACTAGCTCATTTCCAGTCTGCTATGTTCACACCTGCTCACAATATGCTCCTTAGTCCTCTCTTTGTTCAGTCTCCAATAAATACACTCCTTGTGCAGTTCCTCAGTGCTGGTTCCTCGTCTAACTTCCCCCAACTCCTTCTCACTGTGTCTTCCTCGTTCCTGAAGTCTCCATGGTTTCTGGTGTGTTTTTCTTTTTTCATGCTTGATTTTTGGATTTTTTGATGCCTGCCTCAGTTGTCTGTTAACATTTAATTAAATCAACAAGAAACTCACCTCTGCCTCCCTGCCTCTGCATTTGGGTCCTCAAACCACAACCAAATCCTGACAAAACTGTAAGAACCTTTGGTGGAGGTTCAGGTCTTAGCAGTTGAAACATCACTGAGAAAGAGCAACAAAGTTGCTTGTATCACAGTATATTCTTATGTTATAATGAAAAAGTAAAATGCCAAACCTGAATGTAATACACTGCAAAAATTTTATCTAAATAAGTGAATTATTCTTAAATTAAGTGCATTTTTTCTTGAATTGAGCAGACAATTGAAACATCTTGCCAATGGAATAAGAAACCTTACATTTAAAATAAGAAAAACAACTGCAGTCTCTTATTTCAAGTGCATAATATCTAATTATCCTATTTTATGGCTTAACATATTCATTCCATTCAGTCAGATCATTTTATTTAAAGAATGTTTTACTGAATACATGGAGTATGCATCTAATCAAATTGCAAATTGAGCCCAGTTATCAAAAGACAACATTGAGGTGTAGCTAATTGTTAAAAGTAATTCAGAAAATGTATATCTAAGGACTCCCGCCTGATTACATAATCAAGTGGGAATGCTTATGCATTCCCACTTATTGTTGTTCACTTAAAATTTTTCTGACTCTAACTAGTCCCGCAGTTTTCAACCGATTTCAACAATTTTGGTATCAAAACGTTCAGCCTGTTCAGGAGAATTGTGCTATGTCTTTTGGTAAAGATATTTTTTGTAGTTTTCGCAATATTCTGCTTTTTCTGCATTTTTTTTGTCCCATTGAAATGCATGTAGAATTCTTAGTTTTCAGCTAAATTCAGCTAAAACTTTATCATCTTCGACCTTTAACTACTTCAGCATACTTTCAGTTAGAAACACCATTCAACTTTTAAAATGTTTCCGTATCTTTCTGCTATTACTGTTTAACTCAGCTTTTTGCTAACTTTTACAGTTTTGCTTCAGTGAAGCTTCAAACTTTTAAAGAAAATTTAAAGATTTTCAGATTTATAATGGAAGTCTATGGACGGAATTCTTCAACTGCAAGAGTGCGTGCTCTATCTTTTGAGCTGTTCTGGTTTTTCCGAACAAATTCTTCTCACTCCCTCATTTTTCACTCAATTGAAATAAATTATACATCAAAATGTAGGGATTTTTGTCAGGATTCAGGAAATGTAAGCCTCATTTGTGTGGCATTTACAGTTTTCCGACAGTTTGGCCCAGACCACGAAGAAGTCCACACTTCCCCAATAGAAATCCAATGAAAGATTTTCCAAAGATCACAGACAAAATCCAAAACGATACATATTTTCGTATCGCTCCGTTTTCTTAACTATATGATGTACTAACATGAAACTTGGTATAGAACATCTTCAGACCCTTCTAGCACTCACATTGAAGGAATTTCTTCAATATCATTTATGGTTTAGCTGTTTAGCTAACTTGTTCGTGCATAGGAAAACGTTGATTCTGAGAAAAATCCTCAAACTCAGAAAATGCAAATTTTTACATCGTCACCGTGGCCAAATAGTTTTTAGTAGAAACAAGAAAGTTGGCACAGTCGAAGCTGAAGGATGGCTAATGTCCACGGTGAAAGAAGTTTTTGAATACCTTTTACGATTTTTGGCTCACCACTCGTTTGTTCGGAGGGGAAGTTTTGCTTTTGACAGCTCACCTCTACCATGGAACTCCATGTTATTTAATGAGACCAGCAGGATTTACAAACCTTTATATTTCTCCTTCCCATTAAGGCTGTGAATGAGCTACAGCCATGAACGTTATTCCAATCTGAGACAAAGATAAGCTGTCACTTAGACTGAAAGAATTTTTTAGAAATCATTTACGGTTTGTCTTCAGCACTCGTTTGTTCGGAGCTGATATTCCCATTCAAAAAAGCCTGAGAGGAAAGGAACGAAAGTGAAGCGCATGTCTCTCTGTCACTGACAGGCTCGTTAACGTCGTCGGGGTAACCGTGCTTCAAAGAGATTTTACCTCCGCCACTTTAAACAGCACATTTTAATCTAATGGAGGGAGACAACACTGATTTAACATTAGGAAGTGGATACAATATGACTACTGGCCATGACCCTTCCCTTCACACGCAACCCTGATAGACTTTCAAAATAAGACTCCGGGGACCCTTCAAAATAAAAGCCCCTACATTAAACTCATATTTTTTTCCCAGCATATGGCTCAACATTATGACCCAAACTCAACCACTTATTTTTAAATTACACTTAAGGGGGGTTTTCAAAACACACCCCACAGCAAATTTCAAATAAAAGCCTCCCACTGCCACTTCATCTCCTGTCCTAATAACAGTGGAAAAGAGTGATTTAATGATTGAAAAGTCATCAAGTGTCATTGCTGGGTCTGACCCTTTTCTCAACACACAACCCTGCTAAACTTTCAAAATAAGACTCCAGTTACCCTACAAAATAAAAGCCTCTATGTTATACTCGTGCAGTAATTGATGCAAATGGCTCAGCATTATGACCCAAACTCTACCAGCTTGTTTCTATTAGACTCTAGGAACCTTTTCAAAACATACCCCAGAGCGAATTTCACAATAAAAGTCTCCCATTTACGCTCTAATACAGCATCTATTCACCCAATAACATGGAAAACCAGTGATTTCATATTTAGAAATGGATTCTATATCACTGCTGACCCTTCCCTTGACACACATCCATGAAAGACTATCAAAATAAGACTAAAGGGAACCTACAAAATAAAAGCCTCTTCCTTACACACTCATTCATTGTGCCGTATGGCTCATAGCTATGACCCAAACTCAACCAATTTCTTCAAAATACACTACCAAGGCCTGTTGACCACACACCTCAGTGCATATTTCTTAATCAGGTTCTAAGATTAACACTGTAATAAAGCATCTGCTAACCTCGTAACATGCAGCCTAAGTTTTTTTTGATAAATTCAGCTCCTTAAGTGGTATTGGCTCTCTTTCTATAAGCTTCTCTCTCTATCCTTACTCTGCTTCTCATGGTCAGTCTTGCACATAGGTTTTTAGATTTTCAATCTTCTAAGGATGACACTGTTTTCTTTATGCTGATCAACCGACACATTTTAAATCATTTCAAATTTTCTTGCCAAGTCTTGACATTTCCACATATGATTTCAAAATTTTGATACTTATTCAATACCATCTTCCTCAACATTTTACTTCCCATCCTTAAGCTACTACTTTTTTCTTTAACCAGATAAGATTCAAGTTTTTCTTTGTAATTTATTTTCTACTTCAGCTAATTTCATACTTTTCAGCCTATGTTGTGAACTTTGGCTTCATTCTGCTCTCTTTCTGGACAGGAATTAAGCTTTTCTGTTTGCTGCTAATTCATCTGACATGTTTCTGGAAAGTAGGTGCCCCCCCTTAAAATTTCTTTAGAACTTTTTCTAGAAACTTGGGAGATATTACATTTAGACCCTTCTAGTGACCACATTTAAGACATTTTTTGATATCATGTATGGTTTGGCTGTGCAGCTTTTAAGATTAGTCTGTTTCTGCCATTTTGCTGCCAAATGATTCTACCCTACAAAATCTTCAGATGATTCAAATGTTTTCTGCAGTTTGAAGTTTCTGAAGACTTCCTATCACATGTTCATATGTTCCTCAGCTAATTTGTGCTTCTTTTCCTTCTTGCAGTTTCTTTTGCTAATTTTTATTATTTTGTTCAGCAAAAAAAGCATTCCCACTTTGCTGTTTCTGCGAAACAGCTTTTTCTAGTTACATCATTGACTTGCAGCATTCACTTTGGACAAACTGTATTGCAATGTAGCAACCATAGACACTGACTTTGCAGGAATCCATCATATCAAGCATGCATATAGAGGTATTGAAAAGGATAACTCCCCTTTAATATGAAGAATCTGAAATTTGTAAAGAGACACAGACACACCGCCTCACACACACACACACAAAAGAACAATACTGCTGATCAAGAAATAATTTTTCTTATTTATCAGTAGTAGAAAGGAGACACAGAAGTAGTTTATTGTCTTTATCTAGTGGAGAAACACATTTAAACAGGGCTGAGTCGGTATTTAAGTCTACAAGTCTTAGTGGTAGATGTAATCAAGGCATTTTGTTTGTTTCTAAGCTAAAATGAGAAAACAAAGGACTATGCAGTTGGTGTCGTGTTCATGCATTTTCTTCTCCCAAATAAGGCAGTGGTGTTAACAGATCCAGGCAGAAGAGATCTCCATCTTAAATGATTCTTCCAAGTTAAAAATCTGGGACTTTCCAGGGCATACCTGGGCCAGGAGAGCTTTACAGTTCTTCAGGCTATTTCTGGACCTGCTTCTGTGCCTCCTCTTATTTGAACATGCCTCAAAAACCTTGATAAGCATGCCATAGCAGAAGTCATAAAATAATATGTCCAAAATGTCTTAGCTGATTCTCCTCAAAGTAAAGCAGAGGCAGCTTTACTACTATTTGGTATTTTGCTCTTTTAGTCATGATCTATATCTCTTGACTAGTAAAAATGTAAAAAGTCTAAACGGAGCCCATTTTACTGCAGACTAAGACTCAATGTGTCCTTCCATCTCCTGCTCCCTTCTACAGTCTCTAGCGAAAAAAAGATACTAAGATACTTGTGCTTGATTGATGCAATCTCTGATCCAACCTGTCTGATGAAATCTGTCATATTTACATTGACAATATAGCCCGAGACCTTCATCATTCCAAATACAAGATTGAGAAATAGTCTTTCCCTGCTAGTCTGCTAAGGTAAAGATCCACCTTCTCCATTTACCTTGTCGCCTAGTAAATGATTCTACCTCGGATTGCTTTTTAAGATGGTTTTATCATACACTGTCATGATTTATTTTAACTCATAGAGTTTTTGCATCATCTTAGAAAGGTTTCTTGATTAGAATATTCCCAGTATAGGGATGACAACAGTTTATTACACAAATAATGGTACTGACCAAGCTTGGCAAGAAACAGCCATACATATTAACACATTAAGGATGAGCAATCTGCATTCAAACAGTGATAAGTGTTCTTATCTAGGAAACCCACTGGGAAAAAGCAACCTTTAAACCCTGGCATGTGGTATATATAGAGTGATAACAAGGATAAATATATAACCTCTATGCAGTGTGACAGTGATATTTTACAAGCAAGTCTTGGGAAATTCATAACTATCAAGATAACAAGAAAGATAACAAGGAAAAACTAAAGCTGAAATAAATCTTCTTGGAATTTCAGTCAACAGGATAAACACTGGTTATCTATCTCTTTTTTATTTTTTGAGCTAATCAGAAAGCTTTTGATGTTCTGTGCCACTTTCTTGTGTCTTCCTGGCTTTCGCTTCCCTTTGGAGTTAACATTTTGTAGGCACCTAATTTTGAACTCACTCACTCGAGTCTAAAGGTTCCCCTGCTCATGGTTACTCAATGTGTTAAAAGGGGCATGTCTGGAAGTACTGTGCCTGTTATTATTGTTCTCTCCTCTTAACTGCATACTTACCTAAATGGGCACATTCCTTTCTAATCACAAAAAGCCTTTTAAACCTCAGCTCTGCCAATGTATTATTGTTGATACAAGATAAATGAACATCCTCATTTATAATAAAAGCTATAATAAAATAAGTAATGTCTGATATAGCAAAAACATGTATTTAAGTGTGAGCGTGTTTGTGTATGGCTGCAGGACTCTGTTCTACCCTGCGAAGGACTGGTAACCTGTCTACCTCACCTTTTGCCCATATACTTCTGGAGATAAGCACCAACCCCACCATGAGCCTGATTGATGAAGCAGGAAGATAGGTGGATGGACGGATGAATTTAAGTGGTGAATTTTATGCAAAAGTGTTTCATCCAAAAGCAGGTGTTTACATGAGTTGCAGCATGTTTGAAGCTCTCTGTTTAATATTGCATTTTGCGGTGAGAGTGGAGATTACATAAAACACTTACCTGAAGAACTGGAGTAGTTCTGCTCTTATTTTCATATGGATGTAGGTGGCTGTGTGGCCTTCTTTAACTTTAGATTTGCCTAGTAAAAGTTTAAATACAGTAACAGTTTTTCAAGCAACACTAATAAAAGCCTTTGTAGTTGCAAAGCTGAGAAATGTAGAGGCATTCAGTGCTTAGTCACTTTGGTGCTAAAAGCAATTAGCATACTAACTGCCACGGTTCAAAATAAATCCTTTTTATTATTATTACTTCTGTTTAAAATAATTTTATATTATTATTTTTGGTGACTGTCAATGTCAACATAAAGGTGTGATGGACTCTAGAAGCACAGTTTCATGGATAATCAAATAGAAATCGCCTCCTTCTGGCCAATAATACTGATGGCAGAGATGCAATGTTTACAATAAATTGTTTTCTTATTCTGTATAAACCTCACCTACATTGTCTTTGGAATTAGTTTGAAATGCATTTTAAATATCTGAAATGTGTAAAATCTTTTGGCTATCCTTTCATAATTTTCTCATACTAGCTTGATTTATGTTGGCCCATTCCTTCAGACATTACTATGTTAACTGGGTTGGGTTTTAGGGAATTTTCCTCATACACACATGTGTGGGTACATTTAAACATTTTCTATAGGACTCCGATCAAGGGTAGGATGGGCTTTGTTGGAATTTGAAGGATTCCATTTTTTATCCTGATTCTTTGTTTCTATTCCAGTTCTTAATGTGTCATGATCTGGCCTGTTTGCTCTCCCTTAATTAGTAATCCCTCTCACCTGCCCTCTTCCTTCCCTGCCTCAATTATTATTTATTTCTCTCTCACCTGTTTCCTCTGGTTTATATTCAGTTCAGCCTGAGCATTCAGTGCCAGATCATTGCTTGTCTTTTTGTTAGTCTGTCTGTTCAGTTTTATTTGGTTCATGTCCTGGATCCTAGCTGCCAGTGGAAAGAGAGTTTTTGTGTTTGTCTCGTCTCCTGATCGTCCACTGTTCCTCCCCCGCAGAGTCCTCTGGGTTTTTGGCTCATTATGGGGGGGGGGTTCAGTTTTCATCAAAGTAAGCCTGGCTCCAGGGAGGAGACCAGTTTAAGTCCAGCTTCAACTTCCGGTTCCTACGTCCTGTCTCGGCTACCCTCTTCCACTGAGCCTGCCTGTCTGCACCTGATCCTGTCTGCTCCTGTGCGTGACCACCTGGTCATGCTTCTGGTCCCAGTCTGACTCTGAACCCTCCTGGAAGCCTGTGGATACCTGGAAGTCTGGATCCTGCCACCTGTTTCTGTTCCTGTCTGTTCTGGATCCCTCACCAGGATCAGCTTCCAGCATAACCTCTGGGACTGCAGCACTGGGGACACTCGTGGTCTGGACTGTTAAACCAGGTAAGTGACCTTCACAGATAATCTCCTATCAGTTGATCGTGGTCACTTACCTGTGTTTCTCCCCCAGAGTGTCTGAGATTGGGCGGTGCCCCGCCCCCCCGCCTGCAGTGTCCGCGAGCCACAGCTCCGCTTTTGTTTGGTTTTAACTTTAATAAACCTTTTGAACTTTCCTACTGACTGTCTCTCCTGAATACTGGGTCCATCTGTCCTCGGTTCATGACATAATGATTCTCGATTCAGATTATCTGAACTTCTCAATAAAATTAACTTTGTGTGAATGCTGCTATACTTTATCACATAGTTATTTTCAACTAGTATATAAAATTCAAACCCATGAACTATAATATAAATCACATTAATTTTTATTTTCAGTCACATTTTCACATGGAGACATTAGCATTGGCTTCTTCAGGTGCTGATTCTTAAATGATGTAGATAAAAAATGACATTCAAGCTGCTAAGGAGTTTAAAAGTAGATGTGTAGGATGTTTTTTGTTAATTAATAATTTGTTAACTAAATTCCCTACAGCTGAATCATAAAACCTATTCTTTAATTATTCTGTCAAAAAACATCTTAGGAGGATAAAAAAGTCAATGCAGTGTTCTGGTGGAAAAAACTGACAGTAAATGCTTCTGATAGCACAGTTAATTATGCAGCATTTCGGTATCACAGTTGTGAAGTTTCTAGTTCAGACTGATAAGATTCTTTTGACTTCAAACTAACCCAAGGCCTAAATGTCATCTGTATGGTCTGATATCTATATAATGATCCAACAGCACGCCTTTGGAAAAAGCTGAGTGAAAATTTACCTTGTGTAAAAAGCCTGCCAGCTGTGAACCATAAGAGAGGCAAGAGCTGCAGCAGACTGCTGTCTCACCTATACCTATACTGCAACGGAAATATTCTAATGAGCAAGAAGACTAGGATAAGATATAGAAATACAGATATTATTCAGATTCTTATTCAGTCCCAGAGGATGAAATATATTAAAGAAAACCAATTTCCTAAAATGACTCACAGCCCTGCACTACGTAGATCTGAAGGTAATACACTAAGATACTTTACCGTTCTTTCAACCTTTTTTAATGATATTATCAATGTGGAAATCATTAGGCAAGTCTCTTTTACTGAATTTACAAAAAGCATTATTCAAGTAAATAAAAGTGTATTTTAAAGTTAGGTACTGTCCAACAAAACTATGTTAGATAGAAACAGTTTTTGAGTGTAACTTCCTTAGCTTATTGAAATGATAGTTAAAACAAATAAAGGCAGCATGGTTGCAGGGTTGTTAGACCTGGTGATATGGAGCAAGAAAATCCTTGGTACAAATGAGTGCAGGGTTCTCTGGATAGAAATTTTTTACTCTGCTTGTTCAGAAATGGGTACTTTCTGCTTCCCAAATCCAAAGATGTTCATGTTGGATTAACTGGTCTCTTTAAATTGCTTTTACATATGACTGTTTCCATACATTGTTGTTTGTCCTGTTTTATCTGTAACTCTTTGTAGACTAGAAACCTGTCCATGGTGTACTCTGTCTCTTACCTAATAATTAATGGAAATAGGCATCAACCCTTGCCAACTGTGATTGATACTAATTTTATGATCACAGCAAGACAAGATTATAAACAAAAATAAGTAATAGGTAAAAGCAAATTGTTTTGGATCCTATTGTTGCAAAACCTAGGGTTATGATTAGAGACATGGTTTAAGATTCTTAATGTTCCAGTAAGCACTGGAGCCATGATCCAGAAGAGGACAAACATAATTTCCCTATAATCCAGCTATGATCAGGTTCTCATTTAAAGATATTTAATAGAGAATACAAAGAAATATTTCAAAAACTTGTCTAAAAGTTGATAACTCAGAGAGTTATAACAAATATAATACAATAAAACCTGCTTTTTCTCAAGAATGCCTTTATTACTGCTGTTAAAAAAGACCTATCATTTCAGAGAATACAAAAAAACAACTTTGAGTCATGTTTGAACTGATGCAGGTTGGTCTGTGTTCTACTCACCCAATTGTAATTTATATTTTCACAAACTAGAGGGTGTTAGCTTTCAAATAATGTATTGCACATGTAATTTGGGCTTACAGTTCCTAAGTTAATTGCTTTTCCATTTGGGTATGCAAAATAGGCAAGGATTACCCAAAATGAGGTGGATGTTAAGAAGTTAATGACATACCTATGTATGGGACTTTTGGCTATGATTGGGTGATAACTTGTATCATTATGCCTGGAGCTGTTGAAGCCTTCAAGATTCTTTGCTTTTCTTGGGTGCTGTTTGTTGCAAGCCTTCTACTCTCTCACAAGTCTAACAACTTGCCACTCCAGGTTAAGGACTAACTCACATACCCATACTCAATACATACACTCACCGGCCACTTTATTAGGTACCCCATGCTAGTAACGGGTTGGACCCCCTTTTGCCTTCAGAACTGCCTCAATTCTTCGTGGCATAGATTCGACAAGGTGCTGGAAGCATTCCTCAGGGTAGTTTGGTCCATATTGACATGATGGCATCACACAGTTGCCGCAGATTTGTCGGCTGCACATCCATGATGCAAATCTCCCTTCCACCACATCCCAAAGATGCTCTATTGGATTGAGATCTGGTGACTGTGGAGGCCATTTGAGTACAGTGAACTCATTGTCATGTTCAAGAAACCAGTCTGAGATGATACCAGCTTTATGACATGGCCCATTATCCTGCTGAAAGTAGCCATCAGAAGTTGGGTACATTGTGGTCATAAAGGGATGGACATGGTCAGCAACAATACTCAGGTAGGCTGTGGCATTGCAACAATGCTCAATTGGTACCAAGGGGCCCAAAGAGTGCCAAGAAAATATTCCCCACGCCATGACACCACCACCAGCCTGAACCGTTGATACAAGGCAGGATGGATCCATGCTTTCATGTTGTAGAAGCCAAATTCTGACCCTACCATCCGAATGTCGCAGCAGAAATCGAGACTCATCAGACCAGTCAACGTTTTTCCAATCTTCTATTGTCCAATTTCGATGAGCTTGTGCAAATTGTAGCCTCAGTTTCCTGTTCTTAGCTGAAAGGAGTGGCACCCGGTGTGGTCTTCTCCTGCTGTAGCCCATCTCCCTCAAAGTTCGACGTGCTGTGCATTCAGAGATGCTCTTCTGCCCACCTTGGTTGTAACGGGTGGTTATTTGAGTCACTGTTGCCCTTCTATCAGCTCGAACCAGTCTGGCCATTCTCCTCTGACCTCTGGCATCAACAAGGCATTTCCGCCCACAGAACTGCCGCTCACTGGATGTTTTTTCTTTTTCGGACCATTCTCTGTAAACCCTAGAGATGGTTGTGCGTGAAAATCCCAGTAGATCAGCAGTTTCTGAAGTACTCAGACCAGCCCTTCTGGCACCAACAATCATGCCACGTTCAAAGTCACTCAAATCACCTTTCTTCCCCATACTGATGCTCGGTTTGAACTGCAGGAGATTGTCTTGACCATGTCTACATGCCTAAATGCACTGAGTTGCCGCCATGTGATTGGCTGCTTAGAAATTAAGTGTTAACGAGCAGTTGGACAGGTGTACCTAATAAAGTGACCGGTGAGTGTATACCACTAAGCATATCCATTTACCCACACAAACCCATGCACAAAAACACAAATAAGCCAAATAGATCTTATGAAGCAAATTTCCCCTGGTCCATGTTGGTAACAAGGCTCTGTAAATGGTCTTCCTGATAGTGATATGGTTTTTTCTGTTGGACTTCTTTTTGAGTTTGTTTTTTTTTTTGAGTTTTGAAAGTCTGAGGTGGGTCTTGAAACAATAATCTCAGGAGTAGAAGTACATCTCTTACAGCTGATGCCACTAGCAAGAACACAGCAATTTAGAAAGCAATACTACAAAAAAACCAACTACATCTGGAACAATGGCTTGCTCAGATTTTGCTCATTGCATTGTTTAATCTAAAAAAACTAATTTTAACCAATTCAATGTTTTGTTTTAACAACCAATCTATTCTTAGAAAATATCCTAACTCTATCCAATTCTCCTACAAACTCCTTTATCTTGACTGAACACAGAAACTGTTTAAATGCCTACCAAAGTTCCGGCTTTGGTAGGCATTTGGACGTCATCTATTTTGGCTCCTCCCCCAAATGAAGCAAGCCTCTACGCCTCGCGGAAACGCCCCCTCCACTACTTGACACGCCTTGAAGCCTCAGCTCATCTCATAACATCACTACTTCTCACTAAGTAACTAAAAAATATTTTAGCTTGTTCAATATGGTATTGTATATCCAGTCACATTTCATTAGAAAGAATTAGAATATCTTGGTTTATCAAGGCCTTTTTTAGGCTGTCTAATTTAAGAACCTTAAATGAGCAATTGATTTCTGTTAGGGGGGGTTAAAAAAAAATTTAAAAGATGAACAGTTAAAAATATGAGCTAAAAAGATACAACAGTGGCAAACAAAAAAAATCAACTTTGAAACATTGGAAGCTTAAATAATAAATAGTGTAGTACATTAAAAAAAACACGGTTTCAGCTCAAGACCTTATTGCATTACTGCATAGCTACTGAATCCCTGTTGAATTCCTATTGCTTCAAGGATCATTGCAACATCATTATCCCTAGGCAACAGGAGAGCCTGTCTGACAAACGGGATATATTGCATAGCAGATGATAAGAGTTTAATATAGCAAATAGCACTCATTAGACCATTTTGAAGCCTCCAGGCCATTATACCGTTTTTATTTATCTGTTTCATTCCTTGTAAGTAATGGATATGATTTAGTTTTGACTGTATCTTTGCAAGACCTGCATGGTTTAAGATGACATTTTTCTTTTTTGAGAAAATCTGTTTAAGAATAATACAGTAAATAAATATATTACAGTAAATTGCAAGGACAAAAAGACACCTGTTGTTGTTTTTTTTAGTGGTGTTCATAGAGGAAGAACTGTTGCTCAACCTTTGATCTTGCCATCAAACACTAAGACAGGCAATCATTAATAGACATTAATTATGTGTGAGGATGGGGAGGCTGAGAATAAGGCTGTTGGATTGGAACCATCCTTTTGCAGACATTATTAAAAAATGTTGTGGGTTTTTCCTTTTAACAATATTTAATGCATGTTATTATATGAATAAATGCAATATTAAGTATGTTTAAACTTTGAAACATTCTTAGGATATTTATGATATTCTTTTCTTAATATATATATATATATATATATATATATATATATATATATATATATATATATTTTTTTTTTTTTTTTTTTTACTGTTTTTTTATCTCTATATTTTAGAGTTAATGACAATAACTACGCAACAAGAAGGAAAAACAAGCTCATTAGAGGTCTCCCCTTCACTGTGGAATGACACACACTATGTCAGTCCCCACACCACTGTCACCACAGTGACACATACATGTAATTAAGACACATAAGGTGTCAGGGAGCTTGCCTTTTCCCCTGCTAAATACTCATTAGAGCAACCTTTAAAGATAATGTTAGACTGTGTTGCAAACCGGAGGGAAATGAGCTGACAAAACAGAGTTTTACAAATAGTAATTTGGACCCTGCTGTCAAAAGACTCCAAAAAATTGGAGGAAAAGTTGCTTTGAGCCGAAAGTACCACAGGTTTATTTAAAGATGTATACACCAGCATGGTTTCAAATTAAATCATACAAAGCCATTGGGAAAGTCTTTGGTCTGCTTTCAAAATAAAATGTTCAGCATTTTATTGGAGCCAGTCATCTCTAGAAAAGGTAGACATCTTCTTAAGAAATGATAAAACAGCAAAGCTGTGCTGTTATGTTATGTTTAGAGAAATCTTGAATATCATCAAGCGTCCAACATAGACTTTGTATACCACCTGAACCTTTCCACAACTTGTCATGTTACAGCCACAAACTTCAATATATTTTTGAGGAGGTTTTAAGCTGATGAAGATTAATTTCAGGAAGTCAGTAACATCTGTCAAGCAAATATATAATATGCAAAACAATCTCAATCAAATGTAGGTGTTGGGCCCTCTAAAAAATAAATGTGATTTATCTAAACCAAAGGTGACAAACTCGAGCCTGTAAAACCTGTGCCTTGCAAGTCTGTGCCACTCTACCCAAGTACAGGTGATTTAATGACTTAATTACCTAGTTAAGGTAATTAGTAAGGTTGTTCCAGTTACCCTTTCATAAAGGTCTGCTTTTTAGTCTGTGCAACCAATAGTTCTACACTCAACAGACTTTTCTATCTTATATGTGGATTTCTGCAGCCCTGACCTGCTTGTTAAGGTAGACAACAACATCAGAGGTGTTCTGTCCAACCCAGACTGACTAAGGTCTGTTTGTGAGGAAGTCTAAAAGCCAATTGCAAAGGGGTGTATTAAAGCCCAGGTGTTTCAGTTTGCCTATCAGATGCTGTGGGATGATGGTATTGAAAGCTGAGCTGAAGTCCAGGAACAGCATCCGCACGTGGCTTATTACTCATTCCATTCACCTGTCTATCTCGGCCCGGTTTGTAATCACTGCTCATCTGATCCACGTGCTCCTGCCTCTATTTAAGGTGCTTGCATCCAGTCATCAGTGATAGATTATCTTGTTCTCTCCAGCCAGCAGTGAGAGTTTTTTTAGAGTTCCTTGGTGTTTTTGAAATCCTGATCCTGATCCGTTCTGTCTCTCAACCACTGGGCCTGCCTGTTCCCGTCTGATCTTAGTGGTGAGAGGGCTCCCATCTGAACAGTTTGCCTGAACTGTCCTTGGAGTGCTGGCCCTCTGAGCCTGCCTGTTACTGGCTGAACGGTTTGCCTGACTTGTCTTTGGACTCCTGGATCACTGAGCCTTCCTGTGCCGACTCCTGCTTGTTCTCCAGGGCTGCAGAATCTGAGTCACTCTAGGTGGCGCCCACCGCACCTTGTTGGCAGCCCACCAGCCGGATCCTACCTTGTTCTTTGGGAATGGACTGAACTAAATCCGAATTTTTCTGCCTCAGACGCCCTAGCCTCTGCTTCTACAGAACTGCAGATCCTTAGATTTTAAATAAACTTGAATAAATAAACAAATAATTCCACTGACTGTCTTGCCTGAATACTGGGCCCTTCTGTTATGTGTCGTGACACTACTTAAGGTGGCTGCACATTGGAGTAGCTCTGCTAACTTCAACATAAGTACAGGCCCTTTACCATTTGTTTTTGTTTTTTTTAATGCCGTTGTTTGTGGATCAGAGTTTCTTTTTCAGATCTTTTTATTTCTTTTTGCGCCTAGTGTCTGATGCTGTGCAACTGGAAGGACGTACAAGCTGGCTTTTTTGTTTATTTTTTTTATACTCAGGAGTAGCTCATTAGCCGGAAATAGTTAAATAATACTGTAACTATTTCTGCAAGTACCAGCTGAGTCAAAAAGCAGGCACCAAAGATGCAAAGCAGGAGCAAAAAGAGAAGAAAGATGCAGCCAATTCAAGCCATCTATTCCATCAGTCATTATGAGCAATGTGAGATATTTAGGAAACAAGTTAGGGAAACTCTAAGGCCTAGGAAGGATCCAGCCAGAATGTCAGCAATGCAGTGCTATATGTTTTACTTAAACATGGCAACAGGACTATATTCCCGACTCCAGCATCTCTCTGCCAGGCTTTTTGGCCTTACAAATGGAGAGATTTAAAGAAGGCTGGAAAACCAGAAGAAGCCCAGATCCCATCCAAGACAGATGCTGACAGACCTCATTTCACACCTTAGTCCTAAAACTAACCAAAAAAAAGGCAAGAACTGCCTAATGGGAACCAGTCATTGGACCTAACACCCAAACCACAGTGTAGTATATTCCTAGAAAAATGTTCTTACAAGTTAACAAATACATGGCCACACATACAACTAATAATACTACTTTTTTGTAGAAAGCACTTTAAAAACAAATGTGACAAAGTGCTGTACAGACAATAATAAATTAACATTAACAAAATGCAAGTTTTTTTTTTTTTCAATATTGATCAACTTCAATACTCCCAGCTGGTTCACTTCAAGTTTTCCAGCTGAGATGCTATTTCCAATCTGTATTAAATGAGTAGGTCATTAAGAGGCCTCCTTAAGTCCCGTTGACATGTTTAAGAGGTGGTACAGTCATTTGAAAGTTATGTGTTTGAGCAGCATATTGAAATTTGCTGGACATCCACCCTATACAGTAGGAACAGAGTTCTGTGATTCTGTTGTAAAGGATATTAAGACAGGACTCATATGAAGACATGGTAACTGATGTACTAAATGTACTAATAGCATGTTTCAAAATATTTGATTCAACGTTTTTGAAGTTGATGGTCATACTAAACACATTACTTAGATAATTTACTATGGTTTTAACAGTGTGGAATGTTGCCAAATGTAACTAAATGTAAATAAAGAGGTACGGTAATCAATATTATCCATGAAGTCTTTGTAAAGAAAGAGTTCAACCTTGATATAAAATTGTCATTGACAGTTATTTGGCACATTTGTTTAATACATCACATCTTGGGGATAAATATTCCAGATATCTTTTTGGAATCCTCTAAGACTTCCAAAAGATGGGAAATAGCTTTCAAAAGTACATCCTCAATGAGGTTGTTGCGCTGTTGGGTTTGTCTGACACTGAGGAGTCATAACCAAATAGGCTAATAAGCTGATAGGGAGGCAGGTGTCTGTGTTTTTGTTCGCTAGGAGGGAGCAAATGAGAGTACAGTTAGACTGGGAGTCATGATGAGAAACCTTATTACACATCATCATCACTGGGGAGCAGGGAGGAAACCCAACAGGAGTTGACACTGTCATATGGTCATGGAAACACCACGGTACAGAGGATATTTGAGGAACTAACTAGGGGGAGGAATTTTTCCTCTGGGATAGATATACAGTGGTTGAAACCAGAGGTGACAGTAATGGAGCAAGTGATGTACAGATAAACAAAAGAAACTGGAAGACTATTAAAAACATTCATCATGTCATCTGGATTACTATATATAACAGTCAACATGATTTTCGATTTAAAATGTTTAAATTTTGTGCAAGATATTAAGCTCAGAACCAGATTGTTCAAAACAGATGTTCTGCAACATGTCTTCCAGTATTTAATGGAATGACTCAGAAGCCCCAGACTTCGATCCTGAACCAGGAGCTCACAAAGGACAGAGGCCTCCTGGTAAGGCTGTTACAACACAGACCTATCCAGCAACACAGCCTGGGCTAAACCTTTCTGAACTTTGGAAACACTTCACCTTTCCAAAAGAGAGATTTTAACAGAGGTTGCAGATCTGGTGAATTTTGGGAAAGATTTTCAGTTAAACTACATGGATTTTGATGATTTCTGATAATTCCATGTTTTTACTGTTGGGTAAAGTAACCTAACAATGAGCTAAAGGTCAACGCATGGTACCCCATGCTGACATGTTTGGAGCTGTTGTTTACATAGCTAAAACATATTTTATTTCACAAGGGTTTAAACACAATCAATTAATCCACCGCCTACCACTTAATACTCTGTGTTTACACCTTGAAGCTTTCTCTGGTTATTTTCCTGAAAAGGGATCACTTGAGACAAACTCTTTCAACACTTCATAATGTATATATTAAATAACCAGGAGACATGACAACAGATTTAGACAGAAATTGTAATATTACTCAGATCAGAGAAGTTGCTTAGGGTTACAGAAGGCAGCGCTTATCAACCAGACTCACATCTCATGCAGTGGCCCCAATTCACAGTTAGAGAAGCATTTTATAAAACTCCAGTATGCCACAAACATCACATCATTACATCATACACGTTTGCAGATGAGGAGACATCCATGGCACTAGCCTTGTCAAAATCTCATTCCATTCCCAAACCTTGGCCAAAAACTTAATGAAGATGATAACTGTTTAGCTGTACAGAGGAACTGTCTTAATTAGATAAACTACATGGGAAAATATTAGTTATGACACAAAACAGACAGGTAATATTAGGGTGTAACAGAGTCAAACATCATTAATAATAATATTCCTAACACAACCCTAGCTTAAGGTGCTTGGTGGTATTTACCTACACTTATTTCCTAAGGTCTAATCACAAAAGGTTAAGAAACAACTATATGGTTTAGGCAAACCATTTATTTATTTATATATATATATATATATATATATATATATATATATATATATATATATATATATATATATATATATATATATATATATATATATATTTTTTTTTTTTTTTTTTTTTTTTTTTTTTTTTTTTACCAAATAATGTTTTATTTACCTCCTTGGACCTTCAGTGTGAGTTGGTTTGAATAATTTCTAATTGCTCTAAGTTAGTTGAAAGTTAGTTTTACCTAGTTACAAACTCTTCAAAATAAAATATGCTTCTCAAACCTTAAATTCATGCTAAAAATAATATTGCATATTTATATTATGGGTTTTAACCATCTTTTTTTTTTCATTTCATTTGTGTACAAAGTAGCTTAGTTTAGTTGACTGTTACTAGTTTAGTCAAGGGGTTTTATCTGATATATGTGGAGTTAAATTTTTTGATAATTTCTTATATTTTGAATGTAAGTTGTTACAAATGTATTCCATATATGTGCACAGTTAATCATTTAATCATGATTTTAGCTTGATTCACACTTTATTCTGTTGCCCTAACACACAATCTACTCACTCCTTTCATAAGTGTGCATTACTCTGTTTCAGGAGCCCATAAAATACACATGAAAATAAAAGAAGTTTCCGGGTAAAAGATTTCTATTCTTGTATTTGACAAGTACCAAATGTGAATATGTGACTGTGTTCTCTCAGCACATATATAATAATAATGCTGCAGTTTCACATGTGAATTTGCTCAGATAGATGGAACTGTCAGCTTTGCTTATTTTAATCTCACAGACATCTCAAACATCAAAGAGATGCTTTGGTACTAGAGATATGCTGCATTGTGAGCAGCCTTCAAAGAGCTCAGGATCCATTCAATGAATACTTTTCCAGCAGAATATTCTTTTGATCTTCTAAACTGACCGATTGCTCTCATCTGTAAGGAAATATGAGAACTGAACAAAACAGATCTGCAGTTTAAAATTTAGGCAGTGATTACAATGCCCTGCCCTTCCACAATCCCATTATATGATTTTTTTTATCATCGGCGCTTTTTTGTTTACCAGATTGATAAACAGCAAAATATATTTTGACGATGGTTATAAAATGCAATGCAACTTTAGTAAAATGCTGAAAGTTTATTTTGAGTTATCAAGTTATTGTTTGTTCCCACATTAAATCCCTAATTGGAACAATAAAAGGCTTCCTGAACAAGTTGCAACTGAACTATTATGCATTCAAATTTTACATTTTAATTTATATTGAAGGGTGATACTGTATATCTCTAAGCAATTATTTCAAAAATAAAATATTTGGCAGTGGTTACAGCTCTGGAAAAAATAAAAAGATCCGATTTCAACTTCTAAGAAAGTGAAGGGATAAACCCCAGAGTTGTTTTTTTCTAACAGACACCCTGGAACATTAATCCTGGAGAAAACAGACACAGTGAATTACATAAACTATTGTAGTACTTTCTAATTTGGGTGAACAAATATCTTCATACTATTAATTACTGAACACCATTTAGGGTTTATTTAGCCGTCAAATACATTTAGACATCATTTATAATTGTAGTTAGACCAGCACATCCCTGCAATCATAAGACAAAAGTCCTCCAATAAAAAGGGTTCAGTCCAGACTGTTCAATTAAATTAAAAATATTAATACAGCAAATGTGCACCACAAAAAAAAAAAACTATTGAGGTCCAACACTTTCTTTCATAGCTTTTAATATTTAGCATGATAATGTGCCACAAAGGCTTCAACGACTTTGTTAAATTTATAGAGATTTTTTTTTTTTTCTGAAGCATAAGTGAATCTTTTATTTTATATGACTATGCAAGAGTCAAGGTATTAGCAAAATAAATAAATATACAAAGTAAATTACAACATGGACAGTATCAATATGAATAAAATACATTTTATGCTGAGAATCAATAATTATTTGGCATAATGCAGATTAACAAAAAAATATAGAGGCTGCTGAATATTATCCAATACAATTATTTCAACTTTACACAGTCATTTAGATTTGCTACAATACTTATATAACAAATCTTGCCGAAGAATTTCTATAAAATTTTCACCTTTTATATTTTTATCCTCAGAGGAATAATAAGGCCAAGAACCAACATTTGTTCTGGCTATATTATTGAGTTGACCTTCATGAAAATTAAAACTTACATATAGACTTGTCATGACAACAAGTTCTACTTTGTGTCCAACTTTTTCTAATTTTTCAATCAGATATGTTTGTTATTCAAATAAAAATATTTGGGGTTATACTGATGGCAAGCTTTTTCATTTTTCCTTTTAAGTCTGAATATATCGAAAGCATCTAAAACAACTATTCCTCTAATGCTTGCTCCTTTCATTTTTCGTTGTTGTTTTAAATTGGTGGTGCATCTTGTTGCGTTGTATGGAAGATGGTCACATGCAACTGTATATAATTAAATGTCAAAAAAAAATATTGTCAGAAATGTTTTTTTGGCAGCTTGCTTTCTTGTATCTTTTGTCTGTTTTTGTTTTTTTTTCTTCTTGTTTTAATCTGAGACAGCTAATATTGTATGGCTCTTTTCAGCATGCAGAGCAGACCAAATGATTTCATTAAAACAAAGCACTTGTTTTGTCTTTTTCTCTTATCTATAAGGACCAAGCATGTGACAGATGTGATCCAAAAATGTTTTGAATCCTTAGGTTTACTTGATATTGATCAATCTGAGCTTGTTGATTGTAAATTTGCACGTTTATTCATTAACTGCAGTCATTCAACTAATACATATACACTAAATAACACTTGCCTGATGTGTTTAAAACTAACTTAACTTCAGCACACTGTCTTTTGAGGGCGCATTTGAGCCTATTGCTATTTTTAATACTTAAAAGAAGAATGTTATTTAACTTTTTTCGGTGATAAAGTCACAATTTCTGTAGAACTGGTTGTACACGAAAAGGTACGGCAGTAAGAGCTATATATGAAGCCCTATATAAAAGACAAACAGAAAACTCCATTGCTTTTGAGCTCATAAACTCACCGCTCTGTTGAACCTCAGCAGCCTTTTTCCTTGAACTTTTCTTAGTGCCATCGAAGTCCTGTCTGCTCAGCACCTCGGACAGCGACTGCCGGGAGCTCTGCCGGGCGGCTTGGCCGGATACGTTAAAGCCTTTGCTCCTCTTCCTGGGCCGGTCCGACTCCGGAGCTGACCGACTTCTCTCCGGGTCGTTGTTTTCCGGATGAGAACCTACTTTTACTAATGCGTTCCTAGTCCTGGTCAGAGCAGAAGTCACCGAACCCATCACAAAAAAGCTTTAAAAGATTCGTTTTTTTAACCAGTTCCTCTGAATTCAGCTCTCATTTTCCTGAAAACCTCTCAATTGGTTAACTTTTAGCAGAATAGACGAAAAAACAGTAAATTTAACGTCGTCACGGTTCAGATTTTTTTTTTTAATTTAAGTCTTTTAGACTTTAAGAGAGAGAGAGAGGACAACATGAAACGGAATGAGCAACAAATCGTTGAAGTTTTAGAGGAAACCCTTATGTCCCTGTGCCTGTTGCCTTCCCTCCGACAGCCACGTCACATGGAGAAAGTTGCTCTGTCGACAAACACACCGTTCTCCCGGGACAAACAGGTGAAAACAAGCGACATTAATTAGCCGACAAGTTTCCAGGATTATTAAAATGACAGGAGGACGGTAACCCCTACCTAACAGAATTAAAAAGGGAAAAACTTTGTGAGATGAGGTCACGGTTAATGGAAAATGTATAGACTATGCTGTATATAATGGTACTTTTAACCTACCTTAGTTAATGTCCGCGAGATACGGACGCAGTAAAGCTCAATGAAATGGAATACAGAAACAAATACAAGAGATGAAAAACCATCTAATTGGTTGGAACAAAAGGGTTGTTCATAGTAACTGTAATTCACCGTTCTTCGCCAGCAGATGGCAGCAAGTCTGAGCTGAAAGAGCAAGTTTTAGTTGGTCTCTATAAGAGTCAGTTGGCTTGGTCTATTTAATTATTCTTTAATAACTGTGTAACTTCTGGATTATGTTAAAGCCTATTACATATTCAGATAAAAAAAAATACTGAAATTTCTTACAGCAAAAAACCCAAACCTTGTTTTTATTTAATTTCATTATTATTTATTTTTTTTATTTTGCCTTTATTTTGACTCTAAGGTCAGTCTGATTGAGATTTAAAATATATTTTGCAAGAGATACCTTGCCAAGAGGACAGCAGAATAAAAGTTAAAAGATATCAAACAAATAAAAAATTTGAAACATTAAAGCTCTCCATAAACTCTCACCTAAAACATTTAAACAGCGATATCATTGTTTGAAACTGCAACTACAACAACCGAGTAGAGTTGTTGCTCCTCCACGTCGAAAGGAGTCTGCTGAGGTGGCTTGGGCATCTGTTTCGGATGCCTCCGGGTCGCCTCCCTCTGGAGATGTTCCAGGCATGTCCCATTGGGAGGAAGCCTCGTGGAAGGCCCAGGACACACTGGAGGGACTATGTCTCTGAGCTTGCCTGGTGTCCCCCCAGAGCAGTGAATGGAAATAAATGTTATATTCTATGAGTGTCACAAGGGCTGGAATGTGGAATTCATAGAGTAACTTATTTCAGGTAGTGGGTGCTGAAAATCTAAAACTTTTCTAAAACTTTTAAGATATATATTTTTTTCAAATTATAAATATTTTCTTTTGAGCATTCACTTTTACTTTGCTCCATACTTTCTTGTTTTATTGGTTTAATTCCTATTTTGTTGTGTTTTCTGGATATATTTGAGTTTCTTTGTTACCCTCTTGTGTTTGTCTCCTT
Source organism: Cyprinodon tularosa (assembly GCF_016077235.1). Taxonomy (NCBI): domain Eukaryota; kingdom Metazoa; phylum Chordata; class Actinopteri; order Cyprinodontiformes; family Cyprinodontidae; genus Cyprinodon; species Cyprinodon tularosa. The sequence continues at coordinate 540,127 of NW_024038565.1, read as the reverse complement.
TTCCCTCGCTCCTCTCTAGACTCCTTTCTTCACACCTGCTCCCAATTAGCTCGTTAGTCCTCTCTTTGTTCAGTCTCCCATAAATACTCTCCTTGTGCAGTCCCTCAGGGCTGGTTCCTCTTACCTAGTCTTTCCTTATCTTACGCTGGCTCCTTGTGATTGTTTTCGCCTGATGTCTCCATGGTTCAGGTTAAGTTTTACACTTTAAGTTGGATTTTGGATTCCTGCCTCTCTTACCTGTGTTGATTCATTAAAAACTACAAGAACTTACCTCTGCCTCTCAGCCTCTGCATTTGGGTTCTCAAACCTCAACCAAACCCTGACAACTACACTTATTAATTTATGAAAAGGCGTTGAGACCATATTTTCACTTTTCGACAAACAGACAATTTTCCCTCAGTCTGACAAATCAAATCAGCAATTAAATTCTTTAATTTTAAAGTCAGTTAGGACAAACAGAATTGATACCGTTAGGCTAAAAGCCTGAATCATAACATAGATTTTTAATTGTTACATGATCTAAAAAAAACTTTTAAAGCTGTGTTGACGATTGTAGTCTTTTGAAAGCTACTGTTTGGTTATTTTTCAGCAAATCAATACACATTTATAAATTTAAAATAATGGAGACCTCAAACTCACTGCTACCCTACAGTATATGACACAACAGCTCAACCCTGTGGTCAAAGAACCACATGCAAGTGTTAACTCTACAATAATTTTCAGCCATCATACCATTCAGGAACGAGTGGATCTTTTTTTAAACATGTCTCAACACGGTGAACATTTCTACATGTGTAATGTCCCAAAAGAAAGATTGCACAGATCCAGCATTGCAGGTAACTTCATCAACTTCCAATGTGCATGAAGAGGTTCAATGAACTGGTAAAAAAAAAAATTACTTCAGCAACACTTTAAGTGTAGGAACAAACTTTGAGACCAGCGTGTTTCATCAAATGACCCTGAACCAGGCCACAGCCGAAACACGTTGGTCTCAAAATAAGTGTGCCCCTGCACTTCATGTGTTACTGTTACTGTTACTTTTCTTCACCAAAAAAAGCCAGAATTCTTTTAAAGACGTTTGAAGAGAGTGTAATTTTCCACAGTGAACCTAGTTCTGTACTAAGATAACTTGACAGGACCCTCAGCCCTTATATAAAAAAAGCTTAAAAAGGAACTTAATCTTTCTTAAACCAAGATCTGATGCTGAAGATTTTAAAGGGATCCTTTCCATGGCTATGTGATTCATTTTTTCTTTCTGACATGCCATCTAACTTTTAATGGTTGTTTCCTTCTCTGTTTTTGTCGGATTCCTATTTATCTGCAAAATCTTGAAAAAATGGATAATGGGTCCCTAATGATGATACAGATTCTTGATTCTTGGTACTATACAGTATAGGACATCAAGAAGAAAGAATATTATGTGGAAACAGTCAGAAAACATCTAAAGACATCCGATAGACAGCCACGTCTTGATCACAAATTGGTGTTCTAAATTAACCACCAAATTACCCACTGAGTGCATTAAAGATAGCAAAGCCAATGTTTTGGGGTGACAATCACAAACGCTTGACCTTAGTTCCAGGGAAATGGGTATGCTAAGTTGATGGCATAAGAGTATATAAGGCGGCTAACAAACCTGATAAAGATACTGTTTGTAGGAATGGGGCAAAAAAATCCCTAAACTTTACTCCAACATGATACAAAATCTCATCCACACCGCTTGAGTTGAAGTAGTTTATTGCTGCAAACAGTGATTTCTTCAGCATACAGATTTGTTGTTCTTCATGCTTTATTGATCAAACACTACTGTGGTTACAAGGAAAGGGTTTTTCTACACCATCTAAACAAATTGCTATGCTAAATGTGTGTTCATGTCCTCATTCTGTCTAGACAAAAATGTAACTATGCAATATGAGCCAAAGAAAAAAGCCTAACAGTCTGTCAACTAGAACAGGTTCGCTGAACCTTCACAGATAAAGGCACTTTTCAAAGCTGTTTTCTGTTTGTTTTGTGTGTAGATTCATTCTCTTGCTTATAGCCTCGGTGATTTTTCTTCTTACTATTGCTTAGGTTGCTTGTTTGTTGTGGACAAAGAAGGTTTTAGTCCATGTCATCATGATTCTGGGTCGACTCATTGATCACCTAAAAGAGCAGAGAACACAATGCATAAATCTGTTAAGAAGGGACATTGCATCACTACGAGCATGTCATACCTGACCATCCCTGGTCTCAATGGTCTTGATGAGAACTTTCTTCGTTGTTGAGGTTTCAAGATGAGGTCTAGAATCAGTCAGAGCTTCTACGGAGAAATAAAAATAGGAAAGTAAAGTAATTATAAAATAAAGACATGATGCTGATTAATTTAATGTGCAAACACTAATCTTACCTCTCAGATTTAAAGAGGAGAAATTTGGCAGGGGAGTGGAGATTCTGCAGAGGAATAGCAATTTCTTTTTACAAAGGTCACATCTTTGATCAATAAAATAATGTCTCCCTTCTACACCAAGTATGCACTAAATATTTCTTTTATAAAATGTTACCGGCTCTCCTCTCCTTCCAGCAGCTTTCTATAGGTGGCAATCTCAATGTCCAAAGCCATCTTTACATTCAGAAGGTCCTGGTATTCTCGGAGGTGACGGGCCATCTCGTCCTTCATGTTGTGAATATCTACCTCCAGGCGGCTGATGGTGTCCTGGTAGCCGCTGTTCTCTAGGCCAAAGTTCTCCTCCATCTCCCTCATTTGCCGCTCCAAGGACTCATTCTTTAAATAATAATGTAAGAAAACAAAATGTTATGTTTCTTAAAGACATATTTTGACAGAGAGCCAAAAAACTGCATACTCACAGTTCCTTTGAGGGAATCCACCTCACAAGTTAGTGCCTGAACTTGACGCCTGTAGTCATTGGCTTCCTGCTTGGCTAATCTCAGGGCTTCATTATTCCGGGCTGCAGCTTCAGTAAGGTCAGCAAACTATTAAACACCAGGGTAAAAAAAAAGGAGTCAGACATTCTGAAGGACATAACTAAGACATCAACCACTCAATAAATGATGAGTCAGAAACTAAAGGATGAAGCAAATATAGTAAGAAGAGTGAAGTAGCTTTACTGGAGAGGACAGCACCTGGCAGTGTAGTGAATGAGGAGGTTTGAAATAAATTCTTAAATAGAAAAATCATATTTTCCAGGGCTAAAGCATTTACAGTAAAGTTGTAAAATAAGTACTTTATGACCCTAAGAGACAGTGATAACAGCACATGTGATTATGTTTATCAAAACACATTTTGTATTTTTATTATCACAAAAAAACATATATAATTTTGTCTAATTTTACTTTTTGGTACTTTCTATGATGTAAAATGAGTGTCACATTTGGTAAATTCTTGTCTCAAATCTATTACTAGAAGTGTCAGTTTCTGCATTTAAATTATTAGTTTAATAATTTGATATCCCTTACAAAAAAGCAAGACCATTAAGAGCTTTAAAAATGAAAAATAGAAGTTCAAAAACAATGTTAGAATGGAAAGGCAGCCAGTGGAAGTAGGCTAAAACTGGGGTGATTTATGCACACGTCTGAAGGTGTTGCTTAAAAGACGTACAGCCGCCTTTGGAGCAACTGAATCCTGTTGATGGACGACTGAGAGACTCAAACATAAAAACCATTACAGTAGTTAATTCTTGAACTGATTAAAGTATATATAGTTTTTTACCATCAAATTCAGAAATCATTGTGTTGTCTCAAATTGCCTTTGTTGCCTTTTGGCACAAAAAATCTAAATAAACACTGTGGCATAAATCTAATAAATCATTTCAAGATTATCACAAGGCATTTGCAATTAAACAATATTCCATCTGTGTTTTTCAGTGTGTTTTGGGTATTTTAGTTATTTTTTGCCACCCCAGGGAAGTAACAAGTCTACTTTTTCATTAACTCTATCATAAGAGAGGCTATGATCACCCTGAGCTATTTCTGTAATTTTACTGCAGGCAAGAAATATCCAAGGGTGAGATTTCAATTCATAAATTGACATCTTTAAATAATTTAAAACAATGCAGAACATAAAGTGTTCATATTCTTATGACCCTTTTTTAATTTATATGTTTGTTTGTTTATTTGTATATTCTTTTTTGCTTTAATTTAAATATCTTGCTGAATAAAACCCAAGACAACCAGGGATTTTTCTGAAAAGCAAACCCCATATCCTTAAAAGCTCAGTACAAAGGAATGACAAAAAAAAAAAAACGTTCTTTTAGTAAACTATACAAAATACAATATAGATAGCTGAGCTTGATAGTTTTATCTGTCTTTCTATGATTTTTGGTACATCTACAGCTCTCTTTTTGCTGCCCTAATCTTTTGAACAAGCTATAGCTGCCATTGCCTCTTTATACTCTGTCTTTCCTTCCTATAAAAATAGGTTGGCCCGAGTCTTTTGTGTTTTCTTTTTTATCTCTTCTTGACCCTCAGCTTAAAAACTTTAACAAGCATTAAATGATCAGCTGATTTTATTTTTTTTTAACATACTCTACAGTAATTTAATTTGGAGGTGGATTCTTTTGAAAATAATTGGCAAAGTGACTTAACCATTTTGTGAAATACTTTAAGGGGAAATTTCTTATGAATTTGCTCTATAAAAATGAACTGGATAGAACAGAAATGAATTGATCATTCCCTCCATTGTTGTGCACCTTGGATTTGTACCATTCCTCGGACTCCTGGATGTTTTTAGAGGCCAGGTTCTCATACTGCAGACGGACATCCCTCAAAGCTGCTGTCAGGTCAGGCTTGGCCACCTCCATGTCAACCTGAACGTGCTGCTGCTGCTGGATTTGGTTCTGCAGCTCCAGCATTTCCTCAAAAAAGAAAAAAAAACAATAGCTTGTTCTAAATGCACCTTTTGTCTTGTGGAAAATTGATTACATTCTAAATGCTTACAGTTTGAGAAGATTCATACAAATTTTCAATGATTTGGCTTTCCTAAGCTCTGACTTTCATTCGTCAGGCAGTTATACCTTTAAAGTTACAGCACAGCATTTCCGCTCTCCCTGCAAAAAAAGGAATGCTTACCTCATCATGCAGCTTCTTGAGGAAGTTAATTTCCTCCTGTAGCGACTCTACCTTCCGTTCCAGGTCCAGTCTGGCTAGGGCAGCGTTGTCCACATCCTGTACCGTGACACTGAGCCTTAATAAGGTGACTTGTTAAGCCAACATGAATTATTCATTAGGCATTTGTTGACATGTAAAAAAAATTTTATTGCTCATATTGTAAAGAGAGCTCACAAATGTGTCATAGTGCAAGGTAATAAAGGTATGGCCAAGTAGTTCCTTTTATTTAAATCCAAGAATTGTACATTATTGGTCATTATTAAAAATCACTTTAATCTATTTTTTTTTATCTGCTACACTTTCCTTGAATTTCTCTTTTCATTCTACAGATAATATATGATACTGCATTACGAAATTATTTTACTTTCACTAAACCAATTTAGTCAAGCAAATGTTCACATTCTGTAATGCAACAGAGCTTTGTTAGGGCGCTGGCCAACTCCTAATTTGGGTATCAGCGAATGAAGCAGATTTGCCCTAGTGCTAATGCCACAAACAAAGTGGACTATTCAGGGTTTCCCAAACAAGCCCAAGGCTGGTGGAGTGACTGTCTGCCTGACTGAGCAGGAGCCGGCCGCAGGCCACGCATTCTTGTCTGTGTGCCATCGAGGAAGCCCCCCCTGGCACTTCCTTCCTGCCATTCATACAAACAAGGCTAAAACATTACAACCTAAAATCTGGAGTTGAATGTATGCCACTTATTTAAATTTGACCTTATTTGTCCAGTGACTGTCCTGTGTATTTATTCCCATGACCCAATACCAGGTGACAGGGAACAACCTCTGACAACACCAAAACAAGAGACATTCTTTGAGCTGAAGCTCTCCCAGTAACGAGACATCCAGATCACATGGTGGTCCGTTCTCTCGCTCTGATAACCACATTTGACTCACACTGTTGTTATGCTGCGGTGTTCAGCTTGTCTCTGGTGACCAGTCAGACTTTTAAAAAAATCTGTTTTTATCGCATGCCTGGTTTAACACTACAGCAAAAACTTGGCCTTTTGTGCCATGCCAATGTCAGCCTGTGGACCGTTGCTAGAATCTGCTGTTGTGCCATCAGAGGAGAGTTTTACTGTCTCTCAGCTTATGAGCAGTACTCATAGATGAACTAAAGGCTTAGCTTTTACAAATGGCTTTTAATTTCATGTCATCAGTTTTCAGGGTTTCAGAAAAGAACATCTTAAAAGGTGGGGCATGAGAGAACTCGGATCTCATCCATGTCTGTAGGGCACTAAGCAGTGGTGCTTCTCTTCCTTAGAGTCCTGTTACAAAAAAAATAATAAAAACAAATGCATAAAGATTAGAAGGCTTTTCTCATCTCAACAACAGCCCACCTGTCTAAAGCTCTGCATATTGGCCTCTGCCTCTTCCCGCTGGGAGATTTCATCTTGCAACCTGCAAAAAGACAGACAGAGAATCAGACTTTTTATATTATGTAGCCTTGATGTGTAACCAGCTTTTTCTGCCCTTCATACACATGAAGTATGAGAAAAATTAACAGAACACAATAGCAAACCGGTGAAAATATGCAATCATTTAATCTAATTAAAATTGGATTTATATCCTCTATTCATATATAATAAAATAAGCATTTAATTAGTGGCCCTTGGATGTGCATTTCTATTAATAAAAGTTATAGGCTCCAAAATGAGAACCCCAAAGAAGCGCCATGCCTCCTACTTCTCTCTCAGCCTCTCTATGTCGTCTGCCAGGTTATCCCGGTGCACCTCCACCCGAGCCTTCTCGTTGCTCAGCTGATCCACCTGACGCCGCAGCTCCCGCATCTCGTCCTCATACAGATCTCCGACCCGGGACGTGCCTTTTCCCCTCAGCTGCTCCAGCTCGGCCAGCAGGATCTTGTTCTGCTGCTCCAAGAAGCGCACCTTTTCGATATAGCTGGCGAAACGGTCGTTGAGCGACTGCATCTGCACCTTCTCATTGGTGCGGTTCGTCATGAATTCGCTGTTGATGGCGTCGGACAGGGAGAAGTCCAGGTTTTCAGAGGCCAGCCGGGGCATGGCTGCGCTGCTCCTCAGCCTCTGGGTCTTGGTCGCGTATATGTTCGGCGCGGAGGAGAGCCCGAAGGAGACCCGGGAGGAGCGCACCGGGCTGGAGAACTGGCGGCTGGAGTAGCTGCTCCGGACGGCGGTTCGATCCCCGCCGAACATCTTCTTGTAGGATGAATGCGGTGTGCTTCTGTAGGACATCCCGCTGCTGTCTTTTTCAAACTGTCAACAACCAGAGGAGAGTGATCTGAGTTTGGTGCAAGCTCTACTGCATCAGCGGACTGTGCCTGGAAAGGCGTTCCTGAAAGCATTACTTATTTATAGTCCCCTCCTCATGCAAATACTCAAGCGACATTCTGACATCCAATTAAAATCTGGGAAACACGCGCGCGCACATTTCCTTTAAGACAACTAAAAATACGAACTGAATCTTTGTTTACAAAAATCTCCCATGGTTAGGATGACTTCAGTAAATGACACCCTTTATAGGGCATTCAGTGAAATCATTCTTAATTAGAAAATCAAGTCAAGCCTGCTACTGGAGACAGAAAAATACTTACTAATTTTGTAACATTTTAAATGCAAAAATTAAGGTCAATATAATAAAAAAGTCACTTGCCCGAGTATGATAAAAAAAAAAAAAACACACACAAAGAAAGAAAGAACCATAACTAAGATTATTTACCTTTTAAATGAAGTTCTTAATCAGTTCTTTCACATTTTTCGTAATTTACAGTAGGTAATATATCCCACAGTTGATAACATTAGATTACTGGGGATATTCTATAAAGCAGTTACACTCAGCTCTAAGACAGAGAGGGATCCTGCAGACCACATTTGACCTCAACATTTTCCTTTGTTTGCTGCAGTGATGCTTATATCCATGAAAATGGTCATTTGGACACTAAAGGGTTAAGTAATTCCCATTAGAAAGAGAATTAAATCTTTACACACAGACTGGCATATTAAGGGAATTTATTACTGTTAGTTTTTATGAATATGACTTACTGCTAAAAAAAGAAAAAAAAAGCCATGGTTTCTACTGTTCATAGATGGCAGGTAGGTCACTATGTGAAGAGGATGAGGAAGGGCCTTCACTCTTCATGTTCACTGCACATTGTGCCTTTAAGATCAGGTTGAGGCATAAATGAAGTCCAAGTGTTGCAACTATTAACTGATATTTGTCAATTTCTGAAAGAAAAATTTGTCATATCGTCTTCCAGCATACCCTGGATACATGAAACCATGTTTAATTTTAATGAATAGAGAGCATCTGCTTGCTTTTTAATGATATACTGTAACTGTGAGAGTTTATTGGAAAACAGGGTGAGAAAGGGTTTGCTGTCAAAAGTATTTTTTTTATTATTATTATTATTGTTCACCACCTGCATAATGACAAATCAGAAATGAAACAATCCTCAAATGTTCTCTGACCAGCAATGACCAGGCCAAGCTAAAAACTTGAATTACAAGAAACATTTCTGAAAGAAGCGATTTATTGTTTTCAGCACCAAAGCTGCTTAAACAGCAGCCACAAAAAAGCAGAAGCTATTTGTTTCCTAATATTATAAAATATAACTCATGTACCACAGCTTTACAAAGAGAAATGTTCCCTCCATTGTGATAAACAGCACCTTTGTATCACTCAGTGCTGCTGCTGATTACAAAAAGATAACAGTTTAATTTTCAAAAGACAGACCCTCTGCAAGCTCCTTTTCCTCTTGATCTAATGATTGTGATTAAAATTATGCACAGATAAGTGCAGGGCAATGCAAAAACCTCTTAGCCTCACATCTAATTTAGTCTGAGGATATCTAATAGTCGTGGGTGGAGCTAATTTCAACACTGTCTGAAGTCTGCATGAGCTTCCTCCACTCTGGACCTAACAGCTGAAATTATTAGACATATTAAAAATCAAAGCAGGGGTATAGAGGCTGCACTGGATCATCTAGAGTTTGTAAAAAGATAAATAAATAATTGCAACACGTTATTGAAGTGACTTCAGCATCACACTGATAACATAATACCTAATAGAACTCAACTCAAATGTCTTCTACTGCATTTTTGCACCATATATATTTATTTTTGCACTGCTCTGAACATCCACATTAATGCTATTTTGCACCATGTCTCTCCTACGCTGTTTACATGTGATCACTGCTGCACTTTATGAATGCAAATGTTCTTTTTCACTGCTCATTCACTGACAGAAAGCTGTATAAACGAAATTTCGTTTTGTATACACTCTGTGTACACAAAATGGCAATAAGGTTTGTCTAAGTCTAAGTTCTGTACTTCCAAGCAACAATATTGATGCCAGAGTCATAACCATAGGAAGAAATTGTCTTGACCTACTAAGTAAAGCAGCCTATCAGACCTAAGGGTCTATGAGAGCCGCATTAATTTAATTCACTGAGTTAAACATGCAAAGTTGAGAATTTAAATAATTGTCAGATAAGTCTGCTGGGTGGACATCACGAAATAAGTAAATGTACAGTGAATTTATTATATTAATTAAATGTTAAAAATAACATGCAACTATTTAATACCATACTTTAAAAGTTGTGTTAAATTACTCAGTTGTATGTTTTATAATAAGAAATTATTTATTGGTGTATTAAACAAATAAATAGTAAATTTAACTATTTAATAGGACACAAAACAGCACAGTTTTTAATTTCATTGTAGATATTTCAAGCGCCTTCTAACTAAATCTAACTTCTGCACTTTCTCTACAGCATCTCTAAATGATTCAAAACGCCGTAGCTGGACTCTTACCTGGAACCCGGAGGCGTGAAAATACAACCCCAGCATTGGCTTCTTCACTGTCTGCCTGTATCCAATTGGAGAGAGGACACCTTGGATTTGCTGTTACTGCACTTAAAACGTGGAGCAGCCCCTCAATATAAGAAGGTTTTGATCATTTGAAATCTCTCCTGAAAGCTCATTCATATTTCTTGGCATTTAAATAAGGTCTGACTCTGTAAACTACCTGTCCAATCCATTCTTATTGTTGTGTTTTATTCAAAAGTGCTAAGTTCCTCATTGGCTTTATAAAAGCCATACAGCACATTGGTGCATCTACAAGCTGTTTTTAAAGTGCTTTATAAATAAAATTTACATTTATTCATTTCGTTGTACTTTCAAATATTTCTTCTCAAAGTATATTTTTTTCACAGAAACTGACTAATTTCTGTTCAATTATATTAAAAAGACACAATACAAGCTGAATGAATGGGAAACATCATCATAGACCTTTCTGTTTGGAAAAAAACTTCTTTGGGATATTTTCCTTTTTAAAATGATCTAAAACATAAACTGAAACTACTGAAGTAACATTGATAATTCAATCTAGTAAACTCCTTGTACTAAAATAGCTACTTGAATTAAATCATTAGCACATGAGTAGAGTTTCACGCTTTTCTGCAAGTCCTCTTTAAAGTTTATGGTGTCACAAGACAAAATGTCAAACAACCATATAAAAAGCGTTTACCAGCAACTAATTGCAATAAGTGTCTCTCTGTCATGCTTTGAATTGGTTAAGCTGTTATGTAGGGGCCTTCTAGATGAAGAAATTGAGATATTGTAAGAGTGGAGAAACTGTCAGCTTCCTTATTTAGCTTAAGGAATATTAATATTTCTTATGATCTCAATATCTAATTGTTCTGGTCTAGTGTTGGTTTCAAATCAGAATATATTTTTACAGTTATTATTAGTCATTATTGTGATTTCTGAACAGCAAAATGTGATAAAAACATATCACAAGTCAGTATAATTTCCAGAAGCCTTTTGTTCATTTTGTCTCCCTCTCCTCTGAGCAAACAAAGCTTTCAGTGCAGTCTTGCTGACTTGCTGAGATTCAATGATTCTGAGAGACACAGAGCAGAAGAGCTGAGCCAGAGACACTCTACACTTTTAAATCACTGATGCAACTCAGCTTGTGTATCTCTATGGAAACAATGAGGACAAACAGTTGAACAGTGTCTTGTTTTGTTTAGTTTAATGGTATTTCTTCCTTAAAGTAGACTGAATTAACAAATCTTTCTTTGAAAAGATTTTACCCTGAGGGTGTGGGTGGGCTCAGTGATTTTAAGTTGGCTTGCTGCCTTTCAGAAATGACTGCTGCAGGGAGATAAACATCTGGTGTAACTGATGTGATCTGCAAGGCTGGAGGAAAGACTGTTATAATAAACACTATAAGATCAACGGTGGGACTGGAAGAGGAAAAGGCTCCATTCTTGCATATAATTCTTAGATTATCTGTTAAAATAATCTGTGACTTCCTATATATCTCAAACCATTTTGAAGTAGTCCATCCATCCATCCATCCATCCATCCATCCATCCATCCATCCATCCATCCATCCATCCATCCATCCATCCATCCATCCATCCATCCATCCATCCATCCATCCATCCATCCATCCATCCATATTAGTTCCTGTTCTCAGTCTCTCGGGCTATGATTTCTGTTGTTTTGCTGAGCAGCTTTGTCAAACTGTCCACTAACTAGTTTACTGGTGAGCTTCCTTGTTAGTCAGTTAACTATTTATTAGTAAGAAGCTTCAGAACCTGTGATTTAGGTTTCCCATATGCAAGTATTTGAATGTTGAGGTTTCAAGGACATAGATTGCTGCATGAGTAAAATGTATTCCATATTGTTTAGATTTAAATTTGAATTGTAATTGTATCTAACCCCTCTCCTCTTTATAGCACAATCCCAAAATATATCATATGAAGTCAGGGAGGGGGACGTGAATTGACCCATGTTATATTTTGTCCAAGCAGACAACTTCTGGAGAAGATGGAAACATCATGGAAAATGTAATAAAAGAGAAGAAACACCCTTTTTTGTAGCTAATAATAAGTAACTAGAAACAAACTCAGTATGGGATTACAGAATGTTGTTTGTAGATATTAAATCATATCTCTATCTGAAATAATGCCTGCAAAAGTATAAATAGACTTTCTTTGCAAAGAACTATGAACAACCAAACACAAATGTGTTAAAATATATTAGCCTTTTGGTCACTTAAATGCTTGAGGAAAATGGGAGAAATTTAAAACCCCCTATTTCAACTTTTATGTAAAGAATGGCCATAAAAGCCAAAAAGAGTTATATTTCTGTTTGGTAACATTACCTTGCATTCAAGACAAGTGATATTCCATAATTTTTTTAAAGTCTGCTACCTTAGTCTTTGTTATTTTCTTGCATTAATGGCTTATACAGTATTTTTTGTAAATTGTTCAAATAGGCATGCTCTTAGAAACAGAAGGATTTTACTCAAACATAGAAAAGAAAATATTATTAAAATGGACAAATGCAATAAAAAGAGAAATGCCTGAAGAATTGCACGGTGGCCCTCACAACATGTCCTTGGTGTCAAACACTTAAGCTCATTTTCCAAACTTGCCGTACATGTTCACATGAAAAACAACCACTGAACCAGTGTTGGGGGCAATGGCAATTCTGGCTCCAAGGCTCATGCTGAGCCCCCTCTGTCACGGCTGGACAGCCGAGGATTGTCACAGACAGAGCAGGGATTGTATTTTGCTGATCTGTCACCTAACAGCTGCAGCAGAATGCAGACAGCAGGCCGTAATCATTGTCTACAACCCTGTATTTGCTGATGCCACCACCTGGGACAAATAGCTTCCATTCTTGGCAATCCTGGGAATTTATTATTTGTTTCTTTTTTTTAACATTGACGAGAGTTGCAGGAGCTGATAAATAAAAAGCGAGGTTAAGCAAGAAATTAATAAGACCATCGACCTATTAAGGCGGGTTGTGGGGAGTAATATTTTTTATGGTGTGATCATCTTAAAACCGCAGGCGCCAGGCAGCAAAAGTCCTTCTTTGTTTTATCTCCCATGATGGTGAATCACCACCATGTACCTCCAATAGCTGTAGCAATCATTCTTTTCCATTATTTGTGACCAATGATTCATGATAAGGGATCCCTGGCAACAAATTTAATCTACTTAAACAAAAAAAGTAAAACCATATGCATATTTTGTTAATGTTTGTTCATCCATGGTTTATTATGTTTTTCAGATTGCTTTTCTGTCATTATGGGCAAACCTCTTTGTAGGCATGACAGTGCAGATTTAGAGGTGGGAGTTTTGCAGCACAATAGGTCACCATCATTACACACAGGGCAAACTGTAGTAATCTAAAGAGGACAAAGAGAAGCTGTAATTCTTCACCAGAGCCCCCAGAGGTGTTATTAAGTCAGCAAGTGAGGTGGAATTTGGTACACCTAGAAAATAAAGGGTAGAGTTTTCAGAATTTCATCTGTAGGGAATTCATTTGGAGGCGGCCCTGAATCTGGCAACACAAAACTTAAAACTAAATTGATACCTCTTTTAATGCATCAATTTGTTAATAACTGTGTGTGACTTCTTTCATTCAACCAGCTAAGCTCATACCATAACTATAGATGTCTGTCTCTCAAACTTCTATGCACACTACCATTTGATGAGTTTCAGAGTTATATCATTGACCCATAATTAATATAGCCAAAGTTATTTATATATAACGTCATTTTCCCTTCAAAGTCAGCTTAAAGTCTAAAATGTGCTTTTAAATAACAACCACTTCACTGTTTTCTCTCATGGTAACTTTTCTCCTCTTATTTTAGTGAGTTTTATGGCTACCGGCTCATATCTGTCAGTGGAGAGGGGGCCTGCACTCACTTTGGGAATGAAGCTTTAACTGGGCACCTTTGGACTGTAGTAACAACAGAACACTTAACAAGCAGACCTTTTTTTCCAGATATCCATAGCAACTGGCAAAACCTTTGGAAAATGTTCAGAAAGGCCACTAGCAAAGACCTCTCTTTTTGTATCTCTTTCTTTGTCTCACTGTGTGCAGAGTTTGCTTGGAGGAGTGACTAGGTCAAAAATAGGGAAAGGAAACGCATAAACCAGAACAAACATTTTGGTGAATGGTAATTTTTCCATTTACAAACATTTTGCTGTATTTCTCAGTATGTAACAACAAATGAGTCTGATATACAACATTATATTTTATCAAATGAATTCCATTTTTATAGAACCTTCTATTTTTTGGTCATATTTTTTTTTCTTAGGATGATACTTTCTAGTTGCATGTATTTTAAATCAACTTGCCAGAGAAAATCACTTCAACGGTAACTTTCTGAAGCCTGTTGAAATCAGAATAGCATAAGCAGCACTGACAGCTGACCATTTGCCTCTCAGCCTCTCCTCATTTAGCCACAAATAAATCAAACATATAAAACTGAACCAACCTGAGAGGGATTGCTGGAGAATTCAGCATCATCATAATGAACGTATCTTCCCATTTTTATTTCCTTAAATAGGTGAAAATAAAATGTGTGATTTTAAGACTTTTGTGTCATGGGCTCCTGCTCTGGACTTTTGTTTATGTTGTACTTTTTTGCCTTTTGGATGTTTATGTTTGTGATGGCTGCAACTACAGCCACCCAAATGTGGTAACATTCAATCACAACACACACTAAGTCAGCAAGTCTCATTTCATTTATATTGGGATTTCTTTACATTTAGGATTTAATTTACAGAATTTTTGTAAGTCATAACACTGTATTCTAGAATAAGTGCGCACATTTTAGTTTACACTGTTATGTTCTGCTTGATTTAATCTTTGTTTGTTTTTTTGAGTCACCTCAGTGCTGGCTGCTCCAGTCCTTCAGGAGAACAGAGGTGGAGAAGGGGTGGAGCCAGCCCATTGAAGCTGCAAATTGGTTTACACCACTTCTCATCAGTAAGAGGGGGGGAATGGGATTTTCCTCTGTTAATTTCAGTTAGGTTTTTGTGTGTTTCCCCCTTTGTATCGTCTATGTGGCCTGATCAGCCAGTATTTAAGTTTTCCCTTTGTCTCATGTAGCAGGTCTGTTTGTTTCAGTAGGTCTTTTGTTAGCCTGAGTTAAATTCTGTTACTTTGACCTCTTTTATGGGCCCAACTTTGTGATTTGTTTTTGTTGACCCAAGTTCTTTGTTTTGGGTTCAATAAAAAGACTTTTTGGATCTAAACCTGTGCCTGATCTTCCCTTGACTGCTCAGACCATCACAATTGGTGTCAGAAGTGGGATTTTTGCAGTCAGAGGTACAGGTTTATTTTTTCTTTTTTGATTAGTCCCTCCCCTGTTATCAAGCCATACACAGAACAGGAAGGAGTGCCAAAGGATCAAAAGGAGATCCTCAAAACCAGCCTGTTGGAATGGAGGAGCAAGTTGGAGAAGAAAGTGGAGACTCTGGAGGGGTGGAAAGTAAAGAGGGTAAGGAGCCAACAATATCTGAAGTAATTTCCATTCTTCGTGCTCATATGGGCCAGCAGGAAGCCCAGGAAGCAAGACGAAGGGAGGAGTTTGATCGGCAGGAACAGCGCTTCAGAGCACTACAACACCAATTTCAGCTATTACAGGTGGAAGTGCAAGCTCGTACCACCCCTGCTCCTGAGCCTCAAATGGATGAATCACAATCAGATACAGGTGATGATGATGATGATGATCCTCCACATGGCAGTAATGAGCTAAGGGATGCTCCCTCAGGTCAGTTTCACTTTCATGAACCCAGACTTGAAAAACTGACAGATGAGGATGATATTGAACATTTCCTGACAACATTTGAATGCATGGCTCTAGTTTGCCGGTGGAAAAGAGCGGATTGGGTTTTCCATCTGATTCCACTACTCACTGGTAAAGCAAGAGGTGCGTATGTTCATATGGATATGGATGACTCTCTGGATTATGATAAAGTTAAAGAAGCTGTTCTTCAAAAGTATGACATCAATCCTGAGACATACAGATTGAGATTTCGATCACTGGAAGTAAAACCAGATGAGAATCCAAAAGAACTGTATGCAAGACTGAAAGAGTTGTACGGAAAGTGGGTGATGCCAAAACAAAAAACTGTGCATGAGGTCAGTGAAATAATCATTTTGGAACAATACTTAAGAATGTTGTCTCCTGAGTTGCAGATATGGATTAAAGAACATAACCCAAAGTCTGCTGCAGAAGCTGCGCAGTTGGCTGATGTGTTTGTGGCCGCACAGAGAAAGGGACAACCATGGAGTCAAACAGCATGGAAAAGGAGGGAGGTTTCAAAGCCTGTTCCTCACTACCAAAAGGCAGGGGTGAGTAAAACTCTAAAGACCCAGCCATTGAATGCACCATCAAGAGCCCCAACCAAGACAGTGATCTGTTATCTGTGTGGGATGGAAGGGCACACAAAACCAATGTGCCCGCAAAACTCTACAAATATAACACAAATGTGTTTTGTGCCCAGAAAAAGTGTGGACTCTAAAGTGCCGTTTGGCTTGAGGACGACCTCAATTGAAGTTGAGGGTAAGCAATTAAAGGCCCTCATTGATTCAGGAAGTACACAAACCCTGGTGCACAGAGACTTTGTTCCAGCAAATAAAGTTAATGTGGAAACAATCCCTGTCCGCTGTGTTCACGGACATGAGTTATTATATCCAACAGCAGAGCTGTATATTAAAGTACAAGGCCAACTCTACCTTTTAAATATTGGTGTGGCTGAAAACTTGCCATTTCCAGTAGTGTTGGGTCAAGATCTGCCGGTGTTGTGTGATTTATTGAACTTTAACAATATGTGCAATGCGGCATTAACCAGATCTCAGGCTAGTAAGAGGGAGGAGTTTCTGCAACCACTCTGTGCCTTACCTTTTTATGATGCGGACCTGGAGACCACGCCTGGGAAGTCTCGCAAGTCCCGCAGACAGCGACGGCAAGAGAAATTTCAACACTCTGTTGTAGAACTATCTTCTAGCTCTAAGCCTGCGTTACCTTTGGGGTTTAAAATCCCTGCTAACATAATCGAAATGCAACATAGTGATCCAGCTCTAACACCTTTATTTCAGAAAGCAGAGGGAAACCAACAACCTGAACGAGGTTCAAAGAAGCTGGAGGAATTTTTTTTGAAAGATGGCATCCTGTACCGTCAACAGGGGTCAGTGTTGCAGTTGGTGGTTCCCAGACCAGTCCAGAAGGTGGTGCTGTCCTTAGGACATTCCATTCCATGGGCTGGCCATCTTGGAAAGCACAAGACAATGGCCCGCATCAGAAAATACTTTTACTGGCCTGGAATACAATCTGACGTGGCTCTCTTCTGCAAAGGCTGCCCTCAGTGCCAAAAGTCTTCTCTAAAAATCCCCTCCAGAGCTCCTCTTCAGTCGTTACCAATCATCAACACGCCGTTTGAACGGCTGGGAATGGACATTGTTGGTCCCCTGGAAAAAAGTAAATCAGGCAATCGTTATATGCTTGTGATTCTGGATTATGCTACAAAATATCCAGAGGTGTTTCCTTTGAAATCAATAAAAGCTAAAGCAGTTGCCTTCTGTCTCATACAGCTCTTCTCACGAGTGGGGTTTCCTGCTGAGATTCTTACTGACTGTGGAACTAACTTTCTGTCCACTCTGTTGAAGCAGGTGTACCAACTCCTCGGCATTAGGAGCCTGAAGACCACTCCATACCATCCTCAGACAGATGGCCTTACAGAGCGCTTCAATCAGACTTTGAAACAGATGTTAAGAAAGTTTGTCAACGAAACCGGTACAGACTGGGACCAGTGGTTGCCTTACCTTCTCTTTGCATATCGAGAAGTGCCACAGGCCTCCACTGGTTTTTCACCATTTGAATTGCTATATGGTTATGATGTACGAGGTCCTCTATCTCTCCTAAGGGAGACATGGGAAGGTGACAAAGAAAGCTCTCAAGCTGTAAATGTTGTCTCTTATGTTGTCCAGATGCGGGAACGGCTGGAAAGGATGACTGCATTGGCCCAAGCTCACAAAGAGGAAGCACAGAAACATCAGAAAAACTGGTATGACCAGTCAGCTCGCCACAGGTCCTTCAGGCCTGGCCAGAAAGTGCTGGTGCTCCTTCCAAGTGCTGACAGTAAGCTGCTGGCAAAATGGCAAGGCCCGTATGAAATCCAGAGCAGACTGGGACAAACAACCTACAAGATTGCCATTCCAGATCAGCCCCGCTCCACCAGAGTACTTCATGTCAACCTGCTTAAAGAATGGGTGGAGAGACCAAAGGCAGATGTTTTTCTTATTCAGGAGGTTCTAGAGGAGGAGGAAGAGGATACTCAATATCTGCCAAAACCCTCACCTCAGTTTCTAGACCTGAATCACCTCTCTGAGGAAAAGCAAGCTCAGGTGAGAGATCTTTGTAAACCAAACATGTTCCAGGGAAATCCTGGTAAAACAGAACTTGTCCAACATGACATTGTATTAAAAAATGGAGCTTCTGTGAGAAGACTGAGTTACAGAATACCTGAGCACCTGTTGGTTTCCCTAAAAGAAGAAGTCAACCTGATGCTGTCACTTGGAATTATTGAACCATCAAGGAGTGAGTGGTGCCACCCAGTGGTTCTGGTGCCAAAGAAGGACGGCAGCATACGTTTCTGCATTGATTTCAGGTATCTGAATGGAATAACACATTTTGATTCATATCCAACTCCCCGCATTGATGACATGGTTGAGCGGCTTGGGAAAGCCAGATATTTAACAACCATAGATCTCTGCAAGGGTTATTGGCAGGTACCCCTGACGGAACGTTCAAAAGAACTGACTGCTTTCCGGACCCCCTGGGGCCTGTTCCAGTTTAAAGTCATGCCATTCGGATTACATGGTGCCCCGGCAACATTCCAGAGACTGATGGATCAGGTACTGTCTGACATGTCTAATTTTGCTGCGGCCTATCTTGATGACATAGTCATTTTCAGTTCTACCTGGGAAGACCACCTGAAACACCTGGAGAGGGTGTTGGAGCGCCTCCAATCTGCGGGGTTGACTATTAATCCAGCCAAGTGTGCAATTGCCAAGGCTGAAACTGAGTACCTTGGGTTCGTGATCGGAAATGGAGTGATAAAGCCTCAAATAAATAAAATTGCAGCTATAGAGTCTTGTCCTCTGCCTGAGACTAGAAAGCAGTTAAGATCCTTTTTGGGTATGGCAGGATTCTACCATCGTTTTATCCCCCATTTCTCAGCCAGGGCCGCTCTACTAACAGACCTCACTGGTTCCCGAAGCCCCCATAAGATCATCTGGACGGAGGAGGCCAAGACGGCTTTCCAGGATCTGCGACAATCTCTCAGTAAGAGTCCAGTCCTGCACAGCCCTGATTTTGAAGGAAATTTTATTCTTCAGACTGATGCCTCTGAGAGAGGTTTGGGTGCCGTTCTGTTACAGGGACCACCTGGAGATCGCCATCCAGTGGCTTTTATTAGCCGCAAACTCTTTCCAAGGGAAGTGCGATATTCAACCATTGAAAAAGAGGCACTGGCCATCAAATGGGCCCTGGATTCCTTCCGGTACTACCTTCTTGGGAGAGAGTTCAACTTAGAAACTGACCACAAAGCTCTGCAATGGATGGAGAAGATGAAAGATACAAATGGAAGGATTACACGCTGGTACCTTGCAATCCAGCCGTTTCGATTCACCATCCACCATATCCCTGGCAAGGACAACTGCATTGCGGATTGTCTCTCTCGCTGTCCCAGCAAGAGATTTGAAGAGGGGGAGTGTGTGATGGCTGCAACTACAGCCACCCAAATGTGGTAACATTCAATCACAACACACACTAAGTCAGCAAGTCTCATTTCATTTATATTGGGATTTCTTTACATTTAGGATTTAATTTACAGAATTTTTGTAAGTCATAACACTGTATTCTAGAATAAGTGCGCACATTTTAGTTTACACTGTTATGTTCTGCTTGATTTAATCTTTGTTTGTTTTTTTGAGTCACCTCAGTGCTGGCTGCTCCAGTCCTTCAGGAGAACAGAGGTGGAGAAGGGGTGGAGCCAGCCCATTGAAGCTGCAAATTGGTTTACACCACTTCTCATCAGCAAGAGGGGGGGAATGGGATTTTCCTCTGTTAATTTCAGTTAGGTTTTTGTGTGTTTCCCCCTTTGTATCGTCTATGTGGCCTGATCAGCCAGTATTTAAGTTTTCCCTTTGTCTCATGTAGCAGGTCTGTTTGTTTCAGTAGGTCTTTTGTTAGCCTGAGTTAAATTCTGTTACTTTGACCTCTTTTATGGGCCCAACTTTGTGATTTGTTTTTGTTGACCCAAGTTCTTTGTTTTGGGTTCAATAAAAAGACTTTTTGGATCTAAACCTGTGCCTGATCTTCCCTTGACTGCTCAGACCATCACAATGTTATTCTGTGTTTTTATAAGTATCATAAGCTGAGCCCGAGGCTAAGTCAGAGTCACATGCTTTGCTTAGTTATTTACTTCAAAGGCGTAAACAGTGTTGTGGATAATGGGTTCCTAAGATAATCAGTGAAGATAAATCAATAACACTAAAGAACAGACTTTGATACAGCCTTGTGACCATAAAATGAGTTACAGAAACTATGATTTTGAAAAGATCTAAAATTTAAATGATTTTTGCTTTCAACTAAAAAAAATATATATAACATTCAGAATTAAAATATTATATCCTATCAATAATATGTAACTAACTGTATGCTCATTTAAAATAATGTTTAATAACCTTTTATACTTATAATAATACTTTTAATCTGAAATAATAAGCTTCATTGGAGCGCATCTTGTAATTTATTAAATATGACTAGATAATGTGAAATACTATATTCTGAGAATTTTACATCTGAAACCAGATCATAAAATTAAAAACGTTTTGCAAACTGCTGTTATGTCAGTGAGTGAGCTTTTTGAACAATTTTTTAAATGAGATTTTCCATTCTGCAAATTGCAAGTAAAATTTATCTGAATAACTGCTTTGTATATTGTTAAATCAAACTGTGCAAATGCATCAGTTAGGGAAATAGTAATTAGGAGTACATCCACTAGGTTACAGACATTCCAGGGCACATTAGGGTCATCTTAACTGGTGAAAAAAGTATGGGACAAATTTGTAAATTGGACATTTCTTCAAAGTTGAATGAAAGACGTGAGGCTGAAGAAACTATATATTTCAAGTGCTGATTATCTTCTACATCTGACAGAATTCTCCTGTATTCTTCATTTGTCAGGAAAACGTAGAAAGTTTGCAAGACCAAATATTTCCTTGCGAGAATGTCTTAAATTCCATCGATTACAACCAAATGTAAACCTTTGGGTGCAAATTTGTATGTATTTCACTGAAACATAGCTGAAAAAAAGCCCCCAAAAACACCTTACCCACAATCCATCGTGCTTTCTGCTGATTGAATTCCGTTTTGATTCTATGTATTTATATAATGCTAATGCATATTATTATAACATTTTGTTTTAAGTCAGTTAAGAAAAAGTTAATTAGGTCCAACCAAACAGCCAGAGTCTAAATAAGGTTTAATGTTCTAAATTTGTCCTAGTGATCAACCCACACAGTCAAGTTCATATTCATCTTTCAAGAGGCCCTTTCGTTTTCAAGGTGGATCTTAAAATTATGTTTTGGGATCATGTTGCAATTCAGCAATAGGAAGCATGATAGATTGTCTTGGCCTGATATCCAATCATGTGTGGTGTTTTGAGTACAGGTGAGGATGCAACCCGGTTGAATGTGAGGTGTAGCTAGACTTTTATGCCAATGTTCTTTAATAAAGATGTGATCAAGAAAGCAAGCATATTTAAAGTTTGGTCCTCAAGGGCAAATGACCTATAGGTTTTCAATGTTTCTTGGCTCCAGTACAGCTTATTCTGATGACTGCAGTTCACCAAAAAGCCTACAAATCAGCTATTATGGACATCAGCTGTGCTCAAGCAGGGAAACCTCTAAAACCTGTAGGAAAGGGGCCCATGAGGCCTGGTTTATTGTTAAATGTTGCTGAATATGAACTAATATACCAAACAATGAGGACAATATAATAAAGGCCTCACCAATATGAATTAGTAATAGAACCATTAACTACTTATTGAGATACTGTAAGATCGACCATATGGCTGTTGCACTAGCACCTATAGGTGGTGTTTGTTTGAATTGTCTAGAAAAGTTCTTTAAGAACTTAGATATTAGTAAAACATGGACAGTTGCTGTCACTGTGAAGATTAGCTGCTAAAAGAGCTACTTCATCTTCATCTTAACTTGGAACGCAACGCAGAAATAATCACGCTCTGCTTTGCATCTGCTTTGCATCATTGCTCTCTGATCAGTGATATTGAGCATAATGTTTCCTGGACCAGGCCTGAAAAAAGTCATAGCTTCCTGGAGGTCGCGGAATTTACTGTCCTAGTATATAAAATGGTGATGGCTACTAATTTATCCAGGAAAGAGAGAAGCTTCTGGTCAGAGAGCAGGATTCATAGGGAGTACATCACCATGCATAAATCAAGTGTAATCCAACATTTGGCACAGTGATGAAGGAATAGCATTGTAGGTTAAAATCTTAAAACAGATTTTGCATAATAGGGGCTCTTTAACAAGAAGAAACCTATATCAGAGCAACTAAGCCATTTGCCATGAGTGTTAGGTATCTTCTGAATGGATTGAGATACATCTGTGGAGGTGCTATAAATATGAATGTTTATTTTATTTTAACTTCAAACTCATCTTAGTTTTTGCCAAAATTTTATTAGAACTATGACTTAATTGATCTGCAACACTCAATTGGAGTAACATTGAAATAAAGAAGATATTATTTAAATAAAGGTAAAAATGTTTTGGAATAATATAGAATTCAGAATAAATGGTAATTGAACATCAATAAGGTAATTTATGGAAGTCTTTAGACAGGATATTTCCTCACAAATTAATAAATTTAAGACATTTCTGTGTGCTGCAGTATTGGCAAATATTGTTAAATCAAGTTGTGGGATGTACCTCCATCAAATAAAACTAAACGCCAAATGCATTTGATCAAAGACGGCTTACGACTTAAGTGAAGTGATGTCCATACATTATGCAACCTATTTATTGGATCTTTTTGTTCGATTGTCTTGTTCTTTGTTTTTAACAGTCTATATTTTTTCTGTTAATTTGAGCAGAAAAATATTAAGGTACATGTGGAACTATTTAAAATGATTTTTTATATGGTCTCATCTTTGATATATAAAAAACCTAGAGCATGGTTTTCTAGCCAGGGAGTGTAGACATTTGGAGGCCACTTTTATTTATAGCACAGAAAACAAATATATTAAGACTCTTTACAAACTAAAATAATGTTTTTAGAAATTTTTGAACTAAGGTAAGATTATCTCTGCATTGGAAAAAAATCAGGTAGACACACTAATTAGGAACCCTGTATGCAGGGAGGCTGCAGATTTCAAATAAAGGAAGTGGTGAGATAAAAATTACATGTTGCCTAAATAGAAAGAAAAACAGTTCAATGTAGGTTTTCGACATAGAATGTTCTCTGTTAAAAAAATTTCTTTGTCCTTTGCCCAGTTTCTAAAACTATAAAACATGCAGATACAGAAAGGTTTCTTTAGTATTAAATTCATTATTTAGCAATGAAAGTCAGAAACATCAAATCCATAAAAAATAAATCATATTTATTTTCAGGTTAACTTCATTAGTAACCACCTTAAAGACAGCACTGAAGTTACTGCATATTTAACATAATGTTTGACTGTATCTCTAGATAATTAAGAGGCACTGCTGTTATTCACCAAACGAATCACTGAGGTTCCTGTTGATTACAGTCTAACTGAAGAGAACATCTTCTAGCAGCAAAACAAGACAAAGTTACCCATAAAACACAACGTATAATGTGTTTTTGTTTTAATTTTTTTAAATTAGAGTTTCTCTTTTTATAATATAGGGCAGTATTGCCCACATCTTAAATGCAGAGAGTCCAAGGAGTCCTGAGCTTGCAGTGCACCCTGTTCACCATTGGATGTCCTTCTTGGCTCTGTTACTGCAGAGGACACAACCTCCGGATGCACTTTTCTGTCTGGGATTTTAAACTCAACTGAAGCAAATGAGGACAGACTGCCATTTCTATTAGCCCAAGTTTTGGATGTGTCAACAGTCGGCGAGACCCTGAAGCCTCTTGCTTTTATGCTGCTTGCGTCGTGTTTCATGCTCCTGACACTTAGCTCATCTAAGAATGGGTCGGAATCGCTTCCATGTGGCATGTTGTAGTAGGTGCATTTTGGAGTCAAAGGCTTGGCCATCTCCTCGAGCTCTGAGGAAGATATTGTAGCAAGGGGTCTGTGCTTGGTTTTAGAATATGAAGGGGAGTCTATGCTTCCATTTTCCTGGCCTGTGTCTGTCGATGTGCTGTCCAGATTACTGTACATTCCCAGCGAGACCGGGGGGGATTTTCTTATGAGATGGTTTTCCTTAAGAAGCCATCTCCCTCGATCAATCAAAACCCCATCAGCTGAGTCTTTATCAAAAGTTAGAGGTACTTCTTGTGTATTTTCTGTTCCATTTTCAGTTTCTGCTTTTATTGAACTTGCAGCACTGAAATAAGAGAGATCTTCCCCAGAAGCTTTAGAGCCTTCATCACTGGAAGGACTGTTTCCACTTTTTAATGAGCAATTTGCAGCAGACAGTTTTAAAAGCCTTTGTTCTAAGATTCTTCCCTCAGTGCCGTTTGCTTCATCTAAAGGCTCTTCTCCACTTTCTGAGACAATGTCTATCGACTCCTGAGTTTTATATCCTCCACTGCCCGATGTCTCTGGTCGGTAATCAGATAAATCAGATGTGACTGGGCTTGGGAGGCATTTTAGACCATAAGAACTATCATTTCTGGGTTTTGGTATCAAATGTTGCTTAGTTTGTACAACTCTAGCATTATCAGGAGCTATTCTAATATTTCCTTGAGTATCATATGTGAATATAAGTGAATAAGACTGAAGAGCATCATTCACAAAGTCTAGGAGCTCCTGAGAGATTTCCACTGGATGGGTTAAACTGTTCCTTCTGTCCTCTTCTCCACCTTCATCTGTCTCATGAATAGTGTCTGTACATTTGTCATTGTACTGGCCTTCAGAGGAATGTTTAGATAGACTTTCCTCAGTTTCTTCACAGGAATTACTGTGCTGCTGCTGACAAATAGCTTCATTTGACATTGTTTTAAAGTCATGATAGGGGGGGATATTATCTAAATTTTCAGAAACAGCCCCTTTCTCCACCTGATCTTTTTGTGCAACTTCCATCGGTTCCAATGTCTGATTTGCTTTGCTTTCTTCATCACTTTTCCTCTCTTCTTCTTCTACAGTTTGCACTGATGGCATGTTTTGCTCGTTGTCATCCTCATGTTCACCTATTTCATCCAGCAATTTAATTTTTGTATTCATCACACAATTTTCCTCATCTTCAAACTCATCATTCTTTTTTCCATCTGATTCATTCTCACTTTCCTTTTCTTCTTCATATTCACTCTTTTCGTCTTCCTTATTTTCCATCTCCTC
Source organism: Cyprinodon tularosa (assembly GCF_016077235.1). Lineage (NCBI taxonomy): Eukaryota > Metazoa > Chordata > Actinopteri > Cyprinodontiformes > Cyprinodontidae > Cyprinodon > Cyprinodon tularosa. The sequence goes on along the minus strand of NW_024038565.1, from coordinate 514,678 downwards.
TTCCCTGCTTCCTTCACTATCGCTAGCTGTTAGCTGGACTTCCTCGTCCTCATCTTTTTCCTCAGCATTATCTGAAATGTATTCACTTCTCTTAGCATTGAACTTATTAAGTTCAAAAATAGCTCCACCTGAAGTCTTGTCATATTCATTGTTTTCCTGCTCTAATATCTCACTATTTCCCCCCTTTTCCCCCGTTTCCTCTTCCACTTCCTTCTCTGTTTCCTCAGAGAGAGAGCCTTCAAATTTCTCTGTTGCGCTCTCCCCCTCCTCCTTCTCTTCCTCCTCCTGTTCCTCCTCCTGATCCTCCTCTTCGCGGTCCTGCTCCTCTTCCTCCTCATGATCCTCCTCCTCTTCCTCCCCCTGCTCCTCCTCATTCTCCTCTTCTTCCACCACCACTTCATTTACTTCCTCTTCACTTTTCATAGTTTCTTCAGGCTCCCTATCCTGACAGTTTTCTTCCTCCTCTGACTCCTCATAATCCTCCCCCTGCTCCCCCTCCTGTTCCTCCCCATTCTCCTCTTCCTCTACCACCACTTCATTTATTTCCTCTTCATTTTTCATAGTTTCTTCAGTCTCCCTATCCTGACAGTTTCCTTCCTCCTCTGTCTCACATTCCCCCTCCCGCTCATCTGTATCTTCAACACTATCCTCATTTCCTGTTTCCTCATTTTCAAAATTTGTTTCTTCCTCTGATCTCTGCTCTGTAACCTCTCCATTCCATGTTTTATCTTCTTCTATTTTGTTGCCAGATTTCCCAACACTTGCCTTCCCTTCCTCTGAATCTTCCAACATCTCTGTTTTCACCTCCTTCTTTGTGTCCGATTCACTTTTCAAGTACTCATTTTCCTTCACATCTAAATCTGTTTTCTTTCCAAAATGACTTATCTTTTCTTCATCTTGCCTCTTATTTGTAAGTGCTTCATATCTTTTTGAGTCTCCACTATCTTTTGACATTTCATCCAGGTTGACTGCTGAATCTTTAGTTTCCTCTTCACACTCCTCAACAAATCGTTCTACATCTTCCTCTGACTCTGACTGGTTTCTAACAGTCTCAACAAAAGTGCTCTCCTCAGCAGGGTAGAAACTTTTGGTTTGTTGGATTGTGGAGACGATCTCCTCTCTGAGGTCTTGCGGCATGTTCAGCTCCTCCATGAGTTCATTAAGGACCATTTGTTGATCATCAAATGCATCACCACCTTCAGAGACCACATCCAGTGCAAACTCAGTCTCTGAAACTCTGGGAGAGAGTGGTTCACTCTCCAGCCTCTCCCTCAGAGTCTGGAAATCCTTCCAGCTCTCTCTTAGTTTGGAAGATGCTCTGCTTTGCAAGTTGGTAAGACTTTCCCTTTGCTCTTCTTCATCTTCTAAAGCAGATATCTTCTGCAGTGACTCCATCATTAGCATGGCCTCTGAAGGGGTTCTTGATTGGTTCCCTTCCCCAAGTTGGGAACTTTCCAAGTTATCTCTCAGTGTCATTACTGACAAGAATGAGACAAAGGCTTTACATGATGAGCCAAACACTGAGGCAACTTGTGTTGAGAAATTTGGAAGACTGCTTGAATTTTTAAGAGTGGGGTCAGTGCTGCTGGCAGATGCTCTTCTAATGCACTGAATTGATGAACAAACCTGACGAAGAACTGGTTTTAGCTTTGCCTTAGGACTCAACAAGTTAGATGAAGATGGTTCCCCTTCATTTGGACCAATGGCGTCAACAGATTTGTGTAACCTGAGTTTATTTTCGTGGTTTTCTGGGTCTGCCCTGACACTTGGCATTGAAACACAAAGACCTCGGCTTATCTGTTCACATGTTGCCAGCCCCCCATGGCAAAGAGGAACTGATAAACACGAGGAGGATTTTTTCATTGCATCGTTTGATATAGTCTGACATTGATTTATTTCATCTGATTCTGAATCGCCACCTATCTTAAATACTACCTTTTCACGAGTTTCTGCTTCATCTGTTAACATATCCTCTGTGTACAGCACAGGGTCCTGGCTGACTTTTTCCAACCAGTTTTCAACATATTGGTGTATTTCCGAAGGAGAGGGATTTAAAGAAGGTAATGAGGCATTCTCGCTCTGTTCTAAAGATGATTTGGCTGGTGATGGTACAAATTCGGTCATGGACTTTGGCCGGCTGACTGTCTTTTTACTGGGGGAAAGTGTTTTTGTGGTTTGTAAGATGTCTGACATGTTCTTCTTCATCTGAGGCCTTCCCGTTGGAGTGTTAATATTGTGGCCATTATCTTTTGCTGCTATTTTGCTCTGGCTTTTTTTCCTCTGCGGGTTAATTTTTGTATTTCCAGGGTTGAGCGATGAGATTGAAGCATTTTTGGACATTTTTTCTGTTTTTATTGATTTCTTAGATTCAGACGTTTTGACTGATTTATTGTTTAGCAAACTTTTAGATCCCTCCAATGAATTTAAGCTTTTTTTCCCTACACTGGTGTTGCTGCTCAGCTTGTCAGTAGATGAATATTTACTCTGCTTTGATGATCCTTTTGTACTTTCTTGATGTTTTCTATCTGAGCTGTTTGTTGAAGCTGAACCTTTCTCATTCCAAAGAGGCTTAGCAATTTTTTTCTTCTGGGTACTTTTAACAGAACTATCCTTGTTAACTGCTTCCAACATCTTTGAGCAGACAACCTCCTTCTTAGTTACTGAAGATAGATTGTTTGTAGACTGATGTGTCAAAGATCCTGGCCCTGATGATAGCGATAGAATCTCCTCTTTCTCCCTCTGTACTGAGTCAGTGGTGGGCGGATGCCAGTTACAATCTATATCACAGTCATTGCTGGACAAGTTAGGCCCTGAGGTAGTGGATGGTTTGCTTTCTGCCACCGGTGAAGTGCCATCTGCACTGAACTCCTCATTTGCAACATAGTTGTCATAGCAGCCCTGACTCTCGTAAATATGCATCACGGTCTCTGTAACCTCCATTCCATCATTTTTTATGTGAAGGACCTCAGCGACCCCCGATGATCCGGCAGAGGAGCTTCTTTTGCTCACTCCTGACAATGGCGTCCTACGAGCTCTAGGGACTGGTTTGTTGCTGCTGCTGTGTCTAACAACACAATATCCTTCGGTAGTCTCGCCGTCAGCAGTTCTCTCCATATATGAGTAATGTCCCAGGGTGTTCTGTTTAACCTCTGTCTCTGTAACCATTTTCATACTCTCTATAGAAGCCCTCTCATTCACATGTTGTGGCCCTGGTGTTGGAGTGCGCTTAAACCGTGTTATTTCTCTGTCCAAAGTTGTCGAGCTGTAGCTTTTGTAGCTGCGTTCATCATTAAAGGCAACACCTTTTGTACCTCTGTCATGATAGTTTTCTACTTTTCTTTCATGCTCTTGAATACCTGTGGAGTCTTTGGCAAAGGCATCATTTGAGTCAGGTGAGCTGTTATCTGACCCAGAAAGGGAGGCACATACTGTATTCTTAGCCAGGCCGGAGCGGCTCAGTGTGGTGGTCCAGTGAAGCATCTCCTCCTCCTTGATTGTCAGACGAACTTTCATCTCCACTGTCATGCTGCCGTCTTGATTTATGCGGAAAGACTTCTCAATGTCATCATCATGAGGGACGATGTAGTTACTGTGCTCAATATTTCCCCCCTCAGGTCCACATGTCTCCATGGCTGCATGATGCTGATGAGCTTCTGTTCCAGATGGCCCACTGGGACGGTGCAGGTAGCCATTCAAGCTTTCATTCTGAGAGCTGTTTATCTGGTTAACGATGAATCGCTCTGATGAGATGGAGAAATTTCTGGAGCCTCTTCCACTGGATAAGGACTTCTTGCGCTTCTCTGCATGGGAAATTGTTTGACAAAAAAAAAAAATGAGTACATGTGAGCAAGACAGAGAAAAGACATTTTCAAATAAATATTATATTGCATTAATTTCAAGCCAGGCAAAATAATTTATACATCACATTTCATAAAGTAATCCAAAATCCTTAGAAGAAAATGAAAGCAATTGAAGTAAAAGGGAAGATGTATTGAAAATCTTTTGTTTAGAAAATATATACATATATTTTTTCTTATTATAAGAATAAATAAAATCTTTAATTTAAAACAGAACTATTTTTAAAAAGTTCAATTCTGAGATAACTTTATGTTTTGCTTAGGCTAAAATACTAATAATTAAAAATATGTGTTCTAATTTTAAGGAGCCAATAGTTTCTACACCACCTAGGCTTTGGGGAAGTTTGTTCCAAAGCTAAAGAAGGTAGGTTCTAAATACTTCCATGATTCTTAACACAATTTTAAAGCTATCACTTTGCACGAAATAGAGTTGGATTAGTAATGAGGTAAAATTTTAAAAGTATCAAGATTTTTTTTTTATGCAGAGCTAAAACAGATATAAGGAAAAGGAAAGCCTTTAATGTGACACCAGAATCTTTGGCCCTGCGGTCATTTGTACAATAAGTAGCTTAAACCCTGGCCAAAGATCTGAATATTGGCCAAAATTTTCTTTCATTAAAATTTGTGAAACGCTAGTCCCAATTTACTTTATCAAATGGAGTTAACTAATTTTAAACTTAAATGATATTCCTTAATTTAGCTTCTGTTATTTATAAAGGAACAGAAAATGTATTATGCCCTCTTTCAGATTTTTTTTCTTCATTTTTCAGTATGTTTCTATTTTTTCAACATAACAATACAGGTGCTGGTCATAAAATTAGAATATCATGAAAAAGTAGATTGATTTCAGTAATTCCATTTAAAAAGTGAAACTTGTATATTATATTCATACATTACATACAAACTCATATATTTCAGATGTTTATTTTGTTTAATTTTGATGATTACAAATGACAACAAATGAAAATCTCAAATTCATCATATCAGAAAATTAGAATATTACTGAAGACCAATAAAAACAAAGGATTTATAGAAATGTTGGCCAACTGAAAAGTATGAACATGAAAAGTATGAGCATGTACAGCACTCAGTATTTAGTTGGGCCTCCTTTGGCCTGTATTACTGCAGCAATGCGGCGTGGCATGGAGTCGATCAGTCTGTGGCACTGCTCAGGTGTTATGATAGCCCAGGTTGCTCTAATAGTGGCTTTTAGCTCTTCTGAATTGTTGGGTCTGGTGTATTGCATCTTCTTCTTCACAATACCCCATAGATTTTCTATGGGGTTAAGGTCAGGAGAGTTTGCTGGCCAATTAAGAACAGGGATACCATGGTCCTTCAACCAGGTACTGGTAGCTTTGGCACTGTGTGCAGGTGCCAAGTCCTGTTGGAAAATGAAATCTGCATCTCCAAAAAGTTGGTCAGCTGCAGGAAGCATGAAGTGCTCTAAAACTTCCTGGTATGTGGCTGCGTTGACCCTGGACCTCAGAAAACACAATGGACCAACACCAGCAGATGACATGGCACCCCAAACCATCACTGACTGTGGAAACTTTACACTGGACTTCAAGCAACGTGGATGAAGTGCCTCTCTTCTTTTCCTCCAGACTCTGGGACCTTGATTTCCAAAGGAAATGCAAAATTTACTTTCATCAGAGAACATGACTTTGGACCACTCACCAGCAGTCCAGTCCTGTTTCTCTTTAGCCCAGGCAAGACGCTTCTGACGCTGTCTGTGGTTCAAGAGTGGCTTGACACAAGGAATGCGACAGCAGAAACCCATGTCTTTCATACGTCTGTGTGTGGTGGTTCTTGAAGCACTCACTCCAGCTGCAGTCCATTCTTTGTGAATCTCCCCCACATTTTTGAATGGGTTTTGTTTCACAATCCTCTCCAGGGTGCGGTTATCTCTCTTGCTTGTACACTTTTTTCGACCACATCTTTTCCTTCCCTTCGCCTCTCTATTAATGTGCTTGGACACTGAGCTCTGTGAACAGCCAGCCTCTTTAGCGATGACCTTTTGTGTCTTGCCCTCCTTGTGCAAGGTGTCGATGGTCGTCTTTTGGACAACTGTCAAGTCAGCAGTCTTCCCCATGATTGTGTAGCCTATAGAACTAGACTGAAAGACCATTTAAAGGCTTTTGCAGGTGGTTTGAGTTAATTAGCTGATTAGAGTGTGGCACCAGTGGCCATCAATTTTGAACCTTTTCACAATATTCTAATTTTCTGATATGATGAATTTGAGATTTTCATTTGTTGTCATTTGTAATCATCAAAATTAAACAAAATAAACATCTGAAATATATGAGTTTGTATGTAATGTATGAATATAATATACAAGTTTCACTTTTTAAATGGAATTACTGAAATCAATCTACTTTTTCATGATATTCTAATTTTATGACCAGCACCTGTAATCAACACTTACGCATTTTAGGTTGCATTGGCAATGGTTCCTCGTGGTTCACATACATGATCTGGGGTGTGTGCCCTGCTCTGTTAAAACGCTGGTTTCCTAATCTGAAAGGCTCATTGCCAGCTGCCACAATTATTCCAGAGCAGAGGATAAGTGCAGCAAGGCCATCAACCTGGACAGATAAATTGGAGGAAAGTTAAACACAAGATAGAGATCATCAATAGCGTTTTTTGGATTTAAAAAGAAATATTGAAATAGTGCAACAATTCGGCGAATAAGACACAAAACATTTGTTTCTTTGAAAATAATATTTTACTTTTTGCATATTATTTATACTCATATGCCTGAGCTCTGAAAACTACTGTATTCAAGGCAAGACTACTTAAAATGTATTCACACTGTCAAGCCTTTACCAGAGCACGTGTTGAAATCTGTGCGTGTTACTCTAGGAGGCTTGTTGTTGCTGAAGGACATTCTGGATTAAAACATTTACTTACTTGGGTGGAGGACGTTAACAGGATTTTTTAAAATCTTTTTGGAAACATTCGACAAATTAAAACAAACGTGTGATGCATTCTATGTACACCAGTAAAAAACCAAGTGTTACTTTAACACCTACAGTACAGAGTTGAATATAACTCTGTTTCAGATAACATTTCCACGTCCAACTCTAAATGAATGTAAAACTTACTCTATAGCAAGTGTCAACTTTTCAGGATTAATTTCACTAATGTTGGGGTCAAAATCAGAGCATATCTCAAAGACTGGCGGTTAATCGACACCATACTGAGTAAAAGTTACACTGCATGGCAGTTTCACCAACTATTAACTCCAACAGTAGAGCAGATGTACGCTCAGGATAGTTGTAAATACTCCATTTAGCACAAAACATATTGACTTTGAATTTTTAACACCCAATCTTTTACAGTTTATTTTCTCTTAAAATGATCATATGGTCAATGTTCCTAATGTGTTTCTGAAAAGTTCCTTGAGCTTTTCAGACCAGGTGAAATGCAGCTGAGTGATCAGAAACTCATGGGATGAGATGGTCTCTTTGAAAATGAATAACTGAACTGAAAATAGTCTAGTGGTGAACACTATAAGAAGCTACACATTCAAGCCAGTACTGATGGCGTTTCTCAAACAAATCTCTGCCTGATTTAGTTCCGAGTCTCCTCCTGTTATTCTGAGAACTAAGAATTGCAACAGATTAGGAATGCCTAAAGAGGTTGCAGATCATTCCTTTGCATGGTGCTAACTGCGCTTTGACAGAGATATTAAACTCTTGGAAAGTTAACATTGTAAAGACAAATCCTTAAAGACCTAAAATAGCTGTGTCTAACAACTGACCAGTATAATGTCATACCCAATATAAGAATAAAATTGTTTTGTGTATTGTTTTTCTTCTTTAAAAGTGAAAATCCCTTTCACCTGGCTTTAAACTGCATTTTCTTGAGCCTGCACTGAATCTGATATCTGGTAGTTTTGCAATCACTGACTTTTAAATCTTCCCCAGATTAAACAACACATCTAAGAGATGTGTTCAGATAACCAATTACTTGTTCAAATTAATTTTTGTTTGTTTTTTGCTTTTATTCAAACATCTAATATATTTTCAACTAATGAAGCTTTGTCACAATAGAACAATGAAAAATGTTATCCACTACTTTTTCTTTCATTAATCAACTTTGTAGTATTTTATGCCATTTGATCTTTTTGTGTTTTTTAACATGTTTTCAAAAGATGAGATCAAATTTTGTCTTATAACCAATAAAATTCTGCTCTAAGCAATATTGTCCTTTATAGGTCATAAAAAACTTTTTTGTTTTGATTGAAGGAAAATATACATGCAAAGGGTTGACAGAACTTGTAGGTTATCATTAGTATAAGTTATGTTTGTATTTGAGGCTTTGCCACTTTTACTACAGCTACACCATACAGTAGGATCCCATCTAATCAATTCTTAATTGTTAAGCACTTACAAGGCAACCACAGCAGAACAAAGTTCTGTGCAGGATAATCACAGATATATAAAGGCTGTAGGTATGACGTTGGTTTTGTAGTATTTAAACCAGCATTTAGCAACTGTCCCCAGATGGATCGATTTAAATTATTTGTTTGACCGTTATTATTTGCTTCTTCTACTTAATCATCTTTCAAAGATAGGTTTAGACCGATCATAAAGAAAAGTTTATAACTGGCTTCAAATGGTGATTAAAACAAAATTTTAATTTGCATTTTTGGAAATTGTCCTGATTGATTCTGTTTCATCAGCTCTAATTTATCACATATTTTTAATGTTTATAAATATCCACCTGTATATTTTCTTATATTTTTTTCCTGTTTAGGGTCAGCATGTGTTTGATTACCTGAAAGAGTTATTGTGCCAGTCTACCAAACAGCTAAAGTTGCACTCACAAACTACAACATATCTGTAAAACTTTAAGTCACATCTTGTATCTTTAAGGTCCTGGTACAAAGCCATGCAACTGATAGAGGAGAAAAAATACAAATTTTTCTACCCGTGCATCTAACCCTGGTCCAGATTTTTGGCAAAGGAGCTCATCATATTTATTCAGATTCAATCAAAGTAGCACTTTTCTTGTGTCTTATTTCTAGTGATTGTATTTTAATGTTTATGAACCACTCACCCGTCTACCATCTGTGGTGTAGAGTTTCAGCACTGGAAACTGGAGGATCTGAGAGAGGTAATCCAGTAAAGCATCAAATGTTGGTGCTGTTTTTCTTTGCAAGACAACAGATCGTCTAACTGTCGGATCCCTGTTTTTGATAACTAGGAGCTTCCTGGGTGTCCGTACAGATGCTCTCTCTGTGACCTTCGGTGGTCTCTTGCTTGTATTATCAAACTGACGAAAGCGGAGCTTTGGTCTCTTTCGCCCTCCTGCATTGAGCGGCCTTGTGGCATTCCAAGGAAGCTGCCTACGGTTCACCTCATCCAGATTTAGTGGCTTCACACGTTTCTGATCTGAGCACACATAAGCTCCTCCGTCCTGTAAGTCTTCCAAAGCTTTGACGAAGTGAGTTCCCCGAGGTGTGGTTATGGTTCGTACACAAAACGGCAGAGGCACTTTTTTGGACAGAGCATCCAGCAGGGCATCAAACGTCTTGAAGGTGCGGGCAGTGACTATCATACGATGCCCAATGAATTGATAGTCACCGCTTTTGTAGAAACACAGACGTTTAGAAGCTGGAGGTTCAGAGTTGGGTTGTGCAGGCCTAGAGGGTAAGATCTGACCACTACTAGAAGACATCTTGTGGGCTGGAGGGTCCTGGACGGGTGTGTTGCTCATATTGTAAGGAGGTGGCTAGAAAGAAGGAAAACATTGAGGATTTTTTTTTTTTTTAAGCTCTAAAAAGAGTATCAATTAAATTCCATATTTTGTGAAATCTATTTTTTTTTTACCAGAGATAGGTCAACACTTTTTAGTTTTTGTAATGTTTGAAAGTACTAACTTTAAAAATATATCTATATATTAAATTGTTTGACTGAAAATACATTTTCAGCATGGTGTCCCTGAAGGAAATCACATCAACAAGTCTTTAAACACACCTACAAATTAAAAAACTACATATTTTCAAAAACACAACATTTTAAAAAGCACAACAACGTATCCAAAGGCACAAAGGCATTAACAAGAAACATGAGACCTTCCTGATTGGACGACGGCCCTGTTTGGCTTTTTAACTGGAGGTCATTCTGACAAAAAAGGCAGAATGACTTCTGGTGTTTAAAAACCAAACAATGCCACCAACCAATCAGCAAGGTATCCGTTTCTTTTTTTTTTCTTCCTGTAAGCTAATTTCATTGTGATTCGGAAAATATTATTTCAGTTTTAGTTTTTGAAAATGTTGTTAAACTTTTTTCACAACATCTAAGTTGTAGTTGTGTTTCAAGATTTGCTTATGTGGTTTTCACTTCAGGGCCACCGTATGCTGGGGATATTTTTTTGTTTGCTTGATTTTTATGAAACAAATTATTTAAAGCTTGGGCCTCTGTTAACTAAGAATATCAAAAACATAATTTTTTTACATCTTTTGTTACTGTTACATATTCATTAATACTTTTTTTTTTAATGATCATTTTAATATACTTTAGTGATTGAAGTGCTCTGTCTTTGCAACGTGTCCATGTGTAAGCAATGATATAATTTCTAAAGTCTACAAATCACATCTAAATTATAGTTAGTAGTTGTTCAATCTGATCATTCCCTACTATCCAATGTAAGTTCTTTGTTATCCTGCAAGCAAGATTTTTGATTATTTCCAAAGAAAATCGAGAACTTGAGGCAGAGTTTTAGTTTTTAGGGTACGTGTCTTTTCCAACCACTATCTGAAATGCATACAACCCAATGTTTTTTCTTTTCTCAAATATATAAAAATGTATTATTTTATTTAATAAAAATAAATAAACTTTTAGAACTGGTTAAACATTTTTTGTCAAGAATTTTCGAATGCTTTTATAAATCTTCCAAATTTGTCTTCTGTTTATTCTTTCAATGCTGGATATCTCTGTTGTGTGTTTACTCTCAAAAGTCTTATTGACTGAGAGTTATTACACTTTAAGTCTTGATTTGTTGTTAACATGCACCCAAATTGGGGGGGGGGGGGGGGGGGGGTCAAACAGAATTACTGGATGTTCATTAAATGTAACAATACAACAGAAGACACAAGGGGAAATTGCAATGTCCAGAAAATAATAGCCGCAAAAGAAGGATCTGAACATGTTCAAATATATAGAGAATATGCTATGGAGACTGAATGATACAATGCAAAATATGCAAAATATACTGAAAATACGAATGAGTCTACAAAGAAACACTGAGATCCTGGAAACTGACTAAACAGAGCATGGCTACAGAATTAGACTGAACACAGAACCAAAAGTCAAATTCCTTTAGGCCATACTGAGCTACTGAGCTTCATTGTTTATGTCTGGTATTCAATTTTAGCTGTTTTCTCATATAATTCTTGTGTTGTACTGAAAAGTATGAAAACCTGATGGGTTGCTTCTCTGAGTTTTCTCCAGGATACTGAAAATAACCATAATGGCTCAAATCTGCTCCTGGATATTAGGCTTTTCTTTATGACTGGTGTGGCTGCATAAGGTTTAACTCATCATGCTGTGCAAGTTAGCTGAAAGTTAAACTGAAGTTCTTGACTGAAAATAAATAATACCAAACCTCAATACAGTGAACATAAGTAATGCATTTGTGCCTTTACATAAGAAAATATGTTACTTTTCATATTTCCGCATAATCATAGTCTTTTTCTAAGTTTACAGGAAAAATAGCTATTAACATTTTAAGAAAAAGCAATCTAACTGAATATCCTTTCTATTTCGCACCAATAGCTCTCCTCAAAATACTGTCAACAGCAACAATCTAGATATGGACAGCGGCCTTCCATGGCTCAAACGTAAAGGAAGATTACAAAAATTTTACAATACAGATTACATTAGATTAAAAGCATAACTTAACATCTAATGTTAAAACCATTATATCAGCTGATGAAATAATAAAAACTTACCAAAAATGGGTATTTATTCTTGTTTTAGCAAAGCAAAACCAACTCAAAGTGTGCCTCCTTTGCTTCTCTCTTGCTGATCAAAGCCTCTCAGCTGAGTTGGAGGGCTATTTTGGGACATGCAACATCATGGCCAATTTGCTTAATCTTTGCTAACACTTGATCAGCACCTAAGGTTGGTGAAAAAATAAATACACTTGAAATAAAATAAAAAACAATATAAAACCTTAACTCAGATAAAATTTAAAAGAACTATTAACCCTTTCCTTTCCCAATTGGTACAATATATTTTTTCTTGTCTAAATACATTTGTATAGATGGATAGGAAACATTACATTTTATATCACAATATAATTTTGTAACTACAAACAGTTCACTACTATTTAATTATTTGTGCTCAAAGCCAACATGAAAACAAAAAAGGAGTGCACATGTTAGTAAACCTCAATAATATCCATAGTAAGGAGGTGAGAACAGCTGTGATAGTTCATGGGATTAAATACATATTCTGGGTACAATGATGGTGATATCGTTCTCCACAGATTTCACAGGTGGTTCAAACCATTCTGAATTTGAAGGGGGCGTCCCATAATCAGATTTGTGAGGTCTTGGCCTAATAGGGATTAGTTTGAAGATTCTGCGCACCTGCTGACAGCAGGAGGCAGAATAAAGTCTTTAAGCAGTACTTTTACATGGCAGCAGGTACTGGAAACTCTAGTTAGACCTCAGGACAAACAATACATCTGAATTAGGACTTGTAAACATGACACCATGTTAACAGTGAAGTATAAAAACTGAAAAATGATTTGGCATTGGCCCATCGCCATTAAAATATATATATATTGTAATAGAGCAGGATTTGCCTTTAAATTAAATGGACAAATTATCTAATTGAAATCTGCAGCAGAAAGTTGTGTCACTGCTTTTCAGGTTACAGGCATGGTGCCAATTCCCACCTGTCCAAGCTGTGTATAGGCTGCCCTTAATCCCAACCAACATGTGCAGCATCCTGGAAGGTTTAGAGTGTAGGAGTAGATTGCAAACAAACAGTAAATACACGTCACAATGTATATCAGAATATTCGTAAATTATGACCAAAGCATCACTGATATAAGTTGGTTATATTAAATAATTATTTTGCTATCAAGAAGCATAAAAGTAGAACTGTAACACAAAACATATAGATTGATCTAAAAAAATGTAGTTGCCTCCTTAAATGTTTCTTTTGTTTTAAACAAATACTTGTAATGGAAAGAACAACCTGATGAAATACAGAAAAGAACTTCTCAGATTTTGATCATGACTCACAAATAAGAGAGAGGATTTTAAAATGGCATCCATGGGAGCCCAAAGTCCAAAACCACTACTGTTGAAAAAGAAAGCCAACACATTTCTTATGATTCTCAGGAGAATTTTTATTGTCAAGAATGAAGCAATAATTGTTTGTGGACAAAATGAAGCAGGGCTTTTTAAAAGGTTCTATCTGATTGCATATTTCATAAAGAAACAAAGCCCAGAGCCAAGAGTGGTGTTTTTTTAGTGATAGTTGTAGGCTGTCTTACTGCTTTAGGATCTTTACAACTTTCTGTAAATGAAGGAACCAGGAATTTCTGCTGACTTGCATTCAAACCTAAAGGAGGATGTCGGCTCAGCAGAATTACTTGGGTTATGCAAGATAGTTATCCAAAAGGCACCCGTAAGTTCCCATCTAAATGCCTTATAGCCACATACATGCAAATCAAGGCTTTAGCAGGTTCTAATAAAAAAGTCTGGACTGGGTAAGATGTTGTCAGTTCTTGACTAAAGTCCCTATGAGGACTAAGTCAAACTTGGATACTTGCACTTATATTGGATATCCAGTTGAGCTAGTAAATTTTAAATCACATTCTATTCTGTAGCAATACACTGTTTATTCCTTCGTTTGATTCTTTGTATCAGATTTAATGACACAAACTACATTATACAGCAATATTTTTATTTCAAAGTATCAATTTGGCGGAAATTAACATTTTTGTCTTCTTACTAGTTTGCCTATGGAAAGCGGGGGACCATAAATGCACAACCCCTAATTACTGTAAAAAGACAACGTAAAAACATTCAAGATGGTGTAATCTAAGAAATTATTGGTACTGTGGTGGCAGGTGGGAGATGTGCTCAGTTGCAAGCGAAGCCCCAAATCAGATTCCCCATAAAAGTGTCTCTCAATCTTGGACTATCTCTGATAACCTCCTTCTTCTTCTTTTGGCTTTTTTATTTTCAGGAGTCATTTGACTCCATCTTATTATATCCTCTGAATCCTGTTCTCTCACACCATCTACCTTCATTTCCTCTTTCACTCCTTTCATAAATCTCCACTTCAATATTTTTTATTTTCTTCCTATCTTTCTCTCTTGTCTTTTCCTACTCTCTTGTCTTTTACTATTGTTGTAATGGTTAGAGTGTTTTTTTTTTTCTTAGACTGTATTTTTTTAAATATATGTATGCTTTTTACTCGGGTGAGTGATTTTTTTATGTTGCACTTTGAAAACTTGATACACATAAAAAAAAAAAAAAAAAAAAAAACATTGTGCGTTGGCGCCACCTGAAGGCGGTCAGTATATTTGTAAAAAAAAAAAATGTTCTGTTGTACAAGAACCTATTTTTTCGGTTATTGCAAAAATCTATGTATATATAAAAATCACATGGCAGACACTTTCTTATTTAATTTCAGAGTGATTACAGCCGTATGATTACAATAGGATCCGGCAACATCATCGATGCTTCTGTCTCGATTAACTCCCCTTATGTACGTTAATTCCAGGCATCGTCTACTCAGGTCTGCTACACAGTGGGGGCAGTAGCTCTGTGGTCCCGGTCCGCCAAGTTGACGCTGCCGCCTCCGCCGTTGCCTCTTTCTCCTGGCGTGGTCTTTTTTGTCCCGTATTTTCTTTTCGCGTGTTCGTTTTTTTGTCCTGTTCTCTTTAATTAATCAAGATGGGGAAGAAGGAGGAAGAGGAGATTATCAGAATCGCGAAAAAGATGGATAAAATGGCGCAGAAAAAAAACGGGGTGAGATGTTGTGAGAGATGAATGCTATTAGCCGACCGTGCTAGCAAAGGCTCTAATGGGATACGATAGCAACGGCTAATTTAGCTTCTACCAAGTTCACTTTATAAGAACATTCTAGATGCTAATATAATTTGGTTTTATGTTTGTGCCGTAAATGTGCACATTTTTACACTTGGTAAAATACTCACAAATTATATCAATGAAGTTTGGAAACTAACACTTTAGCTCATGATAAGTTGTTTGCTGGCAGTGTGTTTATTTGTGTTGCTAAAAGTTAGCAGTTAGCCGCCGCTGAACCGCTGCGGTTATCAACAGAATACATGTATATGTGTGCAGTAGGTATTTAAACTAATTGTGAATTTGAAAGTACAATATAATTAGAGATATAATTCATAACTACATTATTTTCTTCTCATTCGCTGCTAAATAGCGTCCTTAGTTCTCCTTGGTTACTCGGTCTGTAGCCGCCTAGCAACTATAGCCGTGCAGTATTACTACTGTATGTTATGATGCTGCTTCACTGTAGCTGCAGCAAATTATTGGTTCTAATCCGTAAAATATTCAGCACACTGATCATTTCAAAGCCTGATTTAATCATAATTTAAAAGGTTAGAATGAGTATTTTTGTGTAATTTACATTTGTGTTAAATGTTTAGATTGTATCACCACACCAGAGACATGTAACTACAGTTATTAAGTCAAGTTTACTTTTTTAAGGTCAGAAGGAAATATTTACAATATGATTCTTTTAAATGTTTTATACCAATAGTTGTTGTTTATACCAAATAGTGTGCAAATAGAGAAAGCTGATTTTTCATGACACAGACTGAAGCTACCCACATTGTTTTGCAATAAATCTTTTAATTTGATGTACCTTCAGGCTTTTAAATACCACTTATTGGAAATAAAAAGGATATTTTATGTTGGTTTATTTTCTTTTTTCAACTTTGTTTGTATGCACACGAAGTGTTTTTAATTATTTCCAGTAAACTATTTTCTATCAAAATTGAAGTGGGATTTCATTATTTGATCATTTGTATTTTTGTTCTAATAACATTACATTTGATTTTTTTTTTTTTTATTTAATTAAAACATTTATTTCTGTTTAAAGCTCACAGAAAACTGTATAACACTGGCATTGCTTCAGTAACACTTTTAAAATATTTTAGCTACATTGAAACATTCTCTTTTTTTTATAACATTTTAAGTCATTTTTACAAGAATTACAGAAAGAATTACTTATGGAAAATTAGGTATGTGAGATATGGCTTTGTCATATTATGAGACCTCCATTTAAATTGATAATTACTTTTGTTTTATTTATATAATTAAAATAAGATCTAGGAGAAACATCCCCATATTTAAATTGTAACCCAAAACTGATCTAAACATAACCTTCAAAAAGAGGTCAACCCAATCTGTTACTCTGCCATTTGCCAAAAAATTTATTTTTGTTGGGTGTTTTCTATTGATAGGTTTTTAATAATGATACATATTGATACTAATTTATTGCCGGGCCCTATGGCGGTATGTCCTTTCTATTTTCGGTACCAATTGTGCTATTGAGACAAACATCTATACATTTATACAAAAAACCTCTGTAAAATTTCTTAAATTATAGCTTGGAAAGGCTAATTTTTAATTGAAAATGTTTTTTATATGGATGTCCCTCTAAATATCCAAGCTATTTATGCTTAACTGCATGAAAACTTAACACTTTGTTGAAATAGTAGTTACAATAGAGTGACAGCAATGTAATCTTGCTCCAACATGAGTTAGACTCCCATGAAATAGACCCATACATTAGAACTAACTGGATTTTCTCAATCCACAGTTTGGTTACATCTCTGATATAATTGATTGCAAAGATAATGTAGGGGTAAAGAGTTGTAATAAAGCTTTCCTTAACAGGCTCTTGTCTCCTTAACTGCAGGCCGGTGCTTTGGATCTTTTGAAAGAGTTGCGCAGTGTACCCATGACTCTGGAGTTGCTCCAGGTATGTTAATTTTTCTTCATGAGGGCCTATGGATTTAGGATGGACACAAGTACTGACACTCCTTTTGTCAACAGTCCACCAGAATTGGAATGTCCGTTAATGCTATTCGCAAACAAAGCACAGATGAAGAGGTGACATCTCTCGCCAAGTCCCTGATTAAGTCTTGGAAGAAGCTTCTGGGTAATATTTTTAAACCTGTTCTGTCAACAAAAATTGTAAAAAAATTAAAAAAAAGAAAGTTTCTTAGTTCAAATTTACAGTATCAGATGGTGAAATGTATTGATATGACACATTAGATATACTAAGATCTGGTTGGCTTTCAGATTGAGTCCACTTCAGACCAATCACTTTAATGTAGAGAAGCATAGTTATCTTTGCCTTTTTTATTAGTTAATGGCACCTCTGGGTTCCATACACTAAATTTGTCACCTTCACATTAAATTATACCAATTCAACATCTTTTAATCAAGTTTAATTGATATCTATGGTTTCTTGATGTGGATAATTTACTCTGCAGATGAGCCTGGAGGTGGAGACAAAGCTCCAGATGAGAAGCGAAAAGACCAAACAACACCCGTCTCTCCTTCACAGGGAAGCCCAGAGGCAAAGGAAGAAAGGTAACTAAAATGTGTTTGTATAATGTTTTTGATTTTGTCCTGCTTTTTTGCACTGATTGATTTCAAGTATTTTCCAACCTTCTGCAGCAGCTCAAGTAGTAATTCCAGCAGCAAAAGTGAAACATCTGAAGTCGCCTCAAACACGTTAGCCACCACATTTCCTCGTGCCCCAATCACCTCCGACTCCATCCGGCTCAAGTGCAGAGAGATGCTGGCCAATGCTCTGCAGACTGGAGGTATGTCTGCACTCATTGAAACATTTGATCATTCATTCATTTAGTTTGATTATTGTTGTTGTTGATTGCTGTTTGAATTTTTACTTTCTTCTTTCTCATATGACTTCTATGTTTGATTTTTTTTAGAGGACCATATTGCCATTGGTGCTGACTGTGAAGAGCTTGGGGCACAGATTGAGGAATATATCCTTTTTACAAGAACTTTATTAGGACCACACAGGCTCTAGATATCATAATTTAATTTTGATCTGTTTATTTTAATTAGATTTATATAATATTTGTAATAATGGCAATCCTCATTTTTTATTTGTTCAAAGAACATATTTAAGTTGATCACTGTTTATGCTGTTTTCTTATATTTGCTTTGTATTATGCCTTTTCTTCTTATGTAAAGGAAAGAAAAAAAAAGTCTTGAAAATTTAGTTCCTTGACCTGCTTCTACGTATCTTCCAAGAGTTTAAGAACACAGACATGAAATACAAGAACCGTGTGCGGAGCCGAATCTCGAATCTAAAGGATATGAAGAACCCCAATTTAAGGAGGACCGTTCTTTGTGGGAGCGTAACCCCGGAGCGAATAGCCAAGATGACTGCGGAGGTATGTTGTCTGTCGATGGTGCTCAGTGCACATTTGCCATTCTGTTTGCTTTTCACATGAGAATCTGCCATCTTTCTTCCTATAGTCATATATCCAATTTCACTTTAGAACAACCAATCAAAGCATATATTTGACTTAAGGCTTTGCCCCTCTTCTTGTAGGAAATGGCCAGTGATGAGCTGAAAGAAATGAGGAAGAATTTGACCAAAGAAGCGGTCAGGGACCACCAGATGGCCACTACCGGCGGTACTCAGACTGATTTGTTCACCTGTGGCAAATGCAAGGGGAAGAACTGCACCTACACACAGGTAGAGTGCTTTATGAACACAATCTATTCCTGAAATGGTGTTCAAATATAATTTTTTATTCTCAGTTATATTGCCAGCAGCAAACAGCATAGTTCATGTTAGCATGCAAATGGGATAAACAGAACAATAATATTAAAGTGTATTTACTTGTGTTCATTGATTTATTTCTCTATTCTAAAAGTTTTACTGAGGGGGATGATGCATTGACTTTTCTTATGATTTTTAGGTTCAAACTCGAAGTGCTGATGAGCCGATGACCACGTTTGTCTTCTGCCAACAGTGTGGAAATAGATGGAAGGTAATTGAGCTTATCCTAGTCTCTTCTTTGACTCCAGTTAGCATTTAGAGTTTCCTCTGTTTTTAAATCCAGTTGATGATGTTTTTTTTGCACAACCATCCAGAGCTTTTGTGTTTGAGCAACTCACATTTAGAGGAGACGCATTTAGTAAAACAAAGGAATGTCTTCAGGAGTTTAATGGTATTTATTTTTTCCACTTTGGACCACAGGCACATCTCTAAAATATGGGATAAATAACATGAAAAATTTCTATATTTTTTGTAACTGTGAAACTTGTACAGATCATTTAGCATTAATTTGTTTAGTGTAATCGTTCAAGCATTATTTTTTTTTCATTTTGATGATTATGGTTCACATATTTTGAACACCTAAATTCAGTGTCTGAGAAAATAAGAATATAACAAAAATATTATTTTAAAAAAATGCATTACTGATATTCCAAGCTTCAGAGAAGTGTTTGTTTCTTTTCATTCTTTTTCTTTGCTTTCCAAGCTTTTAGTGAAGGATATGCAAAAGGTTGAGGCTCATTTTGTTGAGTTATTATATCAAAGCTGCATGGCATGGAAGAGATCAGTTAGTGGATCTATAAAATGGAATGGAAGCTCAAGCTGCTCCTATAGCAGCCTTTAGGTGAAGCCCCTGTCGTACCTTGCCGATTTAGCCAGTGCATGCCTGACATCCCAGAATCTTCTAAACGCTGACATATGCTGAACGTTCTATGTACGTGTTCAATTTTGGATGTATACATGGCGTATTCATAACAATTTCAGACTTTGTGTCCAACGACAACCTAACTTATGCATAACGCATGGCAGCGTATTGCCCATGAAATGTCACAAGCCAGTTTCCTGAGGTGAGCAGCGATGCACCCAGAGGGGCCCAGCCTACATAAAAAGATGTCTTTGATCGTGGAATTAACCTAGCTGCTGTTTACTGTCTGCCAAAAACAAAAAAACAGACAGTAAAAAGACAGAAAGCGGGTTTGCAGTGGCAGCAGATTCAGCATCATGTCTGCTAGGAAGTTTGTTGGTCGTGGGTGTGAACTTAGGGAGGATCCATCACATTTACCTGCTTGCTCACCCTATGATGGGGATGAACTCTGGAGGAGTACAAACTGTTTCCTCCTGTGAACCCTCTTTAATACCAAAACCCTGCCAATACGCCTTTATACAGTAGCTCTAAGTTAGAAACACGTTCAGCAGTCACCTGAAACACGTCAGATGCATTGATATGCGTAGGAGAAAAGTTATGCATAAGTTACTAATGCTAGGTTGTGAATAAGCTAGACACCACGACTCATGAGTCACTTATACTTAACGTATGTCAACGATCAGATAACTTACCTGTAACTTATGCCCCACGTATGAGCATGTGCTGGCATATGTCGACGTGTGCCAGCATGTTTCAGAGTGCTCATACTTATACAAAACTGACCCATAACTTATCCAATGTCCACATTTTTCATACGTCAGGCATAAGCTGGCTAAATCGTCAAAGAATGACAGGGGCTTTATCTGGATCGCTGGGTCTGCTATAAGAATGGGTCCCGTTTTCATATTCAAGTGATTCAGTTCTGAAGCGCGCCATCGTAGCACTCGTCAGCTCACAGTACCTATATTATATACCTTATTTACCTTAAGCAGATGATGATGTTTCCTCCATCCTTGTTGCTGGTTGCAGATTTCAAGTCACTGATTAAGTCGCTGAAGGGCGCTAACTGTGCTGAATGCAAGAATTGTTAACCTTGCGGTGCAAGCTGGATTGTTGAGATCTGAGATTTCAGTCGCAAAACAAATGCATCTTGAAAGATTCCCGTTAATACAGCCGCCTCGTAACAACCAGCGAGTCAGACCAGTAACAAGCCAGCAGTGTTTTTTGGGGTGGGACATGTAGGAATAACGACAGTCAAAAGGGCCTTGCCAGGGCATTACAAACATGGCTACGCTGGAGGACCCACCTCTCACCCAATCAGCTCGACGTATTGTACTAAACGTCCCTCCTTTTCACAGACAGACTGAACAGCAGCCATACCAGATTGATAACGTATAACTCAACTAAGTTCTACACATATCAAACTGGCTACTGCCAGGGTAGGAGTTGTAGCCATAGATCTGAAACTGTGGAAATGGTATGCATCATGCGCTTAACCAGATCCTTCCTCAGATTAGTATTCCGCCATTTGCATTGCATCTCACATTACAAATAGTGCAGCGATCGTAATCTGGATCTCACTTCTAAAAGTGTAGCCCTCTTCTCCAGTGTTTTCTCTTATTAAGGCTTGTTTTGTTTACTGTAGCAGTGACACAGATTTTTGCATGCTGTGCTGTTTACTTACCAGTCATTTAAAATAACACGCTTTTACTCTAAGTTTGATAGAGTTCTAATTTAGGTATGAAACATGGTACCGTTTGTTTTTATGTGAATAGGTATTTAGTAGTTCCGTCTGTACCTATAAACGTGCAGAATTTGTTAACCATCCCTAGTCTGCTGTCTGATCTTCATTATTACCAAAATTCTCCATGAGGTTCAACCCAGATGAATTTGCTGGCTAATAAAGCACAGGAGCAGTATGGTCATTGGACCAACATTTGCTAGCTTTGGCAGCATAGGCAGGTGTCAGGTCCTGATCGAAATTAAAATCATCTCCATACAGCTTTTCAGCAAAAGGAAGCGTGACTTTACTTCAATGTCCTCTTAGAGGGCTCTGTTGACTGTAGACTTCTGAAAACTTTTAGTCTGTGGTGTTTTTAGTTAATCAAAATGCATCTTTTCTCCTAGTTCTGCTGAATCTGTTGGCTTCATCCACGGCACTCCCGACAAGTAGCAAAATTCCCGGACCAGGTTCTATCCATCTGCAGCAGAGCGGAGCTTTGTCTTCTGTGGTTACATTGTACTCGACATCCAAGATGCCACTACGGTTACCGTTTGAGTAAATATCTTGGTCATAGATTGAGCTTATTGTCACTTCCCTTAAGGACCCTCTCTCTAAATCTCTTACTGTTGTTATTAGTTGTTTCTTGCTGTCAGATATATGCTATGGACTTGTGTCATTCTCTTTTATCTGCGTTTTTATATGTAGTTTTAACACTTTGGATAATGTTTTTTTTTTTTTTTTTTTTTTGCTTTCCCGGCACAGCATTGTACTGTTTTATTTAATTCCCAATAAAGTGTAATCCATTTGATTAAAAAGTGGTGCTCCTAATTACTCGTCTTTTATTAATCTTCACTGCTTATGTAAATCTTTAACATCATCCTAATGCCTGTAAGGGTCTGAGTGGACACACATCCTGTATGAGTGTGTGGGAGTATATTTTTGTAATTGGTGGAATATTCATCAATTCAAAGTGAATGCAGATGTATGCATATGATCAATCTGTCTAGAGAAAGAGATAATGTCATTGGCTGGATCAGGAAAAACCCAATTGTTCCCCCTTTCCTGGAGCTCTTGTAATTGCCAGGTGCAAGCACTCTGTGATAATGAGCAGCTTTGCTGCCTTTCTACAAGCCATCCTAAACCTCCATCTGTCATATTTTACAAATAAGATTATAGGGTTAAACCTAGAGCATCTTCCAAAAGTATTTCTTACTCTTAAACTCTTTATTTATGACCACAAATTGTAATATTGAAGATATAAAAACTTCTTAACTCTTAACTTTCTGCTTCCAAATAGAGACATAACAGAAATTATTGCCTTTGTACCAGAGTCTCTAAAAAAATAATCTGACAATTCAATCACTTCATTTGGATGGGATTAAATTGATCTCAGATAATAAAGTGAAACTTATTTTTGATCAGGGCCTGTCATTTAAATCAAACTGCAGTGAAAAGCCTTCAGCTGATCCAAAATGATGCAGCCAGAGTTCAGAGAGATCATACCTCTCCTAGCTTCTTCATTGGCTTCCTGTTAAATGCAGGATAGAATTTAAAAAACACTTTCTCACATATATGCCTTAAATAGCCAAGCTCCGTCTTATATCTTATACATGATTGTTATGTTCTTAACAGAGCACTTCGCTTTCAATCTGCAGGTTTACTAGTTGTCCCTAGAATTTCTAAAAGTAAAGGGAGATCTTTTAGTTATCGGGCTCCTCTCCTGTGGAACCAACTACCAGTTTGTCTGTGAGGCAAACCCTGTCTACTTTTAAGGCAAAACTTTATGGCTAAAACTTTCCTTTTTGATAAAGCTTATTGTTAAAATGGCTCAGGTTATCCAGAGGTATCTCTTTAGTTTTGCTGCTATAGGCTTAGATTGCTGGAAGACATAGGGGCCCCTTTTCATCATTCTGCTTCATTCTACAGTATCTATTTGCCCGTTCTGCAGTATTTGTTGGTTCAATCTCTAACTTCAAGCGCTCTGTTTTTTTCTCATCTTTGTAGCTTGAACTGGTCTTTTACTGTGTGGCTATGACACCATCCCAGAGAGAAATATTAGCTGGACTGCTGCCATCAATACCTTTGTTTAAAGATGTTGGAGCTTAGACTGTTTTTTTTTAGTGTAGTTTCTCTGACTGACTAACTGTATGTGCTCTCTTTGATCTACATGGGAACTGGCTTGGAGCTCGTCTTCCTGGCTGTGTTTTTTTCTGGACGGGGCCGCCTGTGGAGCTTGTTGACAGTTACCTTTTTAGATAGATCTTTGTTTCTTTTTCTATGTCTACTTCTGTTTCCTTTAACCCCAGTCAGCCTCACACTGAGCCTTGTTCTGCTGGAGGTTTACTCTCCACTGTCACTACCAGCATGCTTGGTGTGATGGGTTGCTTTCGAGTAAATGAGTTGATGTAGTCAGCTGGTTTTCTTTAAAAATAAAAAAAACTTTGAACCAAACTTCATTGAATTGAATGTTTAGAAAAACACAAATGATTGCATAACCCTAAGTTATAGTTTTGTGCATTCAGAGACTTAAAATGTTTTATATTCAAAATAATTCTCAATAAAAAAATTTGGCTGGACTTTGAATAGGCCTTTGTACCATATGGCTAATGCATCGCCTTATACTGTACAACTCAACAGCAGGCCTGGTTGTATAGGAAAATGGTGTCCAATTTTTTTTTTGCAGCTGCCTGGAGGTTTTTCTCCATAATAATCAATTATTCATCTTCTTACATCTGATCATCTACCCCGTCTTTAAAAACAAAAATCAGCAGATGCAGTAAAATCAAAATATTTCAAAAAAATGCTGAAAATAACAACTTAAACAGCAAGAATATTAAAGATTTAGGTAAATGGTAAGATTTTATGTATCTAAATTTACATTTGTTCCTTTAAAAAGCATATTACTTTACTGTGATTTTACAACAAAAAGAAGCTGATTGTCCTTCTTTACTTTGAGTATATCTTAAGATTAACTTTTATCAGGCGACCATCAATGTTTCAATCTCTACTGAATAATTGTGTTATGATTTAAATGATTTAAATTTGGCCATTATTTCCGCTTTCCCCAGGGTCTGATCCACAATTATTAAAACCGAACGGGAGAAGGCTTTTTTTTTTTTTTTCTTCACCATAAAACTCACAAAAAAACCAATATGGCTGAACTGCAGATTTAGTTTCAGGACTGCTTCCTGTACTGTAAAATCAACCATGGTCAAGAACTATTGAAAACAGAATAATTAAGACATGTTTCTCTGCTTATGTAGAAGAAGGACAAACAAAAATTTTCTAAGCTTAGCTTTAATATGTATTGTCTAAAAATAGCTAAAAAAAATAAAATTCAACTATTTTCTTATTTATGTCAAGATGTATTAATGACTCAGACCCCAAAATGAGTAAAATGATTGTGCTTTATTTTTTTTTCCTTAATCAAAATGCCCACAAGTCAATTTATTTAATGAAAGTGGAAGGAAAAAACAACCAAAGAAAAAAAAACTAAACCTAAACCATACTGTAAACATTCACATTATTTGTTTTTTATTTCGAAAAATGTCTTCATAAGTAAACTCAGAGCAAAATAACACATTTTATATAGTAAACAAAAGTAACATTTATAGGCATCAGTCCAAGCCATTGGGTTAGATTGTGTTTTGAGGTTGATCCACACCGTGTAACCCATCAGCTCAAATTGCACATCGTATATAGTGATTTTGGGTGAACTCTAAGACAAGTGCCACCGTGAAGCACCCTCAGCCCCGGTCACAGCCGTCTCTATTTCCAGCCGACAAAGAGGTGCTGCTTTCTGTCACAATAAAGAGATTTACTCACGATAGAGGAACAGAGACCAAACACAAGATGTTTTAGCCGGTGAGAGAGACTAATTCCAGTAAAACTGTAGTCATGCTCCAGGGGAACAATGTTACAGCGCAAGACAGTGAAACAACTGTTGCCCATGAGAAAGATGTCAGAAAACTGCATGCCAAGGCACTTCCTCAAGTGAGGATCTTGTCTTCGAGTGACAGGATGTGAGGCAACAAAGTAATTCAAATAAAACTAGATACTATATGTATTAAATACTTGGCAACTCCAATTTTAGTCAGCACTCTCTTAAAACATATGAACACAGTTTACAAGATAGCTTTGGTGTTGATGCTAACCTGGCTAGACCCCCAACCATCAATTCTGCTAATAACACTTTGTATACTTTTCAAACATGTATAACTGGTTTATATCATTCTCATAAGTGATGCTTGATTAACAGGTCTGTAATTTCTCACCACTTTCCTGAGTGTTTTTTTTTTTTTTTTGATAAATATTCTAACTTTTTTTTTTCATTATAAATTTATTGCTAAAAATGTTTCAACTGCTCTTTTTTTTATTTAGTTAAAACATATCCTAAGCCAGAACTTTTTTTATCAGGTCAAATAAATGCAGTCATAAAACATTTCAGTGCATGTAGAGAAGAGCCAGAAAAAAACCCCAACATCTTTTAAATATAAAATAAATAAATCCCAGTCAGCCTTTCCATTGCTTTCTAAGCAGATACATCAAAACAAAAACAGGAAAGTCAATGCTATGATTCACCTGTTTTCATATTTTTTGTTTAAATATTATACCAGCAGTGCTGCATTTGGCAGAAACCAAGAGTGAATAGTAATACTGGTGCAAAAAGCACCTAAAATAAATATAGATAGCATTGCTTTACACAAATATGGCAAGATATTAAGAATTTTATGTAGCCAAATACATTTTTAAATTACCAGTAAGTACTTTACATGTGGTCACTAAGTGGACAAAAGTTTGGCAGAGACTTAAGATGGAAAAGCAATCAAATATAATTTTTCCTCGCTCAGATCATGTTAAATTAGTGATATATCAAGTGCTGTCAGAGGGAGGAATCCCCTCTGAGAAAATGTTCACTGTAGTAATCAGACAAACTTCATGAGCCATGGATCTACTTTGTCTGCATGACTCAAGAACAGCATGCATCAAGAGTGGCGGAGTGTTGCTCATCAGTCAGCACCCCTAATAAAATCTTACATGCTTAATTTCTTGATAAATCAAAATGTTTGTGTGCATAACCAATCCTTTAAATTTCGATGCTCTGCGTTCTGTTGTATGTTACTGATTTGAAGCAGAGATTCATGCTATTGTTTTAAATGGTGGTTTGTTGAATCTCAAAGCTCCAGCTTCGGTCCTAGGTGGACACCTAGGTACTTGACACCAACAAATATGACATCACTTTTTTCCTGGTTTGTTTTCATGGACTTTGTGGTTTAAAACATATAACTGTAATAAGTTACAAGCCTAAAAAACAGGTAAGAGATGTGAAAATATTGATTTATATCTTTAAAATAAAAGCAAAATAGATTAAAAATTTTGATCAGAAACTGCTTTTTTTATACAACAACGTAGTGATTATCAGGAAAATGTTTGAAAGTTTTTGGAAAATTTAGACCCATAAAATAAATATTATCTTAATTTAAATGTCAAAACTTTCTGTTATTTACTTTAATTTAAAACTTCTCATATAACTTAAATTTTTTTTTTCTTATGGAACAATATTAGATAAAATACTTTCTCTGGTAAACTCTACTTAAGCTTCAAACATGACACCAATAAATCTTTAATACACCTGTGAGGTGTTCAATATGTAACACTAGGATTAAAAAAACAACAATATCTTATATAGGCAATGGATAAAATCTAAAACACTCTTCATCATTATTGATTTTTGTTTCTTGCATCCCATCTCTCCTTTCTAAAGCACACACTGGTTGTGCACAACTGGAGTTGCCAAGTCGCTGCCACAGGTACTGATATTCGAGGTTTGGTGACAAACCAAAGTGAAAACAAATTAGAATAAATAATACAACAGTACCTCACAAAGCTGCCTGCAAGTCAAGCTAATGTGTAGCTTTGATTTGAGCTTTGATTTTCATACGCAGTAAATAGAACCAGGCGTTTCCACATAAAATACTCACATTTCCATTTGAACTATTTACAAACTCATAAATATATATATATGTATGTATATAATCTACATTAGGAATTATTTTCCCCCAAAACAATCATACAAAAAACAACAGACCATAAAAAATTCTGAACACAAATAAAATAGAATATTTCTATCAAAAAAAGAAGAAAATGAACAAAAAGAATTAAAGTTATTCATCTTCCTTTGGAGTGTTTTGCTATGTTGATCTGTAGCAGTACATGTGATGTTGAGCCCTCGGGAGGTTTTTAAGACCTGAGTGTCTTCGGTCAGGTGCAGATCACAATAGCACTAGGATCCCTGGGAAGGGGGCCGGGGCCCGAGGCCTGGCTCATGTAATCCTACACTGAACATACAAAGATATATATAGATTTTTTTCTTTTCAAAAACTTGGTGTAGGGATCGATTGGGTAGGTGGGGATTCAAGGACTGAGAAAGGACAAAGAGAGTTAAAAGATCACAGGTTGTCGTCGCCACCCTAAGATTCGGGGGACTGCTCTGACAGAGTGTTGAGCAGATTTTTGTATGCTGGGGAGTTCAAGTAGCGGGGATACGAGTCTCTTTGCATTAGCGTGTAGATCTGCAACTGAGCGTCATCAAACGTGTGCAAGTTGGGTTCCGGCATGTTCCTGTTTATCGCCTCTCGCACTCTGGAGTCAAGACTCACCTGGAAGTTGAGAAAATACAACATCAGGAAGAATAGAATGTTCTGTTTTTGTGTGGTGAGGAGGTAAGAAATGGAATTTTTCATTATTTCAAGAGTTTAAACAAAAAGTATTTACAACCTCCCTGATTAGCTTAACTTTGCACAAAGTCAGCATTAAACTACAACAGCAGCTTTACTAATGCTTATGCACTTCTGTCTAGTGTTGTAGATTACATGTAATCGGGAAATAAAAAGATCTGTTGCTGTTTCTCACTATATAGACTAGGGCTGCAAACTAACGATTATTTAGCAAATTGAATAATCTGTTGATTACTTTTTAGATTAATCAATTAATAATCGGATAACCAAAGGTTCCTTAAAGCAGATCTTTTGCAAAATTAAACCAGGAGAACTTAAAACGCTTTCAATTAGAGTTCTGGATAGAGAATATTGAATGCAAAATGTTTATATATATATATATATATATATATATATATATATATATATATATATATATATATATATATATATATATATATATTTTTTTTTTTTTTTTTTTTTTTTTTTTTTTTTTTTTACAATTTTACTGTGGGTTGCTCTGTCAGCTAAAGGCATGTTTTAAAGTCTCTACACTCCAGTTAGCGATTAATCAATTACTAAATTAGTTTTTGATTATTCCAATAATCAACAACCTCAATAAATTGTTACATTCATGCTGATTTTGCACAGTTTCTATCTTAGTCAGTTAAATAACACGCAGCTGTCATTTTGCACATCTCTAATGTTGCTGCTATTTTCAAATATCCATAACTGTAAAAATGTCCATAGCTGTATATTGGTGAATTATTCTCCAGGTGCACAGTTTTTATATTGTTAAAACACTTTATTTTATTGTTTATCTTTTAACTCTTCACTATTATATTATTCTTAGACATTTTTCTAAGGTTCATATTTGTGTGACCATTTTAACCACCGGAATTTTCTCACTGTGGGATGATAAAGGTATTTGCTATTCTATTCTATTCTAATGCATTAATGGCATTAATTGTTTAAGCCCTAACTAAGACAAATTTGTCTTCTCATCGTCCTCTTTTGTGATAGAGTCAGTTTTTATTTTATTTTTTACATTTAAGCAAGTATTGTGTTTAAGTTTTATTAGCCTTCTTCATTTTGTCAAACAAGGTCTGCTCCAGAAATGTCTTAAGTCTACAGCTCTAGTTGTGGACTGCGATTTTAAAACCAGCTATCCTTAAATCAAGTTAATCACAGCCAATTCGTGAATTAACACAAAGAGGATAATTTGTTTTCCATATATTAAATTGTGTTTAATGAAAATTGTAAAAATTTAGTGACATACTGAACCAATCTGTAGGTGGGTCCAATAATTTCTCACAGGACTGGACATTTGTCTGTTCAACATGTCTAAACTCACAATGCTGTGACTTTTAATATATAAAGTAGCATGTGTATGTGATTTTTCTGTCCCAAACTTGCTACATGCTTTGGATCAGGGAATGAAAAAAATTTTTTTTAGAGTCAATTGGAGAGAAATTATTTAATATTATAAAAAAGCATTTATATTCATTACTGTAGATTATCTGTAAAGTGATCGGTTGGCTCACTTCGACTAATTGATCATTCCAGCAGCATTTAATCACAGCTTGCAATGGGAATGAGAGGAGATCCAAATGAAGGACACATAAGCCTTGTTAGGTGAGACTTAAACTGCATAGATAACCAAACAAGACACCCAAGCTAAACCCTAAAACTATCGTATAGTCACATGAATTTTTATTAGATTACATCTTCTAATAAAGTGTCTTGTATCTGCTAAATTACATCTATTTTCATAAAAATGCTCACCTTATGTGTCTCTTGTTTCAATTTCCAGGAGTCTGTAAACTTATTATTGCATGTTGAGTATGGACTGACTAAAACTTTAGTTCATTTATTTAGTAGGAGTTTCAGAAAAAAAAAAAACTGAGTTTAAGAAAACACACATTAGTGTATAGATATGATGGAATTTATTAGCTGGACCTAACATCTTTCTGTAGAGGTAAACGTTGTGCAAAGCTAAGCTAATTGAAAGAGGCTTCACCAAAGAAGAATGAAAGTGGCATTGATATTCTCCTTCAAGCAGGACATCATAAGGCCCTTAAAGCAAACCTTATCTAGACCAAATGAAATCAATAATGGTCCCACACCTCTTTTGGCGACAGAATGGAGATGTAGTCCTCGTAGATGAGCCGGGCCTTCTCCTCAATCACACTTTTATTGGTCTCCTTGCTGAACTCCTCGCATGCGAGCCAGAACAGCATGTTTTCTTCGCTGAACTCGGTGCGAAGAAATTGCCGGAAAGAGTTCCTCCCCGCTGGACAGCACATCAGCTTGTCAAACGACTGCCCCCACATACGTACCTCCTCCAGCGTGGGCTTTGGGCTGCATGTAAAATAAAAAACAGGGGAGTAAATCACTTATCTGATTGACTGATCAATCTGATGGAGTAGAACTCTGTTTTATTTGTCAGGCATTGTTTAGTAGGGATTTAGCCTTACCAGTCTTCACAGTCTGAGTTCCCTTCCTTGACATCATATGATGCCTTTCGATTCCTTTCATCCCTGTCTTCATTCCTGTTCAAAACAGAGAAAGAACTTGGTGAAAAATATTGATTTTACATTTTTGGTCATGGAAATGATTTAGTAATTAAGTGGTACAAAAATACAAAACACTATAAAAGAGATTTCTTTATCGATATTTGATATATATGTGGCACTACAGTATAAATCTACAGTACAACCCACAGTGCATATTTGAGGTATATAAACATCTTTGGCATGGATGTCGTATCGATCTGGAGTTTTTAATGGTGCATTCCTTATTTTTCCAGGTGCTAGGATATCGACTATTTGCATACGATTATGTTTGGCTGAATATCCCTCAGGGATGATGGACTGTACTACCTGCACTCTAGAATAAAAGTAAAAAAAAATCAATATGACATTAATACCAATGATGAATGTATGTAAACTTTAAACAGGCACAGTTATGCTAGTGTAAATTAAAATAGTTAATGAATTTGCCAAAAGTCATCCATTGTTCCATTTTTTGTTATTTTGTTTAGATTTGAATGCCTCCCCTTGGCTCCGAACATTGAAGTCAGTCTTCATCTGACTATAAAACCTCTCACTAGAACACATGACTTCTGTTGGCTTGCAGTAGGAAGATTCTGGCTATAGATCTCAATCTGCATTAGAGTTTGCAAGTCCTGCAAGGGATAACTTTCAATAAAAATGTACACACAGATGTCTGAAACCATAATTGGAAGTCAGTGATGTGAATAAATTCAAGATTTGTATTCATTCATTGTTTTTAACTCATACATACTGATATCAGATGCTTCATCTGGGAGAAGACAAGTTTAAAAGTTACAAATATAAGTTAGAAAGTAAAAAATTTGTAAAATTGAAAGTACAAATAAAACATTTACAAGTATCTAAATGCGCTGATGAAGATGTTACTCTCCCTACCACTTGATGGCAGTAATGCACCTAAAGGTTGCTGGCGTACCACTAATAGAACCACTGATTGGACGTATTTCCTCTCCTTCACATAAAAAAAAAAAAAAAAAAAAAAAAAAAAAAAAAAAAAAAAAAAAAAAACACAGCAAACATTTTCCAGGTGCACTGTCAACCACCAACTGGTAAGGAGTAGCACAGGTTTGTATGCTGTTTCCTTTTTCCACTTTTTTTTTTTTTATTATCATCACACTGTCACAAGTACAGAGCAATGAAAAGAGCCATCTGCATTTAACCCATCCCCTCGGGGAGCAGTGGGCTGCCTTTGTGCGGCGCCCGGGGAGCGGTGTGGGGTTATGGGTCTTTGCTCAGGGATCCATAGTGGCAGTCTGTGGGAGTGGGGCTCGAACTCCAACCCTAATCCTAACCTCAGGATTCCAAGCTCTATGCCCCAATCACTAGGTTCCTCTCCCTTAATATGCTATTGTAGATTGGTATTTGTGACCTTTTGATTTGTATTTGTATTGTTGCAAAGCAATATGTATTTGTAGCTTTTAAACTTGTATTTTACAAGTGAAACATCTCATTACATGTACGCATGTATGAGATGATCAAGATCAAATATAGAAACTTAGATCAATATAGGCTTACTGACCTACATTTACAACATCAGACACTCATGCATAATATTTATTGACAATTATCTTACCCCTTAGTTTTCTGTTGTATGAGTGGGTTCTCTCGTGGTGCTCGTTTCCCCACAAATAAAACAAAAATGCCTGTTAAGTGGCTACACTAAATTGCAAACTATCCAGAGTATACCCTCCTTCCAACCAATTAAGAGCCAGGGATGGGCACTTGCATCATAGCATTTAGGTTGTGCATACGGGAAGCTGAAGACTGGTTCATCTCAGTGGCTTTGATTTGGGAGCTGATGCTTGTTTCCAGTCAGCATCCAGTCATTCCACGGTGATGTGGAACCCTCCTTATAATAGGAAGTGGAGCTGCTCAATATAAGGACTCCATGTAACAGCAATAATAATACATAAAATTGAGAGGACAGTATTAATTATGATATTCCTAAAACCTTCATTTATTGCCCATCCTTACAAGTTTCCAATTATGATCAATTAGGTTTTGCATTTCTCATTAAAGTCCTCATGTTACCAGACAGAGTTAACTGCTCCCACTGTGAAAGCAGCTTGAGTGGTCAAAATATTCAGACTCAACATCAAAATCTTCAGTATTTTGTCTCAGTCTTTTTTTTTCTATTTATGGGCCTTTAGTAGTAATGATATGAGATTTTTGAAATTAGTTGTTTTAATCTTGAATTAACTTCTAGAAACTCATTATTTTTGTGCTCAATTTATTCTAGCATCTTAACAAAATCTGCCAGCAGCATGTGAATGGGTGAATGGCTGCATGTACTGTAAAACACTTTGGAGTTTCCCTGTCTTGGAAAAGCATTCTATAAATGCAGGCCATTGTTCTTGTATTTGAAAGCTTCACATTGACTTAGACAACATTTACTGTCATTTTCTATACACAGACTCCTTCAACTTTCAATGTGTCTTTAGAATCAAATAGCCCTACCATTTTTTTTGTTTAATAAACCTTTTCTGCTATTTTTTTTTCCAAACTTGAATGAATCCATTTTTGAAGCTTATGTTTCTTTGTTGGTCAATATCCTCTCAGTCCAAAAAAACTCTTTTCTGTGTACAATAAAACATTGTTCTAGCAGCTTTCAGTTACGATGGACATAAGGCTTTTTGGCTTTTGGATTGTTTCTGATAATGCTCACCAATTTGTTCACATTTGAGGAGGAACACATTCAGTCAGGCAGTTGAAAGATGAGACGACTGGATAATTGATTTGTTTGCAATGGTGGTAGAAAACCTTTAACAACTGAAATGGATAAAACAAGCTCACATCAGGCTTGTGGAAAGGCACTGACCTCAGGCATATTAAAAATGTATGGACGCTTCTTAAAAGCTTAGTTTGTGTCCAGAAACTAACTAATAAAATGAGCTGTATCATTTCTTATAAGATGAATGCTCTTTTACATCCAGTCAGAATTAAGTTAGACTCTGATTTTGTTAAAAAAAATCTCATACCACATTTGGGCATATTGCTACTTTTGATAGAAACTGAGTAGTTAAGTGTTGTGTTTCAGTTTCCGGTTTGTGAATGCTCATATTCTTCATCATTTGTTTCTGGCCATGATAACCACTTTAAAAACTTAAGGAAATCACTATTTTAGATGGTATTCTGATTTAACATAAAAAGGAAAAGCACCATAAAACAATCTCACTTAGACATCCACCAGCAAGCTGAGTCAAGAGTTGTGAGAACTGATCCATAGGGTTTTTTTATGTAAGCATTTTATTGCCAATTAGTCCACAGAGCATTTTATTTTAGATACTTAGATTGTTTAGCCATATTATATTCACTATTACTTTCCCTCGCCCTAACCGCTCACCGTCACGCTTGGCCATGTCTAGACCCTTCCCACTTTGTTAGATTTTGTTTTGGTTTTTTATGTATCCGGTGGTGAAGTTATGATTTTACGTTAGATTCAAATGCATCAGTTTCTTAATAATTCATATGCATTCTGATTGTGTCAGCCAGAATGCAAAGCTGCAGACAAGCAACGCTTTTATCCAGACATTAGTCTGAATCCGATGTTTATTCTCTCCTAAATGTGATGAGGCTGTTGCTGCTTAACTGAAATCCATGGATCAGATCTACATCTATCAAGAGTGTGAAACAGAAACTAAGACCTGCTGTTGAGACACACCAGCTTGCCGTTGGATCTCGCATGCAGTAATATTGGCCACGCTGCGCCTGAGTGAGTGAAGTCTCAGACCTACCAGGAGCAGCTACAGCAGCAGCACCAGCAGAAGCAACACGCGTTGGAGCCCCGCGGGTTGGCTTCGCCCGGCTGGTCCTGCTGGGCCGGTGCAGTTCCCCCCGCTGCCGACTCCTGCTGCACCGACATCTGCCTCTTTCGCATCTCCATCCGCTCTGATCCCATGGGCTATAGACAGTGGAGAGGGAGGGTTGAAGGGCTTGGAGTGTTGATGTCAGGAATAGAATGTAACTGAGATCTTATCTTGCAAGAAAAGCTCTTGGCCTGACATGTATTAGTGTGATGGAAATCAGTTCCAGTGTAACAAGTGTAGCAAGGGCAGCACTGAGTGTAATACTGTAATGTCACAGCAGAGGAGATGGCAGTGTGCAATTATGGCATCCAATACATTTAGTCACTGATTCTTTTAAAAGGAAAACAAGCTAGATAGAGTTCTTATGAACAGGGGAAATATTAAGTTTTATTAGTTAAATTTGAACCATATGTTTGGAGATAACATCACCTAAGTTTAAGAATGACTGAAAATTATGCATTTTGGAGAAGTTAGTCAAATGTTTTAGGATACTTAAAAGCTTAAAGATATGAAAAAAAAAATCTAAAGCTGGGAAAAACATAATTTCTAGGGGTCTGTTTGAACTTAGGTT
Source organism: Cyprinodon tularosa (assembly GCF_016077235.1). NCBI lineage: Eukaryota > Metazoa > Chordata > Actinopteri > Cyprinodontiformes > Cyprinodontidae > Cyprinodon > Cyprinodon tularosa. The sequence continues at coordinate 479,724 of NW_024038565.1, read as the reverse complement.
TGGAGGTAGGTATTTTGCTAATAAAGTATAAAGTAAAATTACATATAGCAATAAGATTTTTGCTGTTGATGATGATGAATGCACAACAATAGCACAACAATTCTGGCATAAAGGCCACAAGAGGTCAGGACGCACCTAAAATATAAAAAATAAGGGAAAACAGAATAAAATGCCATTTGAAATAATGACTAATTATTTAAATTTGGAGATTATATCAATATATATTTAATCTCCAAACTTTTAAACTTACCAGCTATTTATACATTACATGTGAGGTAATGTGACTCAACCATGTACTGGCATCCACTGCTAGACACTCTAGGAATGCCCTACTGAAGACATTCAGTTATATTCATTTAACCCTTGCATATATATATATATATATATATATATATATATATATATATATATATATATATGCAATTAATGCTGTAATAGCTCTAGGGAATAAAATGTCAATGGGAATACAAAGGTAAATAAAAAAAGGTCAGTTTGTTGTATCTATGATCCAGCAATGGTTTTGATGATAAAAGAAACAAGAAAATGGGCTAATCTGAGTCAAGACTGTGATTTTTGTTTTTTAGACAGAAATTATGATTGCTTAATGGTTACATCTAATAAAAATAAGACTATTTTGGAAGCTGCAGTTAACTCATTTAACAACATTTACATTTTGGTGGGAAAGACTGTCCAGAACCCATAGAAAATGCCATGTGTGTAATGTTACCAATGGCAACCAATAATTAGCATACATACAGTAATTCAGAGGGGACAACATCAATCATTTACTAAAATCATCCTCTTTTACTGTCTTACGGTCACCTATAATGAGCTGAGATACAGACTGTCTATGAGAATCTATCTCCAAATCTCGACTATAAGGCTCATAAAGACTCTTTAGAGGGTAGCCCCATTCAGCTCCTTCTTTCAATTCGTGGTCTTTACATTTCTACATGCCCACTGAGCAGCTATTAGCTTCCAACACTGAAAAGAGGGTTAAAGTTGACCCATCAAGATGATGCTTCTGTCATAGTTAAGCAGTAGTCTAAAGCTGTAACTATTATAGGGTGAGGGGGGAAAAAGAGAATATGACATACCATGATAAGCTGATAAAACACAATTTATGCAATATTTAAACAATGTCTACAAGGTTCTTTTGCTGCCACCTGCATGGTTTTAAAGGTCTGCATCACTTATGAGCTTCACAATGGACATTTATGCTTGTGTTTTGTAATGCAGATACATTATCTATGTCTCAAATCTCTTCCCTTTGCAGCACCCTGCTGGCAGTGGGACCCTAAGCTGACCCTTACTTTGCAATGACTTGGGCCAGCTCTGACCATAGGTTTCACTCATAGTGGTACCTACATGCAGAATCCTGTTCTAATTTGGAGTATGGATATCTGGCCTTTGCACAACAATCCCATCGGTTGGCAGGCCTATAGGCATACGGGCTTATGTTCACAGAACGTGAGCTAATTTTAACAAATGTGTCATCACCGGGTCAGACTCTGCCAAATCCTGTCAGATCAATTATGTAACAAAGCGGTCTATTCCGACACATCAACCGGACGCTACCTGACACGAAGCCTCAAACATGTCCAAATATTTTTGTTATATCTAATCGAGTTTTGGGGCGCTGAAAGGCGCAGCTTAAAAAAATGTAGAACGAATACACCCTTTTCAATAAATACAATAGCCATTTCTAAAATGGATCCGCGTTTTTTTTTTCTCTCTCTCTCTCTCTCTCATACACTCGAGGTGGCATCAGCCCCTCACGTCGTGCGTCTTGCCAAATGGTACATTTTTACGCAAAGGTATTGGGTGTACTTCAAAGCTGGCACAATACCAGCAGGGTAGGGTTTGATTCAACAGCTATGTAGAGGATGGAAAGGAAAGGAGGGGGGTAGGGGGGTCGTATCCATTGAACGCATAAATCATGATAACTCTAACTAAACCACCGCGTTGAAAGGACGCTGAGAATTATAGGTCCCCTTTTTTCATTTAAGACGTATACAAATGAGAATCCCTATTTTTATATATATATATATATATATATATATATATATATATATATATATATATATATATATATATATATATATATATATATATATATATATATATATATATATATATATATATATATATATATATATATATATTGGTGAATCGTAGCCTACATCATATCAGCTGAAACTGCCACCATGAAGAACCGTAGAGCTTCATCGCCCTGGACAACCACCGAAAAGACACTGCCTAGATCTATTAATGACATGCCTTTAAAAAAAAAAGAACGACTACAGACGCTCCAACCACAAAATGCCGCCTGCAAATATGCGGCGTTTTAATCTCAATACTTACAATTTCACCATGTATGCACCACGAGAAGAGGGAATTCTTTGCTTTGATTACATCCGATGGAACATAAGGCTTTTTTTCCCCCCTCTCACCGACCGGATGCTTCAACTCAGTACGCATGCGTCTCCTTTCCGAGCCGTAGTATCCCAGTGAGGAGAGTAAACCCTGACAGTGTGGCACAATGTACCTATAACCCTGTATGGTAGTGACACATCATAGTATGATATTTAGGTGCCTCACAAAAAATAAGAATGGAATAGAAAAGGCAGTTTGTTTTATTTAATCCAATTTAAATGGTGAGACTAATATACGCCTATAATTATTTACAGCTCCTATTACTGATCATTTGAAAGAAATGTGACTGAAAGTTCATGAAAAATCATTAACTTATCCCCTTCCCCTGCAACAAGACTGAAAGAATGTAATAAGCTTTTATTTCTGTCAAAATTGAAGGTGTACCACCTAAATGAAAAAACAGAGCTGAATTCTTCTTTATTAAAATGATACATAAGACATATACAAATAATTTTTAAATGATTTAGTATAAATATAGAGTAATAACACTGTAATGAATTAGACTATTTATCTATTTAACATACCAGAAATTGCACTACCACTTTACTGTACATTATATACTGTATATATAAGTCACCTTAAATCTCTTCTTTATTTTTTACCATCCACTGTATATATCTGGATACACTGTATATACTTCATGCACCTTTTCCTCCTTTGTGCATCTTCTGTTTGTTTATAAGAGCCAATGTCAAAAGTGAATTTCTCCATTGTGATATCAATAATGTTATATTCTATTATATATGTTTCTGAAAGGTTATAGCCAGCATAATAACATGGAGGACAGCTGATCTGGCAGTTGTCCTGCAAACAATCCTTAATAGCCATTAGAAAGAAAAAAAAAGTAGCAATTATAAAAGTTGGCTGATCATAGCATAATGTGTCCAAAACATCATAAATATCAGCTGAGTGGAATAAAATACTTCATACTTTTTTTTACTCACTTGCAAGATCTGGCAAAAATGGTCATAGCTGGTATAAAAAAAAAAAAAAAAAGTTAAAAATAATCCACTGGACTTTGTTTCCAGGTTAAAACTTGGAAACAAAGTCCAGTGGATTGTTTTTAGCTTTCTTTTTTAGAATGACTATGACCTGGATGACTGAGAATCTTTATCAGCACGTTACAACTGATAACCGATACAAAGAACACCTTCAATAATTGCAAAACAGAGCTCAAAGCTGTCATAGACAAGTTAAACTAAGCTATTGATTAGATTTTTCTGCATGACTTAGTACTTTCCCCAACTAACTATATTACTAATACCTTGTTTAATCATCATAGGCACCTGTGCTTAATTGGCCAACAAACTCCACTATATGAGATGACAGCCCATAGATATTAAACTGAAAGTTGTTATTTAAGCCTTATGGGAAAGCATTATGGAATATCTTTACACTTCATCAGAGTGACACAAATATATGAGATTTAGCTCTCAGGGTAATGAATCTGAACAATATTCACACTAAACTTTCTGAATTAAATACATTTTTGCTGCATTGGTTCAATAAGACAATGAAACTTACGTGTAATGATATCCAAATTTACTGACATATACCTATCATAAAATTTTTTTTATGATACTATACAAACAATTTCTGTTTAAACAAATTTTAAAGGAATTAATCAAGATATGATAAATGTAAAATTAACCTTTAAGTTTTTTTTAAATACCTGCCAATAATAGAATATGTAAAAAAAAAACATTAAGCATTAACTGATGCAGATTTATTTAATTGGAAAATAAATCACCTTTTTTTTTTTTTTTTTTTACAGCAATAGACTAGAGACCTGTAGAGGTTGTACCCTGCCTTTCACCCCTAGACTGAAAGGCACTGGATCCGCCGTGGCCCTAATAATACATGGGAGAAAACGGATGGACCAAGTTCTTTTTAAGCAACCAACATTTGTCCGTAGTCGCTGTCTATGGTCCTGAAAGCTTGCTGCTTCCATAGTGTGTATTGTAGTTCAGTCTACTGGTTTACTCTGAACATTTTAGATCTTGTCTTCAACACTATTGAATAACTATACAACTGAGCTCGTGTATTGAATAAATGCAACACATTGCAGAAGTAAGGCGTAGTATTGGCACAATGCATTTAAGCATGTCATTCCAGCTGTGACATGGAAAACAAACAACCACAACAGGAATGTGTGCAAAACATTAAACAACATACATTGCATCCAAATGTTTTAAGACTGGAGTATTGCAGACATTTATTCTGCAATAGCAACTGCAACAAAGTGCAGGCCTAACTGCAAGGGTCTTTGCTTTGATCATATTCTCTGCATTTCCAAATCCCCTGCAAAAACCGTACTCGATACTTTACAACCACCAATGTTTTTTAACTGCTCAAGCATAAGGAACCTTTGAAAAACTCCTGCCAAGATTACACTATAAGCCACACACAAAACGCAATCAAAGCATTCTCATCTTAACTGGCTACATCTATCATTGCATTTATTAACTGAGAAAATACTGAAGTGTCATTCTATCTTGTTATGGCTTAAAGAAGCCACAGTTTAAAATAAAACTGGACATGTGATTCATAAACAGAATTAATCTTATTTTTCTTTTCTATGAATGACCTCCATTTAGCTAATATTTTCAGGAGCTACAGATACATTTTTATTTTTAATTTTTTTGCCATATTCCGATCCTGTGAATGGGTGTAAAAATATATAGATTTTAAGAAGGTTTCTCATCTCTTGCTTGCCTTGTCACACTTTTTGCATGGGGTTCCAGTTTGTATCACTGTTAATTACAGCAAGAACGACATAGGTCCCCAGCCTAGGGTCTTTCTGCATAGAGCCTGCATGTCCCTCTGTTTCTATAATAGCTTACTGGATATAGGCAACAGCTCCTTGTGACCCTAATGGACAAGTTTTACTACTAATATCCATCCATGTATCTGCTAGTAGCAAATAAATGGATAGATATTTTAAACTACTCTGTTAAGTAACAGCTGTCCAAATTTTTATGCTATTCTTTTTTAATGAACCGGAATGGGCTCAGTATTTATTCTAATGAGAATTAATTTATTATGCTTTATTGTATGTAACCATAACTAAGAGTTGATCAAGCTGGCATACTCCTGATTCCATATACAATCCTGGTTCTGTTACTCTTTTAAGAATGTTTCCCTTTTTGCTGGTTACACGCTAAGACATTTCATTATTTATAACCGACTCTGCAAATCTTTATTTATTATATTCCAATCTTTCACTTTACTCTTCCTGTACTTTTACAAACTGTCATCAGAAAAAATCCTGTGAAGACTGATAATATAGAGAACAACACTGCCATCTTAAGGCAACTATTACAAAAACCCTAACATAATTATCCCTTTGCAGGGGCTATATGAAACATTTGCTGACTGATGATCGTGATAGTGATTATTTTATATTTACAACAAATTGGAGTTGCTATAAACTATCTTTATACATTGACACTATTTAGTATAAATACCTTCCATTTTAGATTTTTAAACTTATCAATGCTGGTTATTTGATAGAGATCTATACTGACAGTGACATACATTTTCTCATGATCACTTCAATATAATCTATTTTCTAACAATATAAATACTTTCTTTTAGAGCTCACTGTGTTTCTAGCAATGTCAATCACAAGATGGCACTATGCACTCAGCACCTGCTGCTTCTCCAAAACTCCAGCGTGACACAGCTTTCTATGTGCTTAATTTTCACCTGCACATTCATGCTGTTCCCTTTCTGGGACATGCTATGTGTTAGAGGTGCCTCCTGATGGCGTGAAAATCAATTTCACCTGATCCACATTAGAGTAAGAGAAACCACAGAACTGAATCTTCTTCTGACAGTTTTTCACTCTTCAATATCCCTGGATAAATAAAGCCTAAAAAAAAAAATCAGTAATACATTTTTTGTTTTCCTATTCTATCATAGAATGAATCAGATAAAATCATAAATTATTTTCTCAAAGCTATAAAAAAACACCACATCTGTTGCATTTTCCCATACTTGAAAAAGACAAATATGGAAATAATCGCAACATAAACCTAAATTATTATTTTTTTTTTTCTGAAAGCAATTATAGCCTTACCTTGAAAGAAAAATCAAATATTACATTTAAAATTGTGTTCCCATATGGAAAGCCCAACAACTTTATTCACAAATGGAGCCTTGCGGCAAGGTGTGGCAAGGTTCACACCAACAGAGGGCCCCGGGTGGGATTTGCTACCCAGACTACCAAGTGAATGTCGTACGTGCTGCCCAGTCAGCCAAAGGGACATCCCCTTGGCAAAGAAGCAAAGGTGCATGATCAGTCAGTGTGACAAGCCCCCCACACTTTCACATCTCTCCCCTTCTTTACCCAAGCACTGTCATGATCTGGCCTGTTTGCTCTCCCTTAATTAGTGATTCCTTTCACCTGTCGTTTTTCCCTCCCTGCCTCAATTATAATTTATTCCCCTCACCTGTTTCCTGTTGGTTATATTCAGTTCAGCCTGAGCATTCAGTGCCAGATCATTACGTGTCTTTCTGTTAGCCTGTCTGTTATTTTTATTTCATGGTTCATGTCCTGGATCCTAGCAGCCAGTGGAAAGAGGGTTTTTGTGTTTGTCTCGTCTCCTGATCGTCCACTGTTCCTCCCCCGCGGAGTCCTCTGGGTTTTTGGCTCAATATGGGGGGAGGTTCAGTTTTTATTCAGTAAGCCTGGCTCCAGGGGGGAGACCAGTTTAAAGTCCTGCATCAAGTTCTGGTTCCACGTCCTGTCTCAGCTACCCTCTTCCACTGAGCCTGCTCATCTGCACCTGATCCTGTCTGCTCCTGTGCGTGACCACCTGGTCATGCTTCTGGTCCCAGTCAGACTCTGAACCCTCCTGGGAGCCTGTGGTTGCCTGGAAGTCTGGATCCTGCCACCTGTTTCTGTTCCTGCCTGATCTGGATCCTGCCTGTTCTGTCTGTTTCTGTCTGTTCTGGATCCCTGGCCAGGATCGGCTTCCAGCATCACCTCTGGGACTGCAGCACTGGGGACATTTGTGGTCTGGACTGTTAAACCAGGTAAGTGACCAACGCAGATAATCTTCTGTCAGATGATCGTGGTCACTTACCTGTGTTTCTCCCACTACAGAATGTCTGAGATTGGGCGGTGCCCCGCCCCCCCGCCTGCAGTGTCCGTGAGCCACAGCTCCGCTTTTGTTTTGTTTATTTAATAAACGTTTTTAACTTTCCTACTGACTGTCTCTCCTTAAATACTGGGTCCATCTGTCTGCAGTTCATGACAAGCACGTCCTTGTGCTCCACAACAGCTGCCATAACCATTATGGAACCCCATGTACAGTTTTACTGACATAGCACCCTCCCTCGATTAAAAAAAACATAAAAAAAAAACACAGAGACAAAAAACGTCACTTAAAAGCACACAGTAAAATGCATTTAGCCCAATATAAGTTGTATCAGAGAACACCTGATTCTAAATACCTGTGGGTTTGTGTTAGTCCCCTTGGTGTATATAAAGTTTCTTTAAAAGAATGTTCAATAGTGGGAATTAGGAGCCACAGTCCCCCCCCCAAACCAGGGGAAACACCAGAGTTCCCTAGAAATATGAAGCTTTAACCTTACGTGTAAACATTACTGCACTGGCCAAAAATTTACCTTTTTGCACATGGAAACATTTCCGGATAAATGAAACCTAAACTGACATAAATAACCCTGTTGATACTGTGATGAGAGGATTCTGGGGGGTATGATATTAAAAGCCATTTCCAAGTCCAAAATAACCAACCCAGTAGTTTTCTTAATTAACAGTAAAATGACAGATATAGTTTCTGGCAATTTGGCCCATACCTCTGGACAAACTAGTCTTTGTGCATCTGGTTTGTAGAAAGTATTGCATGCAATTCTTTAGCTCGGCTCTGTGATTAGGCATTCACTTAGTAGCTGATGTCTTGACATGTTGCATTATCTGCATAATAGTCTTTCCTCAAAGTGCCATCCATTGATGAAGAACTGAAGTCCCCCTAAAGTAAAACACCTAGACAACATGATGTGGCAACCACTGGACCTCAGAGCGGGATGGTGTTCTTAAGCTTGTAAGTTTCCTCCTTTTGCCTACGAAGTGATAATTGTCATCATAACTAACATTTCATCTTGATATCTACTGTTGGTTTACACTTGCATTTTATTGTTTTAATTAATTAATACATTATAAATTGTTCATAACAATATGAGTCTTAGGGCATATGACCCACTTACTTCAGATAAGATAAAATTATGTAAAAAAAAAAAAAGCCAATTGAAATCAATTTGGTCACTGATTCAAACAAGTAAAACAGCTACAAAAAAAATCTATTTTGATATAATATCAGAAAATGAATAGCCTTTCCTTACAGGAGTTAAAAGAGTTTTTTTGCGGGTTTAGAAGATTAGATTTAGCACTAAGTGTCTGGAGCTCAGAACGTAGGACCCAGAATTCAAGCATACAGTTCAGGGTGATTTAAAAACAAGTGTTTATTAAAAAGTTAGGGTGCGGCTGCTCGTGAGCTCGTGCAGATTTACTGGATACTCTGTAGAGACAGTCAGTGACTTCAGAACTCAGACAGGAAACAATAATGAGCATGGAAGTCACCAACCTAATAAAGTTCAGTCTGTGCCCAGAAGAAGTAGTGAAGTCTGAAGGAATGGTTACTCTGTAACTTGCAGCTGAGCCGCAACCAGAGTTCCAGGAGAGAAGGGAAACAACGTCAAGCAGAATCCAGAGCACGTAGAGGAGCAGAAAACTCTGAAGGGATAATCCATGGCAGGGCCGAAGCAGGAACAGGTTTCCAGGCCAGAAGATCAGAAGTTCAAAGAGGCACTGAAAGGATTTCCAAGCCGGGGTGAGATGACAGGTCCAAGGTCATTAACTAGCAGAATCCAGGTAACAGTCCAGAAACAGGGACAACCAAAACTAAGAAGTCCAAGGACAGAAACTGGTCAATATCTGAAAATCAGAAACTCACAGGAAGGCTATACAACTCTCACAATCGATTCAAACAATCTGGCACCAATGGCTGGGAACAGGCAGCTTACATAAGCCCTGTCTACACTACCTTTTGCAAACCATGCCGAGATCGGTCTGAGCGTGCTAACCAAGATAACTGTTGAGTGTAAATGGCACGCAAAACTGAACCGGACCGTGACAGACACAACAAAACCGTGCTTATCTAATACTAGCGCAACAGTAGGGCATGGCGCGGTTCAGTTCTGGCTTGGTTCTCAGATAATAAAGAGCACATGAGCAGGCCGCATCATCTCCTTACAGTCAGCCTCTGTAATCATGAGATTTAAGACATTCATAAAAACACTAGCTTCCTTACCTTGCCACACAATTTCCAGTGAGGATTCTGCTTAGCAGTGTGATGAACCTTAACGTCTCTCATTGTTTCCTGCATCTGTAAGACCTGGTTAGACTATATTTTGTCGTATCCACTTCCCAAAAGCCGACTCTGTCAAGTAAATTCACCAAAGGCTGCCTTTTGCCCCTGACTCTCCACAAACAACGAAATATCAAAATCATAGCCAAATTTCTAGAATGTTATGGGTGCCGCCATGTTGATTTGCTTATTTACTTCTAGAGAGCAGTAGTACCATAGATCGTCACTATGAGGCTAGGAACCGTGTAAGCGGGACTTGTAAATGGTCGTAAGGAACCAAGCTCGGCATTGTTTACTGATCCAAGCTCGAGCTCAGATCGGTTTTCAGAGGGTGGTGTAAATGGGGCTATACAATGCAGGAACAGGTGGATCTGATGAGCGATAATGAGTGCTGGGCGGAGCTAAGCAGATGAGAGAAAGGTGCCAAATCCAGCCATCAGTGCCAAGAGGATGACGGTAAGGAAAAATGGCCCTTCTGACCACCGTTCTAAGGAGAATCTGAAAAGTAAATGCTTTGCAGGTATCCTTTATCCTTCCCAGGATTGATCTTGCATTGTTCTTTGAAAGGATATATTCAGATTGGAAAATGTCAGTCAAAAAAAAGACATTAAACAACCATGAACCGATTTCATGGCTTAATATGTTATCTGTGACATACATTATAAAAATATTCAACGTGAACAATTCTCAGTGTGAATAGAGAGGCAATACATTTGGAGCAAATTAAATCAAATATTTTATCTACTTCATTTAGTCTATGCTCTATTTAAAAGACAAGATATTTGTTCGATCTACTTAAAAAATAAGGTTAAATTAAATTTGTTGAATGGGAAAACCAACAAAACAGTCAGTGGGATTGTTCATAGACTCGGATGCAAAATGGCTCTTAAAATCAGTTTGAATGGAGCTTTAATCAAACAGAACAAGTGGAAACACCTGTGAGGAAGTGAAGAGCATCGGTTAGAGTTATTATTATTGGCACTTGTGCCTCTGCTTCTATTACACGCTGCTGTGATAAGAGTCGTTACTGATTAAGAGCTAAGAATTTCATTATAAAATTCAAACATCCCAATCTGTTAAGGTACATAACGTTCTCATAAAAACATTGTTTTTGTGAAGACATGGTAAGGTTATATAAGGAACAGTATGAATAGAGGGGCCTGGTGAATTGAGGTATAGTTCAACTTAGTAAACTTCTGATAAGTTAGTTCATTTTGTGTTCATTTTGGCTCAAATGTGGACGTATTTTAAGGCAGCAAATAAAACACACTGCTTCCTTGTGTGATGTCAGGAAAAATAAATAAATAAATAAATTAAAAAATGCCAAAATATTACGAAGACAACCGTGGACTTTAAAAAGACTGGACACACTATCTGGATTAATGAAAATGCCAGATTTTCATTCAAATATTTATACTACAAAAAATGTAAATCTTGTAAGTTAAAGTAAGTGAATTTTTTATTGAATTAAGTCGGCAAGTGTGACACTTTACATTTAAAATAAAAATAAAAAAAACATCTGCAATCTCTTATTTCAAGTGCATCATATCTAATTATCTCATTTTCAGGCTAAAAATACTCATTCCATTAGCAGATTATCTAATGTACCCACTCAAATCAAGGGGAAATACACTAATTTTAAGATTTATCTTACTCACTTTAAGATCATTTCTGCAGTGTGCAAGCACTTACAGTAAAGGAATGTCTAGCTATCATAGTTTAAAGTGAGGATACATGTTCTGTGGCCAGAGATGAACCTGATTTGGTGTGAAATGTGAACACCAAACCTAGAACCAGAAAAGGCAAACTATCTTGTTGAGAGGTTGACTAAGTTTAGGTAGGCAGTGTGATCATCAACAATGAAATACAGTAAGTCCTTTGCCATCATGGTAACACAATTAAAGTTTGAATGTAATCAGGGACAAAGACATTTATTTTTGTAAACATGTCAGGAGGTCCTATTAAAGTAAAGTTGAACAGCTTAGCCAACATGAGCATAATTACATTTTAAGGAACATGGCGAATTACGGGTGAGAGGACAACATCCCATCTTTGAAGTACACGTTCCCAGTTGCACTACCTTATGCTTTACTCCAACAGTGTTCCTTCACTTTCCAGAGTATATTAATTTCATGAAGCAAGAACATGTGCTGCAAGAGATCAAAACATCAGCCAGGAAGCTTTATATAAGTGTGTTTGCATAAAGGAAACCCAAAACATCTTTTCCAACCCAGTCAGTTTAAAAGGCAAAAACCAAGCAAAAGCATGTGAAACTCTGCATTTACATTTCTGAGTATATATATATAGATATCATATTTTCTGGAATTTGCCAAACAGAACTAGCTTTTCTAACCATATCTAACATAGAAAGAGTAATGGGTCCTTTCAAACAGCTTGAATATTAGGTTCTGAATGGGTCTGATCTGACTGTGGTATATCTCATATCAATTTCAAAATATCAATTAAATTAGACTAATGAATGTTAATGAACCTGGACTGTGTTCTGTCTTTTGTAACCTCCAAAACAGATTCTGATGGAGCTCCTACGTCCTCATGACTCTACAATCCCTTCCTTTCCAGGAAAAGCTACATAGGTCTCCTCACCCTGGAGACCTGCGGTAAATCTTTAATTATCAGATACGACGATATCTACTTTTAAAACTCCACCCTTTTTGTTAACTTAAAGTGCTTAATTAGCTGTTTCTAATTAACTTTGTGCTATTTATTTATAAATTGTTGTATGGCTTAATTTTATTTGTTTATTTTTTAGAATTCAAGCCACTCGACTCGCACTATTTCAGGTCATGCTATCTTCTACTTTTAATCCTCTTTTTAGGCTTTGTTTAGATCGCAAGTGCTTCTCTAAATAAAGATTTTGTGAGAAGCAAAAAGATTCAATAAGCCCCACACAAGAGCAGTCTATCAAAAGCTAAATAAATCTTTGAGGGGTGGGGGCTCTGAGATGACAAGGATGCTAAATAGATAATATGGTTATGTTTCCTTCACTTATCTTGAAAATCAAAACCAAGTTGTTGTCTGACAGAAGACTTATCAGTGTTGTCATGATATATAGGGCGGCTATGGATTGAATTAAATTAAGTTTGGATTGAGTTCTCTGATGAATACAATTGTCAGCTATTTTTTTAAAAATAGCTAAAAATGTTTTGAATGCAAATTTAGCAAAGGGTAAATGACAAAAATTAGGATGCTTATTGGGAATATGACAACATGATCCTACCTCAAGGCATACCATCTCCTGTTCTTCTTGGTCTGGGCCACTGTAGTTCACCTGGTAGCCAATGTTCTGCCTGCAGGCCCGGGCAAATCCCTGAATCCAGTGCCACATCAGGACCTTGGTGCGTTTGATCCCACGCAGCACGATAGTGGGCCTGATCTCCCACTGCCTCACCACCCTACCACATGGCATGCCTGGACTTTGAGGCCTCGCGCACAGTGTGAGACCCAGGTCTGCTTGAAATCATAGGAAATCCACACTTCCTGGTCATATTTTCCATGCTCTTCTAAAGTCTAACATGAAACCCATCGTAACCAGAGACAAAATGGTGGTAGAAAGAATCAGTTACCCAGAGGCAGCGAAGAGTGTTTACAAAGGAGAGGGCAGATGGGGATTAGGGAAATGTTCCCACTGGATACGATCCTGATTCCTCTGTGCTTTTCTGCGTCTCACCAGCTTAGGCCAGATTAAGCTTGGAGGTCTTAAAGTCTGAGCTAGATGGACAGAGAGGAAGACTAGTGACAGACACAGAATAATTTCTGATCGTTTATGCTATTGATTTATGTAATATTAATTGAGGATTGTTTTTAGACATTCTCAAAATAAATGACTATGATGTGCAGATAAGTGATGTCTTGTAATTCCTACAGATACCCCCTTTGTAGGGAAAAGTGAAATGTTCACCATGACCATTGGCAACATTACACAAAAACTGCATTTTTGCTCTACTTCTCTGAATCAATATTCCTTTGACAAACCTGGTGTTACATTCACAGCTTCAAGGTTTGGTGTATTTTTCTCTAGCGGATTTGCACATTTAGCAGAAAACCATTAGAAGTAGGTCTTTATACTGTACATTTATGCTTTGCCACAAGCAATGCGTTAATGTACAGTGTCCTGTACAATTATTTGCACCCCTGTTTGAGATGTGGTTGAGGACTTTTAAAAAATCCTCTTTTTTAAAAAACAACAGAGAACCCAAATGCAAGGAAAAAGTATTTTCTCATTAACACTCATAAACATAAACGTCTGCAGTTTACTTAGGTGGAATGGAGACTTCAACTGGAATCGTGTGCTTGGGTCAGATGAGACTACGATTGAGCTTTTTGGCAACAAATACTCTTAGTTGTTCTGGCGTAAAACAAAAAATGAGTATGCCGCAAAGCACCTCATGCCGACTGTGAAGTATGGTGTAGGATCTGTGATGCTTTGGGTCTATTTCTTTCACAAAGGCCCTGAGAACGTTGTTAGGGTGGATAGCATTATGAACGCTTTGAAATACCAGGACATTTTAAATACAAACCTGATGACCTCTGCCAGAAAGCTAATGATGGGTCGTCATTGGGTCTTTCAGCAGGAAAATTATCCAAAACATGTCGCAGAATCTACACAAAAATGGTTCAGCAGTCACAAACTCATTGTCCTCCCATGGCATCTCATTCCCCAGATTTCAAACCAATTATGCACTCTCCTATTTAGCCCAGCTAAATAGGAGAGTGCATAAGAGAGAAAGATTGTGGAAAGAAGAATGGTCAAAGATCTCTCTCTCTGAGTTCTCCATTGTTGTGAACCGTTATAAGAGGAGATTAAGTGCTGTTTTGTTGGCAAAATGGGGTTGCACAAAGTATTAACATCTGTGATACCAATAATTGTGGGACACATGATTTCACTTTATTTTCTAAACATGTGATTTTATTATTACCACCAAAGTAATGTACTTAAATAAAAGGTTGGATTTTTCTTCTTTTTTCCTTTGGGTTCTGTGTTGTTTAAAAAAAAAGACAATGTTTTAGAAGTCCTCGACCACATCATAAACAGGGGTGCCAATAAGTGTGGAGTGCACTGTAACTTCCCATGACGTTCATCATTGCAATAACTGCTATCTGCTTGACTCATATACAGAGGGCAGAATGTGGTTGCCAGACTCCTAGCTGTGTGACAGTTTCTGCCTGTGAGGGATTAGCAGGGAAAAGAGGGATGGCATGCAAGCTGTGGCAGATTTTAAACTTACCATCCATGTAAATCAGGCAAATTGATATAGAAACTTAAGCCAAAGCAAAAGTGCATGAGCGGTTACCAAAATAGGTGCTAGCCAAATGGGGCTAGCAGTAAGGGTGGAGGTAGGAAGAGGAAGCAGGACGTTTATTATTGATAGTTTATTTCGCATAAGGACTTCCTGACAGTCCTTTCCTCCCCTTACGAGGTATAAGGTTGCCTAAAATCCTTTGCATGTGCCTAAACATCCTATCATGCAAAGGATTGTGTGCAACCGTATAGCTCCTACAGTAGTGGCATATAAGAATTTCAGGTCCATTTGCTACAGTAACTGCACTTCCCCACTGCCGTAACTGGACAGAACTTATCATGGCCAATGGTTCTTTCAACATATTTTGTCGCCTGAACCACAAATCTCAGCAACTTCTTAAAAAGATAAACAATACTTAATCTTCCTTGCACTTTATAGGTTTATGCTACTTTAATCTGTCACATTATTCCCTGTACAATGCTTTGAAGTTTGTAGATGTAACAGAAAACAAACCTAAAAGAGTTTAACAGGTTTAAAACATTGTTTGAAGTAACGTACTACAATAACTGATTTTCCGATTTCAGGGTAAATATATGGGAACCTCAGGATATCAACCTCGACATGCCCCCTTGGGAGGTGTTTCAGGCATGTCCCATTGGGAGGAGGCCTCGTGGAAGGCCCAGGACATGCTGGAGGGACTATGTCTCTGAGCTGTCTTTGTGTCCAGCTCAGAGACATTAGCTGCTCTGGGTCACCCCAGCTGGGGGAAGTGTGTGTGGATCAGGAAGTCTGGGCATCTTTCTTTAGACTGCTGCCTCCACGGCCCAGCCCCGGAAAAGCAGAAGAAAAGGGATGGATGGAGGGTAAATATATATTTTTTCACTGTTAGAGAATGTTCCAATGTGTGCATTTAATTTTCTTCTTAAACTTCTCAAATATAACTAACTTCTTTTTCCTTTTAGGTGGTTTTGTTTCTGATTTTAATATTATCAAATAGCTCTTTAATGTACTGAAATGTGGGATGTGGCATGTTGCTTAAATCTGAAATGTAATGAATGTTGAAACTTAAAGTTCTGATCATTTAGGAAAGACACGTTTGTTAAATTCTAGTGGTATTTGAGCCTGACATGTATATTTACTCATGTAAGACTAAGATTAAACGTTTTTAAAGCAATATTAAGAATTTCAGGTTGTTTATGTGTGAAACATCTAAAATAAGGATGTCTTCATACAACTTTTTCATTTCCAATACCAATTTTGACCCGATACAATATCAGCATGAATCAAACATGCTTTTAATACTTATTTTGTTGCATGGAATGTTAGAAAAGGTCTAATTAAGTGATATTACTAGAACTATAATCAACAACAGTCATAAAGAGAAAAGCTGAACTGTTTAGTATAAACCAAAGGGTTACATATACTTTAGACAAAAGCATGATTTTATCCGTATGTTAGTATCGAAGATTTTAGTTGCAGGTTGATACAATCAAATATTAGTTTTTTACCTAACTTTGGACGGATACCAGGTGTCAGATTGGGACATCCCTAATCAAATTTAGGAGCTCATGCTACAGGTATGCTGGAGAATATCTGATGTTGTGGACCTTTTCCTTGTCTCAACTCCCTGGCAACGTAGATACAGTGCAAAATATCATTCATTTTGTAAAATAACATCGCATTTTAAACTTAATCCTAGCTGCTAAAAAAATTATTGCCATTTTGTGATGATCCCCAAAATACCACCAAAATAAAAGAAGAATAATTTTTTATGGGCAGAAACTTATTTGAGCTTCATCCCATGCAGTTTACCCTAGACAGAATAAACTTTCTCTCTTGACAACCTGGCTGCCAAACCTACATCAGATAGAAAACCAGTGTAGATTGATTGACAGTTTTGAAAGTTATCACTCTTGACAATCTGCTGAAGTTTTGCCAACAGAAATGGTCAAAAAGATCATTTTTCTTGATATTCCAATCATGTAAATTTTAAAAACGAATGATTTTTAGAAAATTAAGGTTGTAAAAACAATTTTTGGCAGGAAATATTGTGTTTTTGTTCATCCTATGTTTAGATAAATCCATTTGCAATATGTTACACATTTCAAATCATAAAGTGAAACATTTTGTAAGAGTATAACCTATACAGAAAAAAATACTAAACAATCTGTAACATTACATACAAAGTGTGGGGTAGACTGAGGTGCATGTGACTGAATGAGTGACTGTCACATGACGAATCGTGACGCTGTGTTGTAGTCTGTCAGCTGTTAGCATAGCTAAGAACAGCAGTGCGGAACAGCTGTAAGTAACCACCCTGGATATTTACATTAAACATCATTTCATGTGTATAAAGGTTGTCGTTGTCTAGAATGATATTACTGTAACAACATGTGTTATTTTGACACTTTACGGAAAGCCTTTGATGCTAAATTAGCACATCACCTTTGGTTAGCATTCTATGCTATTATTCTTAAACGATGCACGAGCTAACGGTTTTGTGTCTTCATATAGATAAAAACTTAGACTTTTTAGGTGTTCTGATTATATCATATTAAAGTCTGTTTAGTGTTCCGTGTCGTAGACCAAGAATTGCGTTTATTTTTATCTCAGTTCTTGTCTAAACTTATTACAGCTAGCAATGACATTGTCATAGCTAAGACAAGCTGCAAGCTAACGCTAGCAGCTTCAACCTCTATAACTCGTATCAGTCTAATTAAAATACGATGACGAACTTGAAATATAACTTTCTAATAAAATTGATAATAGAATTGTGCCAACATATAATTTCTCCTTTTGCTCGAAGAGCTTTAAAAAAAAAAAGGTGTTAAACCACTCAGCTTGTTTAGCTTATAGACAAAACAAATCACCTGTCTTCCTGCGCCTAATTAAGATTTGATGTTTAAATATTATTTTAGCAAGAAAGCAGTCCAGCAGTTTAACTGATATAAATAGATATGATTATTTCATGAATCTTAGGTGCTATAAGCAAGGTTGCCCCTCAAAATCTTTAGAAGGGAGCCACTGGTTATGCTGGAATAGGATAACAACCCACACTGTTTGAGTTGACCTGAGAATTTAGACTTTGATTCAGTGCTTTTTTTTTCAGTCACTAGCTTTAAACCCAGCAGAAAATGGAAGGAATTCAAATTTTCCAAACTATTAATCAAACTAAGAACATGTTTAGTTTTTCATTTTGAAGATTGTAATATATATAATTATTTTTATTATATCGAATTGCCATGCTTCTTTGTTTTATTTCATGCACTGTGCATAATATAACTTATAGCCTAATTGTTAACAAAGTAAAATAATTAGATTCTCAGGTATTTTGAAATAAAACGCAGTAAATAATAAAGGACCAAATAAAATAAAATAAAACAATTAACACATTGTAAACATAGAAAAATCTCTACCTAATTTATATTTCTAAATATATATATTTATATTTATGTATTTAGCAGACATACAAGCACAGGCCATTGTTGCGATATGTATAACATTTGTGTATTTTAAGCATTGAATGTCTAAATTCTTAAAATATCTTCAATTATTTTCTCTAATCTGAAGTTTTGTGTTTTCCAACTGTTGTCTTCTGTGAAGGTTTAGCAAACTCAGCTGGATTTAGATGGTTGTAAAAAAAATCCTCTAGCAGCAGGCAAAGTTTTAAAGTTTGTAATCCCATTTGGCTGCTTGATATACTATAGTGTTGTAAATTTATTTGTCTTTAAAGGTTTTGTTTTCATCAAGGCATACTTCATAAAGAATCCAGGACAAAATGGATATCCGTGGGGCTGTGGACGCTGCAGTCCCGACCAACATCATTGCTGCCAAGGCAGCTGAGGTTCGGGCCAATCTGGTCAACTGGCAGTCCTATCTTCAGTAAGTTAACTGCTTTCATTTAATGCTCTCAAACTGATGATGCCCTAATTCAAATAACATATTTGTTGTAATACACGCTGATGTGGTTCAGCTCTGTCTGTTCTCATGGCTCTGTCAAAAAACACCTAATAAACAGTCCCTAAAACACCTGTCTAATAAAGAAATTCCCGCTGCCTTTAATCCATCCCGTTTACAGTGGTGGCTGTCCAGAGCTTTCTGGGACCACTTGTGTGTTAAGGGTGATGATCAGGAACCTTGAGTTTCTGAGCTTTGAACTTGGGATCTGAGTTTTGCTAGCCTGATAAACCAGACTAAATGTGAGATTAAATGTGTAATTTAGTCTAGCCCCGATGAATGACACATCAGAAGATTGTTGATGAGAACAACCTGTTGTTTTTTTAAACAACTGTATGTGCCTATTGGCCAACGCTCTGACCAATGAGCGCAACTGTCTGTAAAACAGCAAATACGTCCTTCTTAAAAATGAATGAGAGTGGAGCCACTTCCTGCTCACGTTTCAACCAAACCCCCAAGTCTAATCCTTTCAAAACTGATTCCAAAGCTAAGTCAAAAATTGCCATCAGAGCCAGCGGTCCTTCACACGACTATGCCGAGAGAGGGCCGTTGCAGACGGGCTGCGGTTAGCCCTGGCTGCTGTTGGCATCGGAGGTCCGCTGGTTGCCGCGGTCCTCTCAACTTCGGGAAAATTACGCATTAAATCAGTAAATGGACCATATAGTGATGCTTTAAAGTATAATATTCTCGCCTCAAATAATCTTAAAACGTACATTTATTGAACAACATCAACAGAAAAGAAAACTTTTAACTTTCAATGGAGCGCTCCATTGAAAGCTGCTGCTGGCGCAGTGCATGCTACTGTTCAATAGTTGTTCCCATCTTCCTTGTTGTGCTTTCTCCAGCTTTGCGCAGCTTTGTCGTCACGCCATCAAAACCCCGCCCGCTTTGCATTCAAAAATTCAAAACATACACTATATTGCCAAAAGTATTTGCTCACCTGCCTTGACTCACATATGAGCTTAAGTGACATCCCGTTCCTAATCCATAGGGTTCAATATGACGTCGGTCCACCCTTTGCAGCTAGAACAGCTTCAACTCTTCTGGGAAGGCTGTCCACAAGGTTTAGGAGTGTGTTTATGGGAATTTTTGACCATTCTTCCAGAAGCGCATTTGTGGGGTCGCACACTGATGTTGGACGAGAAGGCCTGGCTCTCAGTCTCCGCTCTAATTCATCCCAAAGGTGTTCTATCGGGTTGAGGTCAGGACTCTGTGCAGGCCAGTCAAGTTCATCCACACCAGACTCTGTCATCCATGTCTTTATGGACCTTGCTTTGTGCACTGGTGCACAGTCATGTTGGAAGAGGAAGGGGCCAGCTCCAAACTGTTCCCACAAAGTTGGGAGCATGGAATTGTCCAAAATGTCTTGGTATGCTGAAGCATTCAGAGTTCCTTTCACTGGAACTAAGGGGCCAAGCCCAGCTCCTGAAAAACAACCCCACACCATAATCCCCCCTCCACCAAACTTTACACTTGGCACAATGCAGTCAGACAAGTACCGTTCTCCTGGCAACCGCCAAACCCAGACCCGTCCATCAGATTGCCAGATGGAGAAGCGCGATTCGTCACTCCAGAGAACGCGTCTCCACTGCTCTAGAGTCCAGTGGCGGCGTGCTTTACACCACCGCATCCGACGCTTTGCATTGCACTTGGTGATGTATGGCTTGGATGCAGCTGCTCGACCATGGAAACCCATTCCATGAAGCTCTCTGCGCACTGTTCTTGAGCTAATCTGAAGGCCACATGAAGTTTGGAGGTCTGTAGTGATTGACTCTGCAGAAAGTTGGCGACCTCTTCGCACTATGCGCGTCAGCATCCGCTGACCCCGCTCCGTCAGTTTACGTGGCCTACCACTTCGTGGCTGAGTTGCTGTCGTTCCCAAACACTTCCATTTTCTTATAATACAGCTGACAGTTGACTGTGGAATATTTAGGAGCGAGGAAATTTCACGACTGGATTTGTTGCACAGGTGGCATCCTATCACAGTTCCACGCTGGAATTCACTGAGCTCCTGTGAGCGACCCATTCTTTCACAAATGTTTGTAAAAACAGTCTGCATGCCTAGGTGCTTGAATTTATACACCTGTGGCCATGGAAGTGATTGGAACACCTGATTCCAATAATTTGGATGGGTGAGCAAATACTTTTGGCAATATAGTGTATCTCTGCGTTGATATTGGCCCGCCAGTTCTAGGGCCTGGGGCATTGATCGGAGCTAGACCAGTTCTAGGGCCTGGGGCATTGATCGGAGCTAGACCAGTTCTAGGGCCTGGGGCATTGATCGGAGCTAGACCAAACTCGCAAAAATTATTTTGGCCGCTGGCGAGTGGGGCTAATTTACTAGGCTAGAGTTTTGCAGCTTCTCCTCAATAAACTGCTTCCTCACCACTAGTTCACCTCCTCTTTTTAAAACTCATATGTTGAGAAGAGGAGCAGATAATTGCCCCTGTTGGAAGGAATACCTTCATAGAAAGATCATCCTCCCACAATGCAGTACATCCCATTTGCAACTGTCTCAGGAAACAACAGAAATGACCTGTTCCTGTGTCAAGTCAGCTATCAGTTTCCATTAAAATACAATGACTAGCTAACAACTGTTCTGCTATTTAGATGCTGCCAAATTTTTTTAGGTGCTGATTTCAGTAGAGTTTGTAATATTAACTATACCTACATGAAGTCAAAGTTTAGCATTTCATATGTAATTGGTAGTTATCTATTTGGAAATTAAAAGGGTTTCTACCATTGTATTTATAAAGAATAGAATAAAATAGAAAATCCCTATATTGTCCCACAATGGGGAATTTGTGGTGTTTACAGCAGTAAAAGTTATAGTAGAAGTAGTCACAACAATGTGCACCTTAGAAAAGCGTATAAAAATAACAGCTAGGAAAATAATACAAATAGATTATTGTACTTTACAGTGTTTTTATGATATATTA
Organism: Cyprinodon tularosa; assembly: GCF_016077235.1. Lineage (NCBI taxonomy): Eukaryota > Metazoa > Chordata > Actinopteri > Cyprinodontiformes > Cyprinodontidae > Cyprinodon > Cyprinodon tularosa. The sequence goes on along the minus strand of NW_024038565.1, from coordinate 457,737 downwards.
CTCTGTTTATGGAGAATAAAAAACAGTCAGTTTTGCATATTCTTTAAAAAGTAAAGCAGTAATAATTATGCATGTACACACATACCTATATGTATACTCCTCAGTCTTTCCATGATAAGGTACTGATTTTTGGAGGGTTTTTGTTTCTTTAAGATCTTAATGTAACTGTTCTTTGGTTCCTTGACTGTGATTCACTGTCATGAGTTTAACTTCCTATTTTGTCTCTACCCTTTCAGTTTAGCAGGTCTGTAACTATTCAAATCTAGGCTTCAATTATTTGTTTTCCCATTTATCATGTTGATTTTGTTCCAGCCACATACCATTTACGAGCCAGCTGGGTTCTTGTCTGAGTGTGTTCACATCTTATATCCATGGTCATTTCTGCTATTGCTTGTTGTTGAAGGCAGCCCCTTTCATGTTGAAGGTAACATGCAGGTGCAGAGCCACAATGAATGTGTTAATGGCAGGCCTTCCTTTTGTAATATTGCTTCAAGAATAAATACCGGGTTTTTCATTTTTCAGCTGATGTTACTGTAGTTCAGATATTAGCTGATGATTTGCCAACATTACTGTTGTCACTGTATTAATTTGTTAGTTTTTTTTTATCTGCAGGAGTCAGATGATCTCTGCTGAGGACTGCGAGTTCATTAAGAAGTTTGAAAAGGCCAACTCTGAGGAAAAGCAAGTCATTTTGACCAAAGAGGGACACCAGGTTAGCAGTCTGTTTATGTACTTTTCATATTAATATGGCCATTCACTGGTTCCAGTTTATTTAAAACCTACCATGTTGGTGCTTGACTGGTTGTACATTTGTTTTTTTTAGAATTACATTGTTTTAGAGTTTTACAATCTTCTCAAATTGCGTCTATTTAAAGGTATTGTGGAGGATTTTCACAAATCTTTAAAAAGACCCGCGCTCTCCACTTTAAAAAAAAAATGCACATGCACAACCCTGAGAGGGAACGCCTATTAAACGTGTGCGTGAATATGCACAAGCCCATTTCTCCTTATGTATGTTCTGTTTAAAAGTTGTTGTTTTCATAGCTCATACAAGCTTACTGTGCCCAAATGTCCGCCCTAACCCCTAAATCCCTCAATCACTATATAAAGCGGGGACTTTAAAGTAGACTTTATAGTTAACTCCGTTAATTGACTCTTTGGACAGATGATCACTTCATTTTGCTCCCCGTTTGTCACCTGACTCCTCCTCCACTGCGCGGTGCTTGCGCCATCTTTGTAATTAGTCGCCGCTGTCAGGTAGGAACGGCCTATGGTGACAGGGTGCAGCTGTGACAGCAAATCCCATAATGCTTTGCGAGGAGAGCTCTCCACACAAAGCATTCTGGGATATATCTGCCTCGGCTAAGGCCTTTCTTTTCTTCTCATACACTTCGTAGACACTTTTTCTCTTACGAACCTCGGCCATTTTCAAAGAACGGCGGTGAGAAAGGTGAGCTTCAATGACTGTCTGAAACTGTTGCTCACCACACAAACGATTGAACGTGCACATGCACAGAAAAATATAGCTAACAGGTTGAGCACGTGGGATGGCCTTACGTAAACATATCACCAGAATGATTGACAATTAGGAGGACCACTTATTTAGATGATCCACCCGGGAATAAAAGATTGTCCATTATACCTTTAAAATCTTAAAACCTCTACATTCACACTTCTACAACTGACAGGGGTTCTAAAATCCCTGTCTAAATTAAATTATTTCATGCGTTTATTATATACTCCCTTCCTAATATAGACCAAAATCCTCACCAACCTTTGCAAATAAGCTTGATTTTTACTGTTAGGGTCATGTTTCCGGTTTCTGTTTAGATGTGCTGTTCAAATAAAGTAACAAAGACAAGATTGATTTCTTTGAAAAAACATGGTTTGTTTTTTTGTTTTGTTTTTTTGTTTTTTAGTGTGCAAAGACGTTTCTGAACCTGATGGCCCACATCTCCAAGGAACAGACAGTCCAGTATATCTTGACTCTGATTGATGACACGCTGCAGGTAAACAAATACAGCCTCAGACTTTTGGAAGTGTAACGTTTTGCCTCAGTGAAAAAAGGGATGTTGAGAAAGTTGTACGAGGTACATCTACCTGCTCAGAAAGTTATTTTTTAACTTTTATTCTCTGAAATATTTGTGTTCTGCAAAAAGGCAGTTTTATTCCCTTTAAAATGAATGACTGGACGAACAAAGAGTTTTGAGCTATCAGCAGAGGTTTTTCAAAAGGCCACTAGATCATTTATTAAGCGATTTGTAGTTTATTTTGCTGAGTAGTCTTTTTTGTTGATGAAAACATAACATTTTTAATCTGTAATTGTTTACCATTAAGTTATAATGATAATACCTGGGCATGCTGTTATAATAATCATAATTCTAGTACGGTAAGCTTAAAATAAACATTAAAGACTGGTAATATAATTACCATTGTTACCTTTGCTGCCAAAACTAGTAATTTACTGCTGATTTAATAGGAAACCCCAATTAATAGTGCCATTACAGTTTAATATATGATCAAACACAATAAATGTGTAATTGCGCCACTGAATGTAACTTTTGCATGGAAGTAGTCTTTTTCATGAGAGGTCACTTAAAGCTTTTTTTGTTTTTCTGGGACTGTGAAGTCACTATGAAATGCTGTGTTTCTGTACATTAATTTACATAATAACTGTAAAACCACTGGTTATTGATAGCTAGAGGTACTGAGTTGAATTATTTAATAGTTTTTTTTTTTAATCATTCAATCATTTTTACTTTTCTTGTATTGAATATAACAACTAAAAAAGCATTGTAATTTGTGTATTTATTAATCCAAATTCATAAAAGATTATTGTATGATTTTGGAGAAGATCTTAGAAGTCTTAATTAATAATGTACATCCTGTTGATTTGTTCGTCCTGTGAAACGTGGCTGTCTTTTAATTCATTCATACATTTGCATTGCTAATTAAAGATTTTTTTTTTAGGAGAACCATCAGAGAGTCAACATCTTCTTCGATTTCGCCAAAAAGACAAAAAATACAGCCTGGTCCTACTTCCTTCCAATGCTCAATCGTCAGGACCTGTTTACTGTTCATATGGTGAGTGATATGAGAAACTGGAGAAAACGGCGTCAATTTCCAGTTTTCTTTTAGGGTAATTAAATGGTTATTATGTTTATCAAAGATTCTGATTTATTTGTTCTTAGAATTATAGAACAAAAACGACTTATTGTTTAAAGCAAAATTTAGAAACTTAGAAAGTGTACATTTAGCAGTATGATGTTGAATAATGCATTGTTTTGATGGCTTGACTGAATAAGGGGGAAAAAATGATTCAGAGCTGCAATAGGGAAAGTCCTGCAATATGTTTGTTTTTTTTATTGGAGTAACAAACCATTTCATAAAGACAATATTTGCTTGGGTTTGTTATTTAACTGCTATACATTCACATTCCCACTTTTCTACAGTCCCGATTAAGACCAAAATCTTTAGACCAGTTAAAAATTGATTAGCTTTTTTTTTTTACTAGTAGATCTTAGGGAAGTTCCAGGTTTAGCTTTACATTACTTAACCAATAAACAAGAGCAAGAAACAAACTGTTGAGCAGATAATTAATTACAATTCAATTGTTACATTCTCTATATGTTAATATTTAGAAGTAGTGTCCCAGTTACAGTTTTCTTAATGTTATGCAGCTGATTCTTATAGTTCAGTATTACATTTTGAAAGCCGAGCAATAGGGTCTTCAAAGGCATCCCTGGGTCCACCTGATCCTAAATAGATGCCGGGCAGAGGCAGTGGCTGATCGGGATCAGCTATGGAGCTCCAAGAGTATGAATAATGAATGAGTTAATGGTCCTTCATTGGGCTAAATTAAAACAGCTTTTTTAAAAGCTTCCTTCAAACCTCTAAAGAACTTTCCTTACCTTATTCTATCTCAACACAAAATCTTCTGAGACAAAAAGCTTTGTCTCAACTTTGCTCCTTCCCTCTGTCAACAACATTCAGTTCCTGATTAGCTGATGTTATGCAGATTGACAGCAAAATGAAAATATTTGCAGTACTGCAAAATTCACCATTTTATACACCCTAATTGCACTGTTTGCATTTCTAGAAACACATTCTTTGTATTACTCTGCTCCTAAACATACCTCTAGATGGGGATAACATGTAAATCTTTCACTTTATTCATTCACATTTGGTGTGAACACACTATCATGAAGGCTGTATGGAACTTAATGATAGTGTTGACCTAAACATTGCTGCTTGAAAGAGAAGGTTTCACACATGAACAAAAGGTAACAGGTGCCTAAGATGCATTGCAGTTCACAACTCACAGAGCCGCAGAGCATCAAACCAGTCACAGCGCCAAGCTCTCATCTTTTGTACTCTTTGTAAAATAACCATAAGAGCAGGTTTTTATCAATGCCTAAGTGAAGAAGTTTCATGGAGGTGACCTGGTGTATTGATTGATGTTTTTGGGAGCATTGTGTGAACAGAAAGGAGTGTGTGGTAACATTTAAGAAGAGACGGCAGTACAAGACTTGATAGGAGGACAGCAAACTGTCAAATAGACAACCCCAGGTCATTTTCTATCAGCTATGCTACCTTCACACACCTGCTTATTCAATTTCATCAGAGCTACCTATTTTTGAAGCAGCAACCTCTTCCAGAAGGACAGTCTGCAAAAAAATATTTTGTAATAATTTGAACCTGTTTATTGGTTGTTGTTTTAATATTTCTTAAGATGTTTTTCTTAAGTGTTGCCAGTTAGTAAGCCAGATATAACTGCTATAACAACAACAAGATCATTTGAAAATCCATAGGAAATAAAATAAAATATATATACATTAAGGTTCTATGTTATTGGGGACATAGTGTCTTTGACATCCCAAAGAAAAGAGTTGGTAGTTGAGGTTTATCTCTGCAGGAACGCTGCAGCAGTTGATTGTCCTATATTAGAACTAAGTTTTTCTTGTTTACCCATTCATTCTCTGCTGGGTTTTCCCTTAGGTGGGGGGATGCTTGAGTACAGCAATTAGTTTAATTAGTTATTGAAGAAACTCTGATTAATATTTCTGACAATCCACATTTTTTTCCATGCAGGACTTAAGTGTCAACTGTCAGGCATTGCACAATTGATGTGGAAATACAGAGTGCTTTACAGAAAATAGAAAGGATCGGAGATTCAAAGAAACAAATGAATGAGAAACATGAAATACACTTGAAAGACCTGAAGCATTATGTAAAGATGTGATCAATGATCATACATCAAGAGAGGACTATTAAAGTGACAGAAATAAGCAAATGAAAATCAAAGACATTATAGAAACAATAAAGCAGTCTTTGGCCTATTGGGCTAGGCTGGTGTTAACAATAGTTTTCCCAGGTCTGATATAGTTTTTGCACTTGTTCGTTTTTTAGGGAGTTTGTTTCATATCTTAAAAGTATAGAAATGAAACTTTAAATAAATTGAGGCAAAGTTATAAAAATAAAGAATCCACCTCTAAAGATGAGACTTATTATCAAATGGCTCACAGACGTTTGTCTCTGCTCAACCTGTCAAAACACATTTTGTTCGTGCGAGGAGAAATTCATTCTAAGGGCAGACACGCTTTTGAGAATGCAACTGTCCTTAAGCATGGCAACTAGATAGAAAATCATTCGCGCGGTGAGATCCCGAGCGCACATGGGAGAAGCTGACACGCGTAGAGAGTGGTTTTCTCGTCTTGAAGCCGAATTTTCTCGCGCCTGTGTGATCTTTTTGTAGGGTGATACATAAACCATGCGCAGAAGTAGTTTAACATACATACATGCGAGTATGTTTATTTTGCTCGCGGGCCTTTTGAAATAAATGTGATGGCATACATTATCAAACAATGTCACAATGAATGCGTAATCAGAGCTCAAGACTCCCGACGTTTTCTTCTTTAGTCAGGCAGTAGCATTCTACCCATACTTAGTTTTTCAGATTTGCAAACCATTAATGAACCATTAACAATGGATTCTTATTGCAATCATTTTTTATGAAAATAAAAGTGCCCATCTGTTCACTTTATCATGCATTTTGCACTCAGGAGTACATCTGTTGCTTAAACGTGTACTTCAGATAAACAGCTGCGTTCTTGCTGCATCTCTGTTTTCATTTTTCAAATTTCAGAACTGAAATATAATTTTATATTTTCATAGTCCTGAGCATCAATGTGGCTTTCTTGTATGTTCTGTTCTTTTAAAGAATGGCTGCGACCATTGGTGTATATTCAAGGGTTTATGGATGGGACCTATCTATAGCTCGACCTTAAAGCAGAACCACAACTTTGTTTTTTGGGAAGGACACAGAATAATTAAGAGCCATTACCGTGTACTGAATACTAAAAGAAAGCTCTCATTTCCACCTCTAACATAGTCCACTGCATCACAGTTTTCACATCCAGTCACTTCTAACAGAAACTTCTGTTACTAATCATAGCAATTCATCAATAATTGCACACTAAACAACTGCCCCCTTTTCGTGAAAAGGTTAATGTAATGAAGTGTCTGGCACTCTTTTCCATTCAAGACTGACCATCTAATGGCAAACCGAGTACTATAACATGGCAGACAAAGTCTAATTAAGAAGAGCAGCCAGATGGCACCCAGCAGGTGGGCATAATGTGACCTCAGATCTGTGATACAGCACTTAACTCAATCCAAGTGTCATGCTGAGTCTTACTTTTAAACATCAGCCTTGTTTCAACGTATCCTTTCCTCGAAAAGAAGGAAATTGGAGAGCTAAATTTGTTCCTCTCTCATCTGAAGGCAGGAGGAGGCTTTACTGTGATGACATGGTGTATAAGATACACTACTATTCTCAGTGAGTCCTGCCTTAGATGGATATTGTATCATAGTATTTTAAAATACTTTATTGTTGAATTATTTCTGGAGAAAACCTTGTAAACTATTTCTACTATTATCTCTGTAAGCCCCCAGATTAATTGCTTCCCTGCTTATGTTTGCCTGAGGTTACTCATATCTTACTACTCTTTATGAAAATAGAACAGTAAAAACCAAAATAACCTTTACAAACAGCATTCATTAGTGTCATTTTCTGTTTGACATATTAGTAACAACAACTAGTATTTACTAAATTTTAAGTGTTATTTCACCCCTAAACATTTTGTCACAACAATTTAATCTATTTCAATTTAATTTAATAGATAATTAAAAGTATTCTATACCTGTAAATTTGAAAGATAAAAAGCATGTATTTTGTTGTGCTGAACAAAATCCAAAAGAAATTGGCATCATCCTAAAGAAGTACTATTTGCTGCAACATCCCCTACAGAGATTGAAATGTTTGTCCATTTCTCTGTAGCAATAAGTGCAAGACGATTAAAATAAAGTTTTTGAAACTATTAATCCATTGATTTCTTTATGCTTATGCTGACCCAGAGTTTTCAAATAAAATAAAATACTTTGATCTCTAATAGATACAATGTAGCTCTATCTATATGTTCAGATTCACTGCTGAGCCAGTCTTTTGCAATCTGTTGCAGGTTTTCTTCCAGAATTATCCTGCCGTTAGCCGCATTACAAGTCTGACCTGGGTTGTCTATTTGACATACTTGATAATTGATGCCATTTGCATTATCGTAAAAATAATTAAATATCAACAATTAATTAAAGGCAAAATTTAGGATTTTCTTGAATTTTTGAAAGGACCCACTCTCCACTTAAAAAAAATGCACACGCCTATTAAACACATGCTGGAGCTTGTATGAGCCCATTTCTCCCCGTGCACACTCTGTTTAAAAGTTGCTGTTCTCATAGCTCATTTCTCGTCGTTCTCATCGATTTTAACAATTATTTGTCTCTTCAACAAATTTTTCAACTTGATCCATGGATTTCTGCATCTCCTCCAGATTTATAGTAGATAAAGAAAACAAAAAAACATTGATTCTGTATACTTTTAATCATTTTATAAAAGATTTCTCCTATATATTCTCCTTGTGGAAAAACAGGACTAATGAATATAATTATTATCCCTCATTTAAGGCTGCAAGGATCATTGCTAAGCTAGCTGCCTGGGGCCGAGATCTGATGGAGGGAAGTGATCTGAACTACTACTTCAACTGGATTAAAAGTCAACTCAGCTCCCAGGTTTGTTACTCAAATATTGTACAAAAAACTGAAGTCATTTCATCCTTGAAACAAGCTTCATAACTTTAAAGGAGAAACTGAACATTTGATTTCGATGGAATAGTTTTGATTTCTTTCTGATATAAAGTATAACATAAGCATGGCATACATTGTTTATATGTGCAGCTGAAAAGATGGGTATTATGGAAACTGACCAGTGTTGTGGAAGGCAGGAATGTTCCAATCCAACTGTGGCTTCGTCATGTGTTAAGATGAACGACAAATCCACTTAAGTTGCTGTGATTAAACTGATTTTAGGTTTCTTTAGAGAGAACTGTATTTCCTAACAATGACTCTTTATTTTATATTTCTTTCTCCTAAGGAGTTTTAAATTAATTTCTCCTCTGATCCTTTCACTAGCTGTAGGTGTTTCTAATTTCTCTTTCTCTATTTCTTATTAATTTTTCTTTATGAAAATTAAGTTCAAAATAAAATTATTTAAATTGATGTTAGATTTTAGCAGGCTAACCTTATTTCAACATGGTCGAATGACTTCATATTGAACACTTGCACTGCCTTAATAGATATATGCATAAAATTAGTTTTTTTTAAACTCATACAATAGATTTTGTCCTTTTGGGGGGGGGCCCTCTTACCCACGCAGTGTTTTGTGGAATACGTTTGCTAGTTAAAAATGTCATCTGATGATGATTGTTCTTCAACAGGCACAAAGGAAACCATTCAGCTTCTGCTGTTCCTGAATCTTTGGATAAGCACATACTGTGTGGTCTCATCAGTGACCCCCCGTTTAGAACTGTTTTGCACGTGTTTATTTTTTTCTATCTTTTATTAGAATCTACATGGTTCAGGTCCAGAAACAGGCACAGGAGCAGGAACGATTTCCCCCAGTGAAGTGAGTATGAACCTGGAAAAGAAAGGAAAAACAAAACATCTGGGTTTGATGCTGGCAAATGTTAGCTCTCAGTGGACTTTCATCCTCTGCCCCTCCCTCTTTTCTCACCCATCCTGTTGTTGCACTCGAGTTTTTCATTACCAGCCTTAGACTGTTGGAGACATGAGCAATTTCAGAGTGACCTCCTCATTTAGACAGCATGGTGTTGAGGTTGATCCTTAAAGTCCATGTGGGAAATGCATGTCGGAAGCCAAATCCGCTCTAATGCTGAAGGTGCATGACAAACAGCTTTCTTTAAATATTAGACTAACAGAAGGAAATGGAAATAACATTTGCACAGCACCAGCTTCCCACCATCTCTTTTCTCATACTTTTGAAGCATATTGCAGTTATTCTGAGAAGTGTGCTCAGAAATGTGCTCACGCAAGCTATCTGATAACTTATCATTTCCTTCCCCTCTTCATTTTAACCAGGTAACGTTTGCTCCTCCGCTCTCTCTGCATTGCTGCCTGAACCTGTTGCTGGACTTTAGCTTTCATTTCCCCTCTTTCAATTGACTGATTAATGTGATCTAATGTATTTTTCCTCTCAGCTTCCTGCGATCTAATATTTCTTTACATTTTGCTCAGGTCTAATTGAACCCCTTTTTCTCTAGTGTTTCTCTGCTGTAATTCCAGTTTTACTTGGCATGTGTTGATGTGTACACCTTATTGACTGCATGTGCATTGCCTCTGGTTAAATTGGTAACTGTAATGCAAGGTTGGAAGTCTCCCTCCTCTGTGCTTTCTGCTTCTGAACCAGCTGATGGTTGGAGTTGGAATGGCTATTGAATTTCGAACATTTTGTTCAGAGACCTGATTATGCTTCTCTTATCGGTAGCCTTGCTTGATTTTTTTTTTGGGATCTGCTTTTGTATTTTGCAGAGCTCTCAGTATGTTCAGTGCGTGGCGGGCTGTCTTCAGCTGATGCTGCGGGTCAATGAATACAGGTTTGCTTGGGTCGAAGCTGATGGAGTCAACTGGTGAGTAAAGATTTTCATTTTATTCAACTATATACACAGTTGCACTAATAAATAAAACACGGAGCAAATAAATGGAAGCAAATTCTTTGACCTTAGATATATATTAAAACCCTCATCACCAGCACAGTTTATAAATATAAGATTTCTTCAATCTAGCTTCTTAAAGAAGATATATTATATTTTCAGTGATTTAGTGAAGCAGTCTTTTAAACTAATTTAGTTATCGTCAAACTTCTGAATTGTAAAAGCTTATAATATGCCAAAATTATAGACTTATCTGCTAATGACTGAGTGACAGAATGTTTAAAAGCAACAACCAAGCTTAAGTAATTCATTATGTTGAATTAAACTGTTTACTTGAAGCTGTATAAAAATTGATCTTTAAGAAGAGAGAATGGGATAATGCTCTTCTTATTTATGAACTGTTGTTCGACTTTTTATGAGCTCTTAATTTAAGTTCTGATCGTAATTAGTCTTCTGTTTACTTTTACATTATAAAAAATAACACATAAATAGTAGTGAGCAGCTAAATTGATCAAATTAAATCACATTAAGTTTGTATTTTTGTCAACGTGGATGGGTGGGAGGATGGATGGATGGACTGGTGGGGGGATGGACAAATAGAAGGGTAGATGGATTGATGGGTGGATGGATGGATTGACAAATGGGAGGGTGGATGGTTTGATGGATGGACGGGTGGGTGGAAGGACAGATGGATGGATAGGCGGATTCATGGACATGTAGGATGGATGGATGGATGGATGGATGGATGGATGGATGGATGGATGGATGGATGGATGGATGGGACATTAAAAGGCTTCCTGCTTTTAGAAATTTTGGGAAATAATTCAACCTTTTCCTGAAAAGTCTTGAGGTTAATGGCTGAAATTTGTTGCTTTCTTACTAATATGTCTCCTGCTATCTGACCCACAGAGCAGCACATGATGAAAACACAGTTGGCGGTTAAATCACTGTTACCCTTGTGGTTACTGTCAAGATTATATTCAGATGAAATGATCAACGATTCTTAGCATCTTCTAACCTGCTCCATGCTTTGTTCCCAGAAATGTGTTATAAAACCCTCCTCACCACACAATCCGTCAGCTACTTACTGCACATTGATGAGGTCCACATCTCGGCACTTAACAGTTATTTCTGTAGATATAAGAGTTGTCTAGTAGTGGGCATCAGTACTGTAACTTGTCCATTATCTAAAGAGTGTTCTAATATCTAATTCTGAACCATTATCAGAGAAATAGGGTGCATCATTCAGGTACAGAGCTATGAAAGCCAGTCTGAGTAAATAGGATTTAGATTCAAAAGTGAGTCCTTGTTTTTCCCCCTTTAGCTTTTACTTAATACATGTTATTTTGTGTTTTAGCATCACAGCAGTGCTGAGCAACAAGTGTGGCTTCCAGCTTCAATACCAGATGATCTTCTGTATATGGCTCCTGGCCTTCAGTCCTCAGCTCTGTGAACAGTTGAGACGTTACAACGTTGTACCCGCCCTATCTGACATCCTTCAGGAATCTGTCAAGGAGAAGGTCACTCGAATCATTCTGGCCGCCTTCAGGGTTAGTGGTGAATTTTTTACTTGTCTTGAATAAATGTTAAATGTTCATTTTCATGGAAAAACATTGTAAAACATTTGTAGTTCTTACCCGTTTCCTGCACTTTTACCCTGCTTTGTGTTTTATATTTGGCCATAATTAAAGTTCACTAAAATCATTAGCTTTGACTGCCCCATTTTACATTAGAAAGAAGATGGTATTATTTAAATAATGGAATTTCAGTTTAAAAGTAGACTTTTTTTTCCCCTTAGGTTCTGCGCATTTGCCTGTGTTTTATTTATTCCCCACAAGATCATGAACAATATTTATGGTCCTGTTTAGAAGCCCAGCTCCTTTTTGTTTGTTCAGAAATCTCCATTTAATATTGAGTTTTGTGTTTATGCTGGGCAATAAAGTCCATTGTACCATATGCTGACAAAAATAAATCATTTGTTATAACCTTTGTATGCTATCTATCTCTAAGTTATGCAACAGGAAAAGGTTGCATTTAGGAAATGAATAGGAATGAATCCATGCTCAGTTTTACCCATGGCAGGTGCATTACCTTGGCAGCCCAGGCATCCACCCATACCTTTCTAATTAATGTTCATTAAATAGATTTTGGCTAAACTGATTCTAAGCTAAAGGAAATATTGTATTAAGAAAAAGAAATCAACAATATGACGACCTTGTCCAACCTGTCTACATCAGACTAAGCGATCCTAGACCAATGGTGAGGTAAGTGGAACTGATTACATGTTTCAAACATGAGCCCAGAACAAGCTGATTTTCAAACCTCAGTTTGTTGGAAAGTACTTTGTATTTCAGGGCGCTCCTTCAAGTTTCCATTGCTGTTTCAATGCAATCATTTTTGTATGTGGCTGATATGCATTTATTATGCTAAACAGTTTTTCTTTCACCTCTGTTTTGACTACGAGAAGTTGATTTAGTACTACGGGTTGAATAGGATTTGATGTTCTATTAGGAAGTGGGTCTCGTTAAATCCTGTTTAATACTAGGTGCCTACAGAACTTGGAAATCATCCATCTATTTATTTCTGTTTATGCACCTGGCTGTCCATCCGATCCATGGCCTATCACCTGTATCTATTCAACATATTTGGTTTTGGTTGATTCCATTCTTAAAGCTTGACCTTAGTAGAAAAATGTTCAGAGACTCATCATTAGGTTTTTATATAAACTTTAAAACGGGCCCAAACTGGACTTCGAACTATTATACCTAGAGTTCATAAAATTATGAAATGTTGGCTTTCAAAAATCAATTGGAATGTAAGTATTACCCAGAACTGGAGTATTTCATGATTTTCCTTTTAACCCTATAATGCCAAATGTATCATATTTGATGCATGCGGTTTCTGAAATGTTTTTCTGTTTTGTTTTATTCTTGAATCAGGCTTTAAAGGGTTAAAGAAAAGGGTGATCTTACAAGTTGCTTACAGATCGAGGATGTCGCCCAACTTCCCTTCAACTGTTTTTTTTTATTTACCAAGAGGAGGGGTGTCTGCACACCCATAAGAGTCTGTTTAGAAACATGAACAAATTGACTAATTGTGTAGATTTTTTCCAAGATAAATGGTGGTGAAGATTCTCATTCATCCAGGTTATAGTCGTTCCAACAAAGGGAACATAAAGTTGAAAAACATAACCACTGGACTTTGTCTTCCAAGTTTGTAGTAGTGTTTTATGTTCCAAGCTTTATAGAGTGACACAAACAAAAGCCTTGTTATGGCTTAGAAAACATGCAGATTGAACCCTCAAAAACAGGTCCACCCCTTAGTGATAGGGAGTCGTTGAGGTCGTTGTTAGCCTGCAATACCCGATACTGGCCATTTAGGGACATTGTTTGCCAGGCTGACCAGGCAAAATGTTTTGGTCCCCTGCATGGCGATGGGGGTTGAGATGATTGTGGGAAGGAATTAACTCTAGTGCTGCCTTGTAGGTTTTTGAGAGCTGGAAACTGAGACCACCCCCTCTGTTCAAGGTCCTATCAAGGCTTCACCATTTCATTCATCATTCACACAGACAAATAGCAGAATAAACTTGACAACCAAAAATCTTTTTGGTATTTAAATTCCATTTAACTAGATAGTACAACCTAGAAATGTGCTAATTAGACATGTGTGGCTGATTAGCTGCTGATTCAGATTTTTGCTGCTTTTTTTTTTTATATAAACAAGATTAGAAATGTTTTTAACACACTTTGCAGTGGATATTATTAGTTGTAATCTTTCTCTATGAGTAACCATATTACAAGCATTTTTTTCTGCAATATGTAAAAACAGAAATGGTCGCATTTTTAGTCACGAGTTAATGTTGAGAATCAGTCCAAATTATCCAATCAGGCAATTCCAAACACCCACTGTTGTTTGTTTTTCAGTTTCCCAGAATGCTGCATTTGATTGTGTGTTAAAGACAGAAGTATAACATTATTTCTTTAAGTGTTACTAATGAAAATAATTCTTATTAATTTTCCTAATAAATGTGTTACTTTTTGTTAACAGAATTTGTTGGAGAAATCTGCGGAGAGGGAGACTCGTCAGGAATATGCTCTGGCTATGATTCAATGCAAGGTGTTAAAGCAGCTGGAGAACCTTGAGCAGCAGAAGTATGATGACGAGGATATAACCGATGACATTAAGTTCCTGCTTGAAAGGCTGGGAGAGAGTGTGCAGGATCTTAGGTACTAAATGGACGCCATTGCATAAATAGGATGCAATCATTAACCAATTAGTTCTACTACTAATTACATCCTGCAATTCAAATGATGCCATTTTTTAAAGGTTAATATACAACCACAGTTGTCTATGACCCCTTGCGTAATAGAATTATGGACATTGTAACATTGAACATTATAGACTGAATACTGTAATAACTATGAATGCTGTGTTGATTACATGCTGAGATGACCTCTGTATGGTTGACCTGTTTCTTTGTCTGCCAATTGAACGCTTACATCACCATTTTAGATGAAATTAGATTAAATGAAAGCAGCTTTTGTGTTTGACAAAGTGAAAATTCAACAGGTTATTCTTAGACCTTCATCTCTTGTTGTTTTATAACAGTATTCTTTGTTTTGTCTGCTTTTGTTTATAAGCTCCTTTGATGAGTACAGCTCTGAGCTCAAGTCTGGCCGTCTGGAATGGAGTCCTGTCCACAAGTCGGAGAAATTCTGGCGTGAAAATGCAGTTCGTCTAAATGAGAAGAACTATGAGCTTCTCAAGTAAGAAAAATCCCCCCCTGCTATGACAGACAGAATTTTATCCTTTACTTTAAAACTTCATTTATTATTCTTTTGTAATAAGCTTAAATAAATGCTGGTGTGAGATGCTGTCAGTATGATGCTAATTTATTTTATTGTAATTGTGCTTCTTATGTCTAAATCTAAAAGATAGAAAGGTTTTTGATAAATTACAAGTAAAGAGAAGAAGCAGACTTATTGTTTCTTAAGATGGTTAATTAATACACCTCAGGTGATCATAGAAGATTTTAAAAGTGTACAACGAGGCTTAGGCAGAACTTTATTTTGAGCCGTCTCAACTATAACTGCAGAGAGTAGCAGCGTCTTTTCTCACTAATCACAGCCCGAGTTTTCGGCTGAACAGGAAGATCTGTATTTGAGTTTAATTGTTCAAGTTAACGGCTTTATTTCCTTTTTTTTATTTGGATACCACTCCCATTAATTCAATTCAAATCAAGGATGATTCCAGAAGGGAGACTTATAATGACTTGCTACGAAGAGGGTGAATCAAAACGTTTATGTTAACATTTTTTGTCCTTTTTATTTGGAGACCAAATTGCATTTTGAATCAACAGTAACTCAGAATTTCCATGTTAGTACTTATTCAAACATTTTGTCTATTTTACAGAATTCTGAAATTCCTCTTGGAAAAAACATGATAGACAGGCAACAGTTCCTACTGGTGAATGTTTGCAAATCTAAACTTGTAGAGAACTCCATTGATTTAGCTCATAAATACCACAACAACCAACAGATTTGGAAAAATCACAATTGAGTATTGAATCTGCAGACCTTGTATCAAGCATAAACCAACCAGAGCCAGATTTATTCATAAAAAGTGCTTTAAAAATAGATTCGATTTTACCAAAATAATTATCTTGATGTGAAAGAAAAAATAAAATCTGGATAACAATTTAATTGGCATTATTTTAAGATCAATGATTAACTTGAAGTTAGCTAGTTGCTTTCTAGTTAAATACTTTGTGATGCGGTTCAATACTAATGCAGTTTTCTCAGTTACACAATGATGAAGGTATCAAGATAGCTTTTGTTTAATATGTTCTTGAGGTTTTGCAGAGCTGAACTTTTTTGCAGACTGCAGAATTTTGAGTGATTGTGCAGAACTTTAGTGCATAGAGGTGCAGGCACTTGGAAGATTGCATAGCATGTTACTATTAAAATTTTCAAAGTATTTTGTTTCAGTTCTTCTTTATGTGCAATATTTAAACAAAAATTAAACAGTGTGATTTGTGTAGATAATATAAGTAAAGGTTAAACAGTTTTCTTTTGTTATTGCTTTGGAACAGGGTGCCTGGCAGAGAGCTTAGTTTTTGTGCATCTTTTCCACATTCAGTGGAAGCAAGAGGTTATACAGAGTCGTATTCAGTTAAAAAAAAGTTTGTATCTTTAAAAGATTTCATATTTTATGTAATTTAAGTATAAAAGCAAAGGTTATTTTGGGGGGCTTCTTATTTATAGAAGAGCATTTTAGGTATTTTATTGGGAGGGAGGGAACTTTAAGGTGAGATTTTTCCTTTAAAAAAAAAAAACATACTAAAAAAACAACAACAAAAAAATCCTGACTAGCTTTAATGGCCCTAGGATCCTGAAGTGCAGATTCAAAAGGGAATTGACACCCTTCTACTGCATTAACAAGTTTGAAGAAGTTCCTCCACTCTTCAACACCTGTGCTCTGTGGAAAAGTAGTTTACTCGACCACCCTCTTTCCCTAAAAAACACTCCTGGGTGTGCCAAAATCCTAATTTAAAACATTTAACTCGCAAGTTGTTCTTTGTTGACATCTGTCTCTGGTAATACTTTAAACAACACCAGCACTTCGTTTGTCAAGTTTGTGTGCCTCTGTGTAAGGACTTGGCCCACTAGAGATAAAACGAAATCAATCTGTGGTTGTTTTGGTTGTAATTCCAGTCACACAGCCCAATGTTCTTATTGACATTCAGTGAAAATCCTAATCTGCTCATCTCTGTCTCATCCATCTAATCAGCCACACCATCAGATTAAATTGCCTTTCTTTATTTTTGTTATTTTTTTCTTTAAACTTATTTTTTATCACACTTTAGGCTAAAGGACCTTAATGTGCTAGATCATGTTTAAATGTTTGGAAAATACTGTTTTAAAGTGACCTAAACCTTTAAGCTAAATTAATTTTGTGTATTTTGATTTGTCTCATCTTTAAAAGGATCTTGACGCGTCTGTTGGAGGTTTCTGATGATCCTCAGGTTATAGCCGTAGCAGCACACGATGTCGGAGAATATGTGCGACATTATCCACGTGGTAAACGGTAAGAAACATAAAAATGATTTTTAGGCATTTATATTAAAGTTAATTCCAAATGTTTTTATTTCATTTACTGTAGTTTTGTAAAATTTTGATCCACAGTAATTGACATCTCTGTAGTGTCAAAGCCTTTAACTAAAGTAGTAAAGCAGTAAAGTAAAATTAGTTTAAAATTAAATAATGAAGCCATAAATAATAATTTTAAAGCTTTAAATAATTATTATCAATAATAATGATAATCATGATAATGATAATAATGAAGCCTCCACTCTGTGTATACAAAGTGACAATAAAAGTTGTCTAAGTTAAACCTGACTCACACGGCTAAATAATTATGCAAATTTTTGCCTGAATTCTTCCCTTCCAAGATGTCCCGTATATAATAATGGCTGAGAGGATAGTCTTATGAAATATTTCTGCTATGTGTGTTTTGTTAAGAGTAACTTTGTGGCATAAAGCTAACCATCATTAGTACATGCCTAACCTAACAAATACAGGGCTACACAGCCTTATATTACATGCTCTAAAAGAGGTAATATACGGAGGAGAACAGAAGCAACTGTAATTAAAAAAACATATGAACAACATATAAACAACTTTAGTCCAAAATATCAGGATATTCTCCTTCTCTTCATTATAGTTTCTTAATAAAAACAGCTCTGGGTAAATCCATTGGATCAAAGCAGCATTACTCCTGCTTTTGCCCTCTTTAATGTTTTCTTTATAGTTTCAGACCTTTTTTAATTTCTCAACACAATTGTAAGATTTACCTCAATTTATTACTTATTCAAAAATGTTTTAACACATCAAGTAAAATGATTCAGATTTTTTTTTTTTTTTAGCTTTCTCTATTTCTGTCTTTAAGCTGATAATAGGACACATCTAGGATGTTTATCAAGCTTAAGGTAGCAGGACTAGTGCAAACCCCTATTACATATATGTCCTTATTTCTCTGTGGTTAGATCATGTACTGTATTATGAGAAGCATCATGCTGCACTGTTTTTCTTTTCACAGGCATTATGTTCTTTTAGAAGGCCAATGACCCATTATAAGATACACAGAACATTTCAGATGGACTGGGTTGGATTACATGATGGATCATTGAATGACCTGAAACATGAAAATAGTCCCTGTGTTCCGTTTTTAAAGGCTCTCTCCTATTATCTCCCATCTAAGGGTGATTGAGCAGCTGGGTGGAAAACAGCTGGTGATGAATCATATGCACCATGAGGACCAGCTTGTCCGTTACAACGCCCTGTTAGCCGTGCAGAAGCTGATGGTGCATAACTGGTATGAACAAATCTATCACTTCATTGGTTCACTAATGTTTTATTTTTTTCAGTTTGATGTTGATCAGTAACCTCAGTGAACCCTTTCATCTGATGTTGAAGTTCCCATTTTCTACAATCTGCTTACAAATGACCAAAACCCTAATTTCACCCTCATAAATAATTTCATTTATGCAGCCTGATTAGGCATTTGAGTGGGTTGAAGTTCAATGGAGTGTTTGACACGATATAAGGCAGATGGAGATCTCTGCTGATGAGACCCTAGAGGTATAAGATCAAAACACCAGGTTTAAGTAATGGCTGTCATTCCCTGCAAAAAAGGTTTTTTAAGTTTTCGATCTGAGTCATTATGCGCCTTCTAAATAAGAGCTGTGGGCTATGCATCTATGAACAATATTCTGTGGTATATTTATTTATATCCTTGGAAGATAGCTTGGGTCCAAAAGTATTTAAAGCATTTAACATAAGGTTGATTTAAAGTAAGATTGAGTTAAAATACATTGTCCACATTTTCATTTCAAACTAAAAGGGATAAATTATAATTATTTCAGCAGTTTAGCACAGCTAGTCATCTCTGCGTTTGTTTCCTGGAGAATGTAGATCCCTATCTTAAACATTTCCAAGTCCAGTGTGTTTTATGCTAAATATGTTGCCAGCTTGAATTGATACAACGCAGCAGCTTTCCTTTACCCCGTTCAACCTCACAGCCTGAATATATCACAGACATGTCATACAAAACACAGTTACCTGGAATTTCCTCATCATCTTCTGACTTCATGGTAAATATGGATGTCATTTTAGAAACGTCTTCCACCCCTAAGACTGTGGTCGTCTCTTTGACTTTGCAAAGTCTTATGTAATGAACTTTGGAAAATTGCCCCTGCTTTTTATTTTAATAATTTTTTATTTATTAAAAAAAATACCTGCCACTCCTGGAAAAAAATTTAAATATGATTTTAGTATACGTTTTTTTTTTTTTTTTTTATCATCCTTCAAAGTTGTTTGCAACTTTCCAAAATAATGTAGGAGGCCATAGTTTGATGTGGAAAAAAAATCTTATTTTTTTCTTTTTTTATGTTTTGATAGGTGCAGGATAACCTTTCAAAACATTTTCAATAGGTTAAATGAACTTTTAGTTTATTTTGTATTTTCAAAGAAAGGCACTGCATTTGACAGGAAAGTGACATTAAAGTAGCACATATGGTGCAGATATATACTGTGGAAAAAATGTGGTTCATTAATATGATTAAAAGCCACAAGTACTTCAGTGAAGTCCCCTTGCTCCAGCTGTACAACAACAAATGATTTGGAGATGCTGTCGGCAAAAACAGACGTGGTCCAGTCAGACTATTATTAAATAAGTACGGGGGGAAATTGGAAAAACATATCCTATATTTAATTAAAAATGGAAAAATCAGAGATTTTATTTTTAGGCCATTTCACCCAGTCATCCCACCCTCTGGAGATCAAATACAGAAATTCAACTTATTATAAAAAATACCTGCCACTCCTGAAAAAAATAAGGTATGATTTATATGATAAGTGTGTATATATATATATATATATATATACATTTTTTTTTTTTTTTTTATCATTCTTCAAAGTTGTTTGCAAGTTTCCAAAATAATGTTGGGGGGCATAGCTTGATGTGGAAAAAATTCTTCTTTTTTTTTTTCTTTTTTGATAGGTGCAGGATAACCTTTCAAAACCCTTTTAACAGGTTAAATTAACTTTTAGTTTAGTTTGGATTTTCAATGTATAAGTTTTGCAAAACGTTTTAGATGATTGTAGCTAATCCGGAAATATGCAAGAACACACAATCCCAGTAAAGGAATAGCTTGTGTCAAATAAATAGCAGAGGTGTTTGTTCCAGCTCTCTGCTGTCATAAATCTTAGCTGTTGATCACCTGTCCAGATTTGTCACCTACCCCATCTCAAACTCAGTGATTTATTTCACTTCTGCTGCACCACACCTTCCTTGGTATTACTATTATGAAACTGCTCGCTCACTGCCTGCTGAACTGCTTCATAATCCTAAAAAAGCAAGCAGCCAAAATAAATTTGTGTTGCTGTGGATTTGTGTTGATCTGTTAGCTGTAACAGGATTCTCCCAGCTTCTCTTTTTGCAGATTATCCAAGTCATGTCTCTTGTAAATGATATAATCACAAAAATGTTGGTAGAAATATTTCAAGCAGAGGCATAAAAGGCTTTCCGTCTTGTTTTGCTTACAGATAGGACAGAAAAATGGATTTTAGTAATCAAGGCTTTGGATCAAAGGAAGGTGTGCTTTTCCTCCTTCTTAGTACTATTTTATATACCAAAACAAGGATATATGCTACACCTCTATTTCATCTATAATTACATCTTTCTAACTGAAAGAGAAAGTCTTGTGGATAGGGATCCATAAATGCAGTGTTATAAGAATTCTCTGCCTTAAATCTAAGAACATTTGTATGATTCTGGCCGTTCATATTGAACCTTGTGACCAGCTATCAGGCAAATCAAAGGCAATTTTAAACTGGAATGAAAGGAAATGCCTGAAACATTAGGAATTGATATTGCATACAGAGTCTAGATTGAGAACTAATGTAAAATTCAGCACAGTCCCTCATACCATGACAAATTACATTGCATTAGAAAACAGACGTTTCATCGCATACAGCTCGTTTCGTCTGTTTTTCAAGTCAGCTGCGATTTCTTCATAAGCCCCACGTCCAAATCACATTTTAGAATTTTGATCTGTTCTTTAAGGTCTTCTTCTTTATGAGACATTAGTCACCCACGCCTTCCCCTTGTGAGAGTGGAGTGAAGGACTGACACACTGTGCTGACGCAGTACTACAACCATTTTTATGTTCTCCTAATGAGTTTCAGAGACAACGATGACAAATGAAAGTTATTCATGCGCACACTTCAGTTTGAGACATATCTTGCTATTCAACCATT
Source organism: Cyprinodon tularosa (assembly GCF_016077235.1). Taxonomy (NCBI): domain Eukaryota; kingdom Metazoa; phylum Chordata; class Actinopteri; order Cyprinodontiformes; family Cyprinodontidae; genus Cyprinodon; species Cyprinodon tularosa. The sequence continues at coordinate 436,358 of NW_024038565.1, read as the reverse complement.
TTATTTATATTTATGAGGACCTATAATGCCATAAGAGTTGATGGGTTGTGTTGTCATATCAAATTATCTACTGCCTACACTGATTGATGTCATACAAACAATGTATGAATACATCTCAAGGAACGGGGTTTATTTTTTTTTTCCTTTTTTTTTATAAATGTCAAAGTTTCATTCATCCAAAGTGTTGAGATATTTAAAAAAAAAAAACACCTCACCTCAGCTGCTGTCACCTTGAGTGGGTTGCTTTGTTGTTTCCATGAGGAGTTCTTCATCTCTTTACTTATCTAAGCCTCTTGCTGTCATGACAACAGCGAATATGTGCATGGTTATCTCCGTACCCTTTTACACGGCTTTGAAAAGTTGCTCTCTTTAATGCATGTCCAGATTCTTGAAAGAATGTCATTTTGGCCTATCTGCTCTTTTTTGAACTGTTGAGGCCCATAAGCTATTGACAGCCTCCCCGTCCGTCCTTGTCCTCACTTGTCCTCTGCCTTGTATCAGTGATAAGACAGAAGGTGTTTACATGGTGGTATAATTTGTCGCATTTAATAGGGAGACAGAAAGTTAAAGATATGAAAGGGGTCTAAGTTAACCTTCGTTTTAAGTTTCAATGATGCATACATTCAAAGCTTATCTCCATCTTTATAGTTTAGACAAGAATATGCAGAGGATTTCAAAATGGGAGATTAAGGTTGTGTTATCAAGAAAACGTTTTAAAACTGTGGAGCTTTCATTTGTGTGTTTCTCAGGTGTGGACCGAAAGTACAAGCAGAAAATAGGATAGTGATAATTAGTTTCCAGATTCTATTATATAAATCAGGGCTTCAAACTCAAGTACCCAGCAGCTTATAGATATCAACACACCTGAATAAAAATTTCTATATTACCTCCTCAGTTACAGTCAAGTTCTCTAGAGTCCTTCAAAGGACCGAATCATTAGATTCAGCTGTGTTTAAAAAGGGACAGGACACCAGCCATAGAGGAATATATTCTGTCTTCCCTGATATAATGTTTTTGCAAAGCTATGATTGACAAGGAATTGGATGCAGTAATTGGTAAGATATTTGATCTTTTGAATTGATTTGGTATTTGATCATGCAGTTGGCCAATTGGTGAGACTATATGCCTTTAATGCACAGCTTTGTAAGTTTTTTCTTGCTGAAATGCTTAAACTCAGCAATAGTGGTGGAGACAAAGTCTGTTGATAAAGAAGGAAAAACCACTGGAAACTGTAATTAAATTGTAATTTAAATCCTTGTATAATAATTAAGTGCTATTATATAATTTCTGTTATCAAGTAGAGTTAATTTCAAAGTTAGCATTTAGGTTATTTGTACCTTAAGCTTTGTAAATCTTTTTGTTTCTACTGCGATAACATTTGACATACTTTACTTTAAACAGATCTTTGAGCCTTTGTCAGATTGAAACCAAATAATTTAAAGGAAACCTTTGACTTTTTATTAATTAACAGTTCATTAGATATACAGCAATTGTTCTGCAATTAGCAGCAGCAGATAAGCTGTAGCCACTCATGCAAGTTAAAACTACATGCTAAAAATATTTATCTGTCATGTTCCATTACCTGGTTCAGAGGAAATCCACCAGACTGCGAAGTTTATCAAAACATAGAGGCAGACTTCATTTATCGCTGCAGTTGCTCTAGAGACCAAACTTTGATAAAGAATGAAGCCAAACCTTTTGCATTACTCCTTTTTATTGCAATTCCTATTTCCTATCAGTATGGTTTAAAACTTTAATAATAGCTTTAGGAAAAATAAGGAAATGTAAAAAGGTTCTGTATCTTAAGAAACCTGCCCTCAGTTGTAAAGAAAATAAATAGGCCAATTTAGAATGGTAGAATCCCATAAACTCCCATAAACACAAACAATGGGAAAACATTTAAGATTTCATAAAGCCAGACATTATGTCTCAGTGTAAAGAAATCTTGGAGGAAATGAGAAACAAAGCCACTGATATCTGCATCTTTCAAAAGGGAGAAGAAAGTTGGAAATAATCTCCAGGAAAACAACCGTTACTCATCCTGGGTTTACACAACCCTGAATAACAGATAAAGCTCTGCAGGACTTTCCTGTGTTCAGGTCATGGTTCAGGACTGAATAAAAAGACGTAAGCTGGGAACAAATGACATCCGTCAGAGAGTTCCTAGATCAAAACCACTGCTGACCAAAAGTCAACCTTTTTACCTTTTTTTGCATAATAAAAACAAACGTCTAAACCATTTCCCTTGGAGCCCAGCTCTGTTGCCATTTTAAACAACAAGCAGTTTGTCTGTTTTTCTTTTTAAAATTAGGACAAAACATCAAAGTTTCATAAATATGAAGCATTGATTTTGGCGATTTTATTTTAGGGCTACATAACCTTAGAGGCATTAATGCTGATACTGGCACTTATATTTTTTAGTTTATAAACCTAAATATGATTAACTTTTTAACTTTACTTTTTAACTGTTCAATTAGCTTTTTACCTTTTTTCTTAACTTATTAACTTTTTTTCCCCAACTTAATTTACAGTAGATAATATATCATTCAAGGACTCATTTAATTGGTCAAATGCCAAAGTAAGATGTACAGCCATGTAGCAGCATCTTTGCTGAATGGCTGGATATAGATCTTGTGCTTCTAGACCTCACTAAGGGATGGTGGGGACTCCATTTGTAAGGGGTATGCAAGTGATGAAAAAATGATAACTTGCCCTATAAAGGTTTATGGTCATTCTGTAGTAAAAATTATATTCAAATGTTACTTAAAATATCAAATTCATACTGAAGCTCAGTAGACTGGTATTTGTTAAACAACTATATTCAAATTCATAAGTTGGCCCTTTTTAGCCATTATCACGAGCCATTGTAGAGGGTCAAAATAGCCACTTGTGTCCGCAGAGCTGCAGGTTGCAGACCCCTGGTCTAAATGATTTTTAGTATTTTCCAAAAATATTATGTTGACCAATAAGACAGAAGGAGAACTTTTGAATAATGTGTGTCATGTCTCTCTGGAGTCAGGCAGTAGGTATGTTGTTCTTTAGAAAAAGAACATACCTACTGTCAAACACAGCAGTGATGCTGTTATAGTTTTTCTGCTTTGATGTTAAAGAACATAAACATCTTGGCTTGTTTAATGAAACAACGATTCTGCTCTGTATTAGAAAATCAAGGAGGAGATTGTTTAACCATTCCATTTGTTTTACTTTATACTAAACATGGCAAAATCTTTACTTCATTCCAATATGTTATGGTGGGAATTTAAAGAAGCCACTCATGTCTGTGAAACCTATAATTTGCAGAATAAAATCAATCCTTCAAATTATGAGGTTAAAACTCCTCTACAGTCATAGTCATAACAATCATTGCGAGTTATTACAAAAGCCACATGACTTTTTGTAGCTTCCCAGAGTGACACAACCAGTTAACTGGCCTAGGAGTCAGATCACTTTTACTACTTTTCAGAATAGCTGGATTTTAAAGAAATGACAATATGATAAAAAAAAAATAATAATCTTTTCCTCTGGTTCCATTGACACTGTTTCCTTGTTTGTGAGCAGTCAATTTCTTTTTACATCCCTTTACATCAGATTTTTATAGAGACTCTTCTTTGTAATTACTCATCTCAAAAACCTGAGATGAAATGTCTATCACTTCTTTTTGTTTTTACTTCCTTACTTACCCTTTGATATAAGCTTGCCTAACATCCTACCGTGTTTCACCTTCTTGAGTCACTTTACGGTGCAGCATTTGCATTAGTATGCATTAGAATGCACCTCATCTTCAGAACTGTGGCGTTATGAATCATTGTCAGGTCGCTGTTATTTTCATCTTTCTTTATGAACCCGCTGACAGTACTCAAGCAATGTACAACTGCTCATTAGCTGCAGGCTTTAACAGCATCCAATACACAAGTCTCTGAGAAGAGACTTAATTGTTTCTTAATCTGGCACTACATTAAACTTAGTGAAGCTTCTAACTTCAGTTCCTAAAATACTCATCCTTTTAATCAGCCCCAGATAAGTTGAGCTGAAAAGGATTGATCTTAAAAATAAAAATAAAAAGCTGCATTCTATTAGGAGTAAGAGATGGAAACCCTAAAACCTACTTTGTTTATGTCAGGAAAGGTTTCATCTGTTGACTGAGATGGCTCCATGCTGCACTCCAGCCTCTGAATCATATTTGCTGTAATTATAGGAAAGTACCATCCAGTAGAAATATAAATGTTTTTCCTTTGAAAATTGAAAGACAGCTTCTGCTCTGTAGAGACATATATTGAGTAATTATTGTGAGTGGTCCTTTTTTTTTTTTTTTTTTTTTTTTTTTTTATAAAAAAAAAAAGTACTCCCCACCACCAAAAGTACTGGACAGCCTTTTCCATTATTAAGCTCTTGTAAGATCCTAGATGCTTCTGGCTATAATAAGGTGAGTGTCAGGATCTAAAATGTTTCTGCCAAAGAGATACCAGACAGGGAGCTATAACCTTTCAATATACTGTCATTATGTCTGAGCTGTGCATAAAGTCTGGGTTTGAATTAGAGGGAGAAATTCATATCCTAAGCTTCACTGAAACCTGCTGTCTTATTAAGGAATAATAAATGTCATAAATCCACAGAGGTAGTGAGGAGATTAACTTCCAAATGCAAAATCAAGCATTAGTGGGACATATCACTCTCTTATTACTGGCTTCAGAGCTCATTAATCAGATTAAAAAATGACTATTGATGATGTGGGGGTTTTATAGGAAATGATTGTTTCTAGGCATGAGACGGTCTGACACAGAGCTTAAATCAGCATTTAATTAATTGTTCTTTATATTGCATTTTCACACAAAGCTTTTTTTAATTATTCGCAAAAGTATTTTTCTAACAGCCATATACCACATGATAGAAAGCAAATGCAACTATTTTCTAATGGATGTGACAACCTTTCATTGTCAGAGTAGAGGCATTTCCTCTTGGTAACATTTAACCAGAGGGAAGCTTAGAGAAGATAGGTGGGAGAATTGCCTACAGTTAAACAAAAGGTAGATATGTCCATCAAGGTTAGCCAGAGCTTTAGCAGACGGAAATAAGAGCATTCTGAGAATAAGAACCCTTCTGCTATTTCTTCTATTGAAAGAAATAACATTAGGGTTAAAAAAGCTGATAACTTAGGATTTTTAGCTACACAATGGAAAGCTGAATTTTTATATTTTCTGAGTTTTATTCTTTTCCTTCATGTTTATGAAATAACCTTTATAGAGGCAGAGTGGGCTTTACTTTTCCCTTTTTTTATTCTTTCTATAAAAAGGTATCTGTCTCTAACAAAAGCTCTTTTAGCTTTATTTTTTGGTTATTTTATATTTGTTTTTGCACTGAAATCAAGTAGAAATTTTGTTCTTTGGTTCCAAAGAGAAGAAAGAAGAAAAAAAAACGTCACTGCTAAAGGAGATTGCTGTGTGTTTCATTGAGGCATATTCACTGGATGTTAAGTTAAAGGAAAAAAATGTGGTAGAAAAACTGGGATATCCTCAGCTTTAACAGGTTTGTAAAGAAAAGCCTAATAGAATATTTGGAGTTAGTGACTCAAGGAATGAATAGAGGCTGAAACCAAAGCTTTATTGACAGAGAAATATTTTGATTATAGAGTAAAACTATTAAAATTCCGTGTCAATCCTCTCCTTCCCCTACAACACTGTTTATAGTGTTTTAACTATTAGTCTAAAGTACTTTTTCTGTTAAAGTTAGAATATGCATTTAAAGCAGGGGACAAAACCTGTATTGCCTGAGAGGGAGACATCATTTCACATAAGCACCAGTGTGGTAAAATCCTGATCTCCTGGCCACCTGGAGTTGAAATGAACTACATTTCTGTTTCCAGTGGCTTTGTGAAAGATGAATAGCGATGAGGCATTGCTTAACCTATTATGGTGAAACAATGCCTCATATGGTGAATAATATGCTGATGTTGAGAAAAAGAAATGTTTAACTGATGTGCTGACAAGATTAGAGCTTTGATAAATATAAATAAATATAATGTTATGTAAAGTTAAACACACATATACAGTAGATCTAAGTGGGAAGGCGCCGCATTGCCTAACGATTTGCCTGAATATCAACCCTGCACAATTTATGTTAATATACAGTCTATCATTGAAACTTAGTCGCGTCGACTTCAGCCTTTATAAGGAGGTGTTGGCCTAGTGGTAACAGCAGAGTGCTTGTGCTCTGAGAAGGTTGCAAGTACCCGGTTCAATCCACACAGCCTCCACTCTGGGTTCCCACACTTAAAGGAATAGTACACCCAAAACATGATTAGCCTTCATTTTCTACTCGCCCCCATGCTGAACAACACTCTGGAGTACTTTTTTGATATCTCAAATGCATCTGGAGATCTGGGAGGCTTCTTGCTGTCTGCTGACATTCAAATAATGGAGGTCTGTTGCGCCCGAGGCAGAAAGGTCCATAAAAGTCCACAAAAAACGTGTCAATATTCCTCCATACTGCTCGTCCAATGTATTCCAAGTGTCCTGAGTGGGTAGCGTCCATAATTTACTCGAAACGAAGTCATTTAGAATGTTTTTAGAGCATAAACAGTAGTGTATAGGATTTCCTAAAAGCGTGCTCACGAGTCTACGGAAACCGCGGCAGACCAAACCAGATGAAAGTGCGCATTCAGCGTCTGCTCTGCCGATAATGCAAGCGTAGAAGAAGAAATGTGCTGTTTACCTGTGCAAAGAAAGAAACAACGAAAGAAAAATGTCTGAGGACTTCAGTGTTGAGGAAGAGCATGAGTTCTTTGCCGAGCTGAATGCGCACTTTCATCTGGTTTGGTCTGCCGCGGTTTCCATAACGTCGTGAACTCGCAGGCGCGCGCTTTCAGGAAATCCTATACACTACTGTTTATGCTCTAAAAACATTCTAAATGACTTCGTTTCGAGTAAATTCTGGATGCTACCCACTCAGGACACTTGGAATACATTGGACGAGCAGTATGGAGGAATATTGACACGTTTTTTGTGGACTTTTATGGACCTTTCTGTCTCGGTCACCATAGACCTCCATTATTTGAATGTCAGCAGACAGCAAGAAGCCTCCAAGATCTCCAGATGCATTTGAGATATCAAAAAAGTACTCCAGAGTGTTGTTCAGCATGGGGGTGAGTAGAAAATGAAGGCTAATCATGTTTTGGGTGTACTATTCCTTTAACCCCATTTTGGATTTTTTTCAAATAGCATTATTCAAGCTGAGTTGCAGTAAATCACAGCAGAGGCTTCAATAAGTCAAAAGGTCACAATGACCAACTGGGACTAAAGTGTTAGCGCTCCAACATTAGCTCTTGGGCTGCCTGCCAGAAATGACTCCAGTCAATTAAGCATTTAGTCTGTTTAAACTATTTCAGTGTTAAGTAATATAGACTAGCACACCTTATAGTTGACTAGAAATTAGCTCTTTATATTCTAAAATATGCTAGTATACAAAGGACCCTACTGCATTGGACAGTCATGATCCATATACATATGGACCCATGAGCACCTATATAGTGGACCATATATAGTGGTATAATCCTTATCTCCTGGTTCAAAATTACTTTGTAAATGACTTCATAAACCAGAAGGTTTTCAATACTAGTAGAATATATGTTTTGGTAACAACACCAGATGTGTTGCAGTTAATCATTGGAGGAGAAGGCTTTGCATTCAGTAACCCTCTTTCTCCTTCTGCAGGGAGTACCTTGGCAGACAGCTGCAGTCCTCTGACCAGCAGCAGGCTCCGGCTGTGGCAGCTCGAAGCTGAACTCCTCATCTGCATGTATGTCTGTGTGTCACAGTGTGGATGACTTTGGAACTGTAATGTAACTGGCTTTGCATTTTGTGTAATGAATTAAAGAAATATTTGACTCTGTTGTTCCCTCTTCCAGCTGCGCCTCACCAACCCTTGATGTGAACTGATTTCACTGTTGTCTCATGTTGTGACCTCAGCTTAGTGATGTGTGGTGATTGAATTGGCACTTTATGTCTGTGATGTACAAAACTGCAAGATATTTAAGTCTTACTCGTAACGCATTGTATGAATTCCAATAAAGATGTTTACCTGATTGAAATATGTTGCAAATTGGTTCTTATTGCTCTGGAAATTTAAATCATAACATATAAAACATAAGAAACTTTAGTAATTTGAAAAATTGTATGTTAAAGCTTAAAATAAAGCAGGTTTTAGAGCTCCTGAAAAACAGAATCCTATTATGTTTTAGCTGATATGTGTACATATATTTAATGTTTATTTCAATTTATTTGCAGAATTAGAATCTAAACTTATCTAGCCTTTTGTTTCTGAAATGTTGCTTAAAAAAAACTGACCTTTATAGATCCCTTTGATTTTTGGTCCTGAACGTCTTACTGTCAGAATTTCCTGAATAAAATGAGCCTCAGGTCAGCCAGCCCTTTGAAGGAGACCTCTTGGAAATGGTGCTCTTTCCACATTACTTCCATCTCAATCTGATCCTCCAGTGACAGGCTGTACTTTTAGAGTCCACTACAATAATATGACAGTGAGTTACTTACCAAATCTGCCAGAGTTCAAAGTATAAAATGGGACTAGCTAAGGTCTGGACTTCTCTCAAATGATGACATTAAAAGGCTGACTGTCATTTTCTTTTCTTTTTTTCTCCTGTCAGCTGTTTTATTCTTTTCAAAGCTTCCCGGCACAAGGGTAAAATGTTACACCTCTGTAAGAACTTAATATATAACTTTCATTTCTTAAGTTCACAAATAGTTCACAGGCATCATTAGGAAGATACTGCTAGGCCGTCTGTGGCATTAGTGTAACCCCTCAAAACGGTTTTATTTAGGCATTTTAAACCCTTCTGTTGTCATTGGTTTATAAAATTCAAGCCCTAAGCTATTCAGCCTGGTTTAACACACTGAGGCACAAAAGACACAAAGTGGGGTCAGATGATGCTGAGGCAAATTGTGATGAGGTTTATGCAAAGGCCACCTAAACTTCGTTTTGCCTTCAGATTAGCTCACAAACAGTACAGTTTAATGATATGGGATTCCGCTGCCAAACAGCTGCATCCAAGATGCAATGGTGTAAAGCAAATAGCTGCTGGATAGAAGTGGAGATCTCTTAAGTGGAGGAGCCTGGTTTTGGCAGTGGTCTGTGTGCACTGTGTTGAATGTAATGTTTGGATGAGCTAGGCATGAGACTGATTAGAAGTTGGGCTTAGTTGCAGTGAAAGAAACTACATAGAATACCAGGAAATTTGCGCTTCAGATTTTTTGGGGATCACCCACTTCCTGTTCCCACACCAAACTTGTCAGAAGCTCAGAACATAGTAACTAGATTTCAAGTAGACTGGAAATGCTAATGAGTGTGTGAGTCACTAACCTGGTAAAGTTAAGTCTGAGCCCAGAAGAGGGAGTGAAGTCCGGAGTGATTGTTTCTCAATAGCTTGCGGCGGAGCCTGGCAGTGCCTCTCCTGGCTCGCCACTGCCAGGAGAGCAGAACAATCCGGAGGGATAATCCGAAAGAAGAGTCAAAACAGGAACAGGTTTTCAGGCCAGAAGATCAGAAGTCCGAAAAGCTCAGAAGGGATATCCAAGCCAGGGTCAGAAGACGGGTCCAAGATCATTAGCAGCTAGAATTCAGGTAACAGTCCGAAAACAGATCAGGCACACAGCTGAACAGAAGCAACAAAAATCTGGCCATCAGTGCCAAGATCATGACAAAGCTTTATAACGGTATAGATGAGCGACTAGTGTGGAAGAACTTGAGTAACCTGCACAGTTAAAATTTTAACGCAATTAAAAAACCTTTAGAGTGAATTAGAGCGGAGCTGACATCCCTTACAAGCCACTTGATTTTTTTTTTAAAGGGTTAGGCTTACAAAGGTCGGGCCTTCATCATATTAAACACTATGGATGAAGTGCTTAGTTTCTGTCAAGCTGAAGTTACTTGTTGGACAAGCTCATGTGGTATACAGAGCAGTTCAATTCAGAGTTCATCCCCTTATGTAAGATAGTCATCAGACATTGGGAAAAAATAATGGCATCAATGGCAGTACATAAGTATCTGACAAGGCTATACTGTGAAAAAACGGGTATAGATGATGTGTTTTACTCACAGGAACATGCCCATAGTTCAGGTTAAAAAGTACAACAGGCTTTCGATCTTTTTTCCATGCTATGACCAAGACTTTCACTCATTTGTAAATGTGTTCCCGAAAAAAACGGCTCTGAGACTGTTTTGTACTTTCACATCAGTTTCAAATGATGTGTTTAGCTGGCATTTCAATCATGATTTGAACGGAATCCAAAGCATTTATGCTCTTGTTATCTGACTTAGATTGAACACAAGCTTTGCGTGGCTTCTTTGTAATTATGTTGGATCAATCTAATAGGAGCAGCTGGGAGTTGTTCTGATTTTTTTTTTCTTTTTGGTTTGTTTCATATAATGTGAGATCTTGCAGAAGGACTGAGAGTAGATTTAAATGAATCTAAGGGACTCCCTCCGCAGCTGTTTTGCATCCAGATAGTTCTGAGTGCTCAATTTCATTTTGAGTTTTTTTTTCTCTTTAATGAGACCCTGGAGGAAAGGAGAAAAAAAAAGATTCCCCACGTTTTCAGCAGCCAGAATAATAATTTTGGTGTTTTGACAGAGCAGTGCCAGCATTGTTTTCTTAAAACTAGAAAACAGTTGCTTGTCCTTAGGTCTACACCGTAAACATTAGTGTCGAATTGGGTCTCCAGAAAAAAAGAAAAAAAAGGAAAGGATAAAATGATGTATGATTCACCGTAACATCAGTGATGTCCTGTACTTTAAATAGGAAAAAATTCCAAAAGTTTGTGGATGGATGTTAAAAATGTGAGGTCAAAGTTTAACATGCTAAAGGGTATCGATTTAAATATTAATGGGGGTGGATGTAAATTCAAATCCACATTAATTCAGACCTGATCATCTGTTTTTCTTTTTTATTTAATTGAACATGATTATTTTTGTATAATCATTCCATCGTGAAAAAAATTATTTTAAATTATTGTGAAGCCCAAAATAAATCAGGTTCATGGTCATGGTTATCGGCAGTGAACCTACAGCACCAACATGGAGATCTTGGTAAGAATATAAAATGTCGATTCCAGTGGATTCTTTTCTAAAGGCCACACTGGAAATATTAGACCTGCTTAACAAATGTTTTCTCAATTCAGAGATCAGAAATGTAGAGTAACACCTGAAGAAGTTAATTTATATATTGCAACATTTTGGTTATGATGGCGGCGCTCCAAGGCTGCAGCCAAGAACAGCTCCTCTTGACAATTTCACAGAATATGCCGCCTAAAACGACACTTCAAACCTGCATCTATGATCGCCAACGCCAAAAATGTTTTAAATACTGACATTTTTGACTGTTTAAAAAGCTACGGAGTGCTATAGATGGATCTCAACAACACAACAGCCAGACAGAGAAAGCAGGGCTACAAAGGGGGGCTAACTGCGAAGCTAAAGAGAAATCCTCACAGACCTCCGCTTCCATCAATCCTGTTCTCCAGCATTCACTCACTGGAAAACAAAATGGATAAGGAGGTTTGACTGTGGTCTGAGGGCACCATGGAGACAATCCAAGACTGTTTTGAATGCTCTGACGGGAACATCTTCAAGGCTGCAGCAGCATATGACAACTTATTAAATGGTTATTGGCCTGTACTTATCAAGCACTTTTTCAAGTCAGGAGAATTGACCAAAGCGCTTTACACTACATTCAGCCATTCACCCAGTCAAGTCTGGTGATAAAGAGGCACTGAGAACAGCGCGTGCCAACTTAAACCGTGCCATCAGATAAGCGAAGCAGAACCAAAGCCAGTAAATCCAGGATCTTTTCCACAACGACAGCAACACCAGGAGGATGTGGAAAGGCATTCGGATGATCACGGACTACAACACACCCTCCCCCCGCGGTATATGCTGCAAACACTGACTTCCTAAATGAACTGAACAACTTCTTTGGAAGGTTTGAGGCACTAAACAGCACTCCACCAGTGAAAAGCCATTCCACACCAGGGGTAAGAAACACTAAACCTGGACGTAGCTGAAGTGAGGAAAACTCTAAGGAAAGCTGGCTGGTGTCCTCACAGACATCTTTAACATTTCGCTGGACAATCCATAGTGCCAGCATGCTTCAAGTCTGCCATCATTATTCCGATCCCAAAGAAGCCTCAGGTGACCTCACTTAATGATTACCGGCCTGTCGCACTGACTCCAATCATGATGAAGTGCTTCGAAAGGCTGGTTAAAGAACACATCGTCTCCAGTCTGCCACCAACATTCGACCCGTTCCAGTTCACCTACTGACGAAACCCCTCCACTGAAGACACCATCTCTGCTGTTCTCCACCTGAGCCTGGCACACCTGGAGGAGAAGAACACCCACGTGCGGATGCTGTTCCTGGACTTCAGTTCAGATTTCAACACTATCATCCCAAAGCATCTGATGGGCAAACTGAAACAGCTGGGATTCAATACACCCCTCCACAATTGGCTGCTAGACTGTCTCACCAACAGACTTCAATCAGTCTGGGTTGGACAGAACACCGCTGATGTCACCAGTCTAAGCACAGGCTCCCCTCAGGGCTGCGTCCTGAGCCACCTGCTGTTCACCCTGATGACACATGACTGCGTCCCCAGGTTCACCACCAATCACATTGTGAACTTTGCAGTCGACACCACAGTGGTGGGCCTCATCAGAGACGACAACGACCAGGACTGCAGAGAGGAGGTGGAGCAGCTGGTGGACTGATGAAAAGATAACAGCCTTATCCTGAAGTGGAGAAGACGAAGGAGATCATCTTGGACTTCAGGAAGAACCGGCCTAACCCAGTGGCCTAATGGTCATCAACAGCTCAGCTGTAGAGGTGGTCAACAGCATCTAATTCCTGGGGGTGCACATCACTGACACCCTCACCTGGAATGTAAACACCACCTCACTTGTCAAAAGGGCACAAAAGCACATGTGCCTCTTGTGGAGAATGAGGAGAGCCCACCTGCCCGCACCCATCCTGACCACCTTCTACAGAAGCACCAGAAAGAGCATTCTGACCAGCTGTCTCATTGTGTGGTGTGGAGGCTGCAGTGCCTCAGACTGGAACAAGGTGAGAAGAGTAGTAAGAACAACAGAGAAGATCGTTGGGGCTCCTCTTCCCTCCATTAAAGACATGTCATCCCAGCGCTGCATGTCCAGAGCCTGTAATATCATAAATGACCCCTCACACCATGGATTGTTCTCCCTGCTGCCCTCGGGGAACAGACTTCAAAGCATCCAATGCAGGTCCAGCAGATTCCATAACAGTTTCTTCCCCACTGCCATTAGTCTGCTGAATGTTGTGTAAAAAATTTTTTTTATTTATAAAAAAAAAAAAAAAACTATGTTAAAACTGTAAATATACAGTTATATGTTTATATTACTATCTTTTTTAATGTATTTATTACTATTTTTCAAGGCTGCACTGTAAAAAAAATTAAATGATCCAGAGCTGTTTTAAACAAAATTTATTTTTGTATGCACTCCTCTATACAAAATTACAAAATAAATCTGTGTAAGTCTAATTTATGATGCTGTTTAGCTGCTAGAGTTGAATTAAAGTACTCATCCTAAGCTATAAAACTGTTGCAAAACCCAATTAGTATTTAACATAGCTACTTTCTTGTATACCAGGTAGTCTGATATCCTTTGTGGTAGCAGCATGCCCAGAGGAAATCTACTTCCAGATGCCTTCAACGCAATAAAGTTAAACTCGACGAGGAAAATGTTTTCCTAACTCTGTGGCTCCTGCAGAAACCTAACTAGACTAACTCAGACTCAAAGAAAAAACTTTTTTTTTTCAAATACATAAAGCTGTTTAAACTTTCTAACACAAACCTTCTAATTCCCCTACGTGTTAGGTTTTGGCCTTGGTAAACAAACAGCGCCTATTCAAAGTTAACGCCTACAATCTCTTGAGCTTGTAAGCAGTCCTTCATGTTTGTTAGGAGGCATTCAAATCAGGCTTTTCTGTTTAGAAACTCTGACGTATTAATCCCTCATGGTTTCACATCTAAAAGGTGCAGAGAGCAGGAGATGTACATAAAGTCAATATTTATGTAGAGGCTCAGAGCCTCTAGCTGCAGTAACCTGGCCACGCTTTGCTCTCCAAACACTGTTTACTGTGGCTGGCACGTTGTGATCCCAGTGCATGCTCACCTGCACCGACCAAGTGAACTCTGGACCCTGAGACAAATGGTTCCTGCTCCCCACTGCCTTTTTATTATGCTGCACACATTTGTTCACAGGCAGGGGAAAATAAAAAGGATGCTTGTTTGCTCTGTGAAGCGAACTCCCATGAAGCAATGTCCTTGTCATATTTTATTTGATTTTTCTCTCTAAAAGGAGATTGTTCTGAATATTAGCAAGGATTTTTCTGGTCCACACAATCAATTTGTTCACATTTGACATCCTCATCTGTCTGGTTCAGCTGAAGAAACCTATTGTTTCTTTGGTCTATCGATCAAATCCCTTCGCTCTTGTATCCATCGGTCAGACGTTGTCCGTTCCCATAGCGACAATCAAAACAAGACTGACAATCAAAACAAGACTCTCCCGAAAGCAAGCCAGGATGAAGTTCTATTTACATCCTCATTGAAGGAGAATCACAGACATGTGTATGTCGTTGCTGCTTTGTTCCACAGCCTGGCAATAATGCTCATGTCAGTAGTAGTAAAATGCAGTATGTCATGCTGTGAAATCAGGTGTTTGGTGAAAAATGGAATTTACCCAAGAAGCTTCCTTCCATATAGCTCATGGCTGAGTAAAGGTGCCTAGTGATAATATTTCTGTTGAGCTCTGTTTGTATGCCACAGGCTGACATTCAGAGAGCAGGAAAATATGCCTAAAAATGCTCTGGTCTCAGCAAGCCATTGCTGATGCAGAACTGGTAAAGAAAAATAAGTAAAACGAAAACAGATCTAAGTGGCTTGTTTGTGTCCTCTGAGTGTTTCTTAGTTCCCTGTTGTTAGCAAGCAGCCACCTATTTGTTTGACCAACTTTTTTTTTACCAACAAAAAAAGTACAATAAAATATCTGCATAGGAAGATTGCTTGCAGTAAACATTTTTAACACCATAAGCAGCCATATTTGGAGGTTTGTTGACTCAAAGAATATTTATCTTGTACATATATGACAAAGGATCATTTCCCTCCTTTTTTTCTTATTTTATTCTGATATTTCTTTTTTCTGTCAGCTCCATTTCTTTTCTTTTGGTGAGTCACTAGAACCAAACAAAAACAGCTCAGTGGCACATTAGTGGGTGCTTTCATACAGCTAGATACCAACAGCTTTGTTGGTTATACAAGTTTTACATAGTTATGACAGCTTGGAAAATATTTTTGTCTTTTGTGAAGAGTGGTAGATTTTATTTGGAATTAGAAACAAGACACAACTGATTTACTTGCAGCTTTCTCAAAAGGCACCATACCACAGTTTTTACATGAATTACCTTTGTTCTTAAGTTGCTCACCTTTGTTTTCACTGATGAAGGTCTGTGAAATGCTTAAAGCTACAGTGTGTAATAATTACAGGCATATAAAGTCAGAAATTTAATATATTATACACAACTATGTTATTTATCATCACCTATGAGCTCAGCCTTTTAACCATAATATTTGCGTTGCCTTAGAATTCGTTATTTATAATTACATAGGAGCGGGTCTCGCAGCCATGGAGGCAGACATCTTTGCGCTACGGCAAGCGCAGAGGCAACAAACTAGCGATTGCGAGATCTCCCATGACGCTAGAAAATAACTACGGCAAGTTGAGAGAGATTAACTGAGACGGTACTGAACAGTAGATGGCAGTATTATGCCTGAGAAGCGTTTAGTCTGCCTGAAACCAAAGAAGAAGAAGCAGGAATACTGCGCATCAGTAACAAGAAAGGTGAACAAGGCGGCAGGCGTGAGTGACTTTGCAAACTGTTTGGCACTGTGTGGCCAAACATCAGACGAATGGAGGATCATGCCTACTCTGTATCACAACGAAAAGCGGTGGACACCGAACCCCCGTCATCTAAGAAGCGGAAACACGACGAGAATAAACGCAAGCGTGACAAGAAACGGCAAAAAACACGGATCAACATTGGCACGGCATTTACACGATGGAAGTCACTGATGGAGGAAAAAGGTTTTCAAAGTGACGCTCAAGTTGCCAGTTTTCTCTTGGACAGGTAATTAATCCTACACACACAATTGTCTAATATCACTGCAGTTTTTGGAGTACAGGATGCTCAGACCTGTCTAAAACAATAACATGCTGCGTGATGATGCTGTTACTCTCCAGTATACTTATTCAGCAACGTCCCTGACGTTTCATAGGTAATGATTCAGTAATTTTCTGTAAAATAATTTTCTGGATATATACCTCGGTTACTTCTCTCCGGCTCCTTTGGAGATCTTCAAGCCTTTCCTCCTCTGCTCTCACCCCGCTGGCACCCCTCCCTCGCCTGGCCCTAGCTGCACGGCCTCCCTGCCCTCGCCCTCTTCCTTGCCTTGTAACCCCCGTGCCACCAAAATGACTTGGACTCTGTAAACGGGGAATATATATTCTTCCAGCGAACACAATCTCGCTGTTAAACTAATGACTACAATTACTTCGTCTGTTTATATCACCATGCAAAGCAGCTCACCAAAACGTCACAACGACGTAGAAAAAATAACGGGTATATTTATTATCTAAAGTCTACATGAAATCTATACCCTACACAGACTAATGAAATACTATCTGTAAAATTATCTATGTAAACAAACCTCATCACTTGAGAAGGTAGGTGATGTGGATGTCGTGGAAGACATTTTGTCCCGTAACGCTCGCCATACTGTTGGGGGGGAGAAGCGGTGGGGGAGAGATGTTCATGTTGCTGCGGTCTGCAGTCTGACCGCTAGATGTCGCTGAAAATTACACACTGTAGCTTTAAATAAAAGTTTGTATCTGACATTTTGGTGGAAATCCAAACCTAAGGTCTGTGAACTTAAGACCTAAAGCTAATTGTATCCCCTTGAAAAAAAAGTGCTAACCATAATCCTTACATTTAAGTCTAAGCTATGGTACGAGATTTATTGGAAAGACTTCAGTCTCAGTAAAGACTTGTTTGTAAAAATGGCAGCACTTTGCCTCTGTAGTAGGGTACTCTTGGATTTCTCTGCCAATTTAATTGCTGAATTTAGATTTTCACTCAAAGCTACAGAGTGACAGCTCATTTCTATGAGTCCAGAGTGGCTCACAAAGATATGCTGATGAAGATTCTCAGTCATCCAGGTCATAGTCATTCCATACAAGTTAAAAAACAATCCACTAGACTTTGTTTCCAAATTTGAAGACATTTCCCTTCCCATCCAGGAAGCTTTTGATTTCAAAAATGTCACACAAAGATAGAACAACTGGTTGAAAGTTCAAGTTCCTGCCCAAAATATCACCCGTGAGCAAAGTAATGCTCAGAAAGGCTGAAGTAGTACTCGATCCCAGTACCTTGCTCCAAATCAACATTTCTTAGAACTGCTCTACTATTCAATTCTTGGGATCATTCTTCTTTACAGAATTCTTACATTTCTGACAGGATCTTTCTCTCTCCACTGGTTATAGTTCAACCTTTCTTATGAATTAGATCTGATTTTTAACACTTCAGCGTTAAGCACATAAAAACAGTATTTTCTCCCAAAATGCTTTCAGTAACTAAACACAACTACTTAAAAAAAAGGGAGAAAATAATTTATTGTTTTCTTCAATGTTCTCTCTGAATCTGTGGCAGAAATAGAAAATTATATTTCCCAGCATCACTATGCTTCCTGTTCTTTTATTTTTGGAACAGGCTACTTACTCTAAAAGCACTTCCCTTTTTTCATATCAGCTGCAATCATCACACAGCAAACCCAGCTACCTCGGGTGTGGCGTTTTCTGATGTTCTGAAGAATGCCTGTATTAGAAGTAATGGGGCCACGCTGACTGTCAGATGACTGTTATGCAATATCTTTATTGTCTCGTTTTCTATATTTTTTTAAATGCTCAATCCTGCTGATCATTTTTTTTTTTTTAAATACTGTTTAAATCGAATTATAAACATGTTCCTTTTCCCACAGAATATGCCTTAAGGAAAAACCCGTCAAGGTTGCTTGCTTTTGGCCCAATTTTTTTCATCTTTCAAGCTCTTGAGTGTTTTTGTCACAAACTGGTTTTTCTAATCTCAAGCACTACAGCTATATAATCCCAGAAGAGAAAACAGCACGTGTTGATCACGTCTTGAAAACACACAGGAGAATCATGCAGACCTGGACACCATCTGGACACCTGGATGTGTCGTTGATGATTTCTGCAAGGCTCGACAGCATCTGCATACAAAGCTTTCACCTAAATGTCAAAAGAGGACAGACTGCCGCAGGGATTGTGCAATCCCTTGTTGACATGTTGAATCAGGGATAACTATGCAAGAAATGAAATATTTATAGGTGAGACTGGCTAGTTCTGTAAAACATAATACATAAGGGGAAGAAATTTACATTTTTCCTGAGGTGCGCCTGAGGATATTAACCTTCCTTTTACAGCCAGGAAATGGATATGTGTCATACCTGCTTACTTATTAAGTATTAATGTGCCACACCTGGGTAAATAAAATTGGCTCAGTATCAGATTATTTTTAAGAGCAACAAAGAAAAGCTCATCACAAACATACAAACTGTTTGTACCGCAATAAAACAAAACATTTTTCACAGTCTATATAAACTATAATGTAATGTCTTACAAAAAGTATACATACCTCTTCCATTTTGTTTTCACATTACAACCAAAGTAAATCATGTTTTTCTGGTATTTTGTGTAATAGAGGAAAGAAAATTATACATTATATGGATTACAAATACATAACTAAAGACAGTAGCATACATTTCTGTCGATTCACTCGTACAAAATCCATAGCAGCTAATCAAACACCTTTCAGTAACCAGCCTTTAGGGGTGTATAACTTAATCACACTATGGATACAGATACCATCTAAACAGCATCGTAAAGATTTAGCAATAAAGAAGACTGGGCAGAGATGAGGTAGTGGATATTTTGCTCCAAGCTCTGAACTACTTAAATCCTCAAAAAAAAATTAAGAAGCTGCCTAAAGACCCAATGATTCTAGTGGAGATGCAAATATAAACAGCTCTAGTTTGGAAAACTCTTATAGAGTAAACAGCATTATTAAGGGTGAGGAGAAAATAATTAGCAGTCTGGCTTTAGCCATGTATGTCAAGACTAAGAACAGAAGGACCCAGTATTCAGGCAAGACAGACAGTGGGATTATTCAAAAGTGTTTATTTAAAACACAGATCTGCATTTTTACAATAGCAGCGGCTAAGGCAGGAATCTCTGCAGGAGAGAGAACCGCAATAATCTGACAGAGGATGATTATGAACACGTGAGTCACTAACCTGGTTTTAGAATACAGTCCGGTCCAAGATGCAGTAGGCGCCATCCACAGTGTCCCAGATTTCGCAGCTCTGGAGAACATGCAGGAGTCCCAAGCCAAGTCAGGCAAACAGATCAGAATAGGAGCAGGCAGGCTCAGAGGTCCAGGAGTCCAAAGACATTTCAGCCAAACCGTTCAGACGGTAACAGGCAGGCTCAGTGGTTGAGAAGCAGAACAGTAAAGGATCGGGAAACCAGAAACACCAAAGAACTCTAAAAACACTTTAACCACTGGGTAGAGAGAACAAGGTAGCTTGGACTTGATGATGCAAGCACTTTAAATAGAGGTAGGAGCAGGTGGATCAGATGAGCAGTGATGAGAAACCAGGCAAAGTTATACAGGTGAATGGAATGAGTAATTAAGCCAGTCATCAGTGCCAAGATCATGACAATGTAAGTGAAATGTATAAGTGGAAGAAGGTGTCCTGTTTAGATGAGACCAAAACTAAACTTTGTTTTACTTACACTACCGTTCAAAAGTTTGGGGTCACCCAAACAATTTTGTGTTTTCCTGAAAAGTCCCACTTATTCACCACCATATGCTGTGAAATTAATAGAAAATAGAGTCAAGACATTGCCAAGGTTAGAAATAATGATTTGTATTTGAAATAAGATTATTTTTTTACATCAAGCTTTGCTTTCGTTAAAGAATCCTGCATTTGTAGCAATTACAGCATTGCATACCTTTGGCATTCTAGCTGTTAATTTGTTGAGGTAATCTGGAGAAATTGCACCCCACGCTTCCAGAAGCAGCTCCTACAAGTTGGATTGGTTGGATGGGCACTTCTTGCGTACCATACGGTCAAGCTGCTCCCACAAAAGCTCAATGGGGTTCAGATCTGGTGACTGCGCTGGCCATTCCATTACCGATAGAATACCAGCTGCCTGCTTCTGCTCTAAATAGTTGTTGCAAAATTTGGAGGTGTGTTACGGGTCATTGTCCTGTTGTAGGATGAAATTGGCTCCCATCAAGCGTTGTCCACTGGGTATGGCATGGCGTTGCAAAATGGAGTGATAGACTTCCTTATTCAGAATTTCTTTTACCCTGTACAAATCTCCCACGTTACCAGCACCAAAGCAACCCCAGACCATCACATTACCTCCACCATGCTTAACAGATGGCGTCAGGCATTCTTTCAGCATCTTTTCATTTGTTCTGCGTCTCACAATCGTTCTTCTTTGTGATCCAAACACCTCAAACTTGGATTCATCCGTCCACAACACTTTTTTCCAGTCTTCCTCTGTCCAATGTCTGTGTTCTTTTGCCCATCTTAATCTTTTTCTTTTATTGGCCAGTCTCAGATATGTCTTTTTCTTTGCCACTCTACCCTGAAGCCCAGAATCCAGCAGCCGCCTCTTCACTGTAGACGTTGACACTGGTGTTTTGCGGGTACTATTTAATGAAGATGCCAGTTGGGGACCTGTGAGGTGTCTGTTTCTCAAACTAGAGACTCTAATGTACTTATCTTCTTGCTCAGTTGTGCAACTTGGCCTCCCACTTCTTTTTCTACGCTGGCTATAGCCTGTTTGTGCTGTTCTCTGAAGGGAATAGTACACACCGTTGTAGAAAATCTTCAGTTTCTTAGCAATTTCTCGCATGGAATAGCCTTCATTTCTAAGAACAAGAATAGACTGTCGAGTTTCAGATGAAGGTTCTAATTTTCTGGCCATTTTAAGCGTTTAATAGACCCCACCAATGTGATGCTCCAGAAACTCAATCTGCTTAAAGGAAGGTCAGTTTTGTAGCTTCTGTAACTAGCTGAACTGTTTTCAGATGTGTGAACATGATTGCACAAGGGTTTTCTAATCATCAATTAGCCTTCTGAGCCAATGAGCAAACACATTGTACCATTAGAACACTGGAGTGATAGTTGCTGGAAATGGGCCTCTATACACCTATGTAGATATTGCACCAAAAACCAGACATTTGCTGCTAGAATATTAATTTACCACATTAACAATGTATAGACTGTATTTCTTTAAAGTTAAGACTAGTTTAAAGTTATCTTAATTGAAAAGTACAGCGCTTTTCCTTCAAAAATAAAGACATTTCAATGTGACCCCAAACTTTTGAACGGTAGTACATTAAAATGCTACATGTGGAACACTCCACAGAATGATCCCGTCTGTTTTCTGCACTGCACGAAAGCTAGTAAAAGTTAATGGAAAGATGGAAGCAGCTAAACACTGGGCAATCCTGGAAGACAACCTGTTAAACGTGCAGCCCAAACAAAATAGCTTAGGACAAATACTTGTGTAAGAATGGATCTGTTATGACCCGAAGATAGATGCATGTTGCAATCTGTGAGTTGAACCGCTCTTTAAACACTTCCTTATATGCTACTTAACTTGGGTAATTTTCTAAAGAAGAAAAACCTAAGAATCATATTGTAATGCAAAAGGTGGTTCTACAAACTATTACTTCATGAGATTAAAGAGAAATTATGTGCACCTCTTCAGATTTATATTTTTCAGGTATGTTTTTCCTTCCTCACAAGGATATGCTACTTTGTGTTGTTAAACATGATAAAATTCAAGTTCAATAAATTTTAAGCTGTCAAATGACATTTTTTCATAATGTTGCATAAATATTTAAGCAAACTGGTATTTGCTCTCTGATAAATTAGTGAAATATGCATTCTCCCCTCGGGATGTTTCTCTTGATTGATTTACTGTGGTAAATATAGGAAGATCATTAAGGAAACCTCCAATGAGCTGAAACAAATATGATTCACCTGTAAGTCCAGAAAGGATAACCCTGTGGGGCCCTCAGGGCTGTTACTGTCTTTAAGCTGAAGAGTGGTTATATGGAGATAACGATGCCAGGTCACATATTTAGCCCCGCCTCCATCCGCTTCTCTTCACTCTCCTGTTTAGTAGGGCTTGAAGGGATCCATCTGGACAGAGGAGATAAATGTTTTCTAATGGAGGAGAACCAGATGTTTTATATTCATTTAAATGATTCTTATTAAACATTTTACAAAACATGGCTTCCCATGAGTTCTAATGTTATTACATAAACACATTTTAGTGTTGATGGGCTTCTAAGTGGAAATGATAAAAAAAAAAAAAAACAGCAATAATAAAAAGAATCTAAAAGCATGAGAAACTTATTTCCCTTTTGTGTTTTTCAAATTGGAAACAATGTGAATAGTTTCTAACCTTCAGTAAAAAACAAAAGACACCAGATTCTAAATCAGCGGTCTTATCGTGAAGCTACATTTTTTATGCTTATTTTAAGAAGCAGTTTATCAATCTGCCCTCAGCTTGAACATTTGCACTGAGAGGAGTGCATTAAAATGCACACCTCCATCCCCTGTGAGTGCCTCATCCCCAAAGATATACTGGCTCCACTAATGGTATAAAATGATATACAATTTTCTTCTCCCAAATGGGTCCTGGGGAAGTGAATTGAGAATTGTGCAGAAGGATGAAAATGGAACTAGGATGAGTTTGATTTATTTATTTTGTGAATATCGTGTAAAATTAAGAATTATCTGCAACAGTATCCTAGAGAGACACTGACTTGGTCTGAAAAAAGTTAGGTTTCCTTTTTTTCTGACTAAAAGGGAGATAATGGAGCGAAGGGACCACTCAGTTCCCTGACTGAAGTACTAAATGAATAGGCCCTTATCTTGGATTACTCCATGCAGAGTTTAGAATCAGAATCTTCACAGGAAGGAGCGAGAAGCTTATTCACATTTTGACTCAGATGTGATCTAATGTTTAATTTTATGGGATACATTTAGACATTAACCCATTCACCCCTTCCCATCAGCTGTTCTTGCTTAATGGAGAAATTGCTGAAAAGTCAGCGACTTGATGCAATTAGCTGGAGGAACTTAAATATATAGCCTTCTTTGTGTTATGACTAGGATCAGACTTCAGCCTTAGAAATTAAAGTCAAATGGGTTAAAAATACAACATATTTATAATTCACAGCATAATTCACAATACAAACGACCTGAAGGCTGAGGATGAGCATGGCCACAGTATGATGTTTTATTTCTATTTAATTCCCCCGGAACTATCCTCTTTTATATGTTTTCTGTGTCCATGACTTGTGGAAAACAGTAAACTTCTTCTGTATCTCTTTCAGCAATGGCCTCAGTGCGGCTCCTCTATAAAGGAAAACAACCGTAGAGTTTCATACCAACTGATGTCTTCTCAAGTTTCATTTAAAAGTTGTCACTGCCTCAGTGCCTCTCTCCGAAAGTGGATTTAGCACTGTTTCACGCATATTCCTCTAATTGCTCTCATTTCCAGCCTTCGTCTGTTTTTAGATAGACAGCGTCAGAGCCATTAAAGTTAACATGCATCTTATTACTTTTCTATCCAAGCCATCAATGCCAAGCCAAGCTCTCAGTGCTATTTGTTCATTCTTTATTGCCATGGGAAAACATAAATAGCAGGTTTAATATATTCTCCTTCGGTTAATTATTGCAACTAAGCCAACAGCAGCCCTTTCTTTAGAGTAATAAGTCTTGCTAAATATAGATGTGGAGGCAGATATCGTGTGAAATAATCATAGGAATTGGATTAAATTTGCATTGCTTTGGTTTCTGTGAGACATTTTATTTTCTTTGAAACATACTTATCCGGCTGGAGAAGACATCTTTTTTTTAAATCTCCAACAAAGGTGCTTACTAACATTCTTCCTCTGTTGATGCAATGTTCTATTATAAAATGCCATTGGAACACCTATAGATGAAAGATTAGTCAAGAAATTGACAAACTGACACAGTAAAAAGGTTGCTAAAATACACCAATAGTTAATGTTTGGTCATGAAAATCATAAACAAAATCAATCTGAAAAAACTAAGATCCATTTTAACCTAATTATCATCAAGAAGAATGTCACAAAGATTTGCAGTGTTTAATGATGTTATTGAACTTTTTTTCCACAGCAAAATTATTAGTGATGTAAATCTTCAATGATTCCACAACTAGGTAAATATTTTTGTACAAGGTCAAAATTAGACATTCAGAAATTTATTTTTTTTTTTTTTACTTCCAACGGAAGATGGAAAATTGCTGTTAGTTGCTGGCAGGAAAAGAGCTCAACATCATGCACATCAAAGACAATCTCACCTGGACTGTAAAAACCACCTCACTGTTCAAAGGGCACAAAAGCCCATGTACTTCCTGAGGAGGTTGAGGAGAGCCCACCTGCCCCCAGACATCCTCACGACCTACAGAAGCACCACAGAAAGTGTTCTGACCAGCTGTCTCACTGTGTGGTGTTGAGACTGCAGCACCTCAGACTGGAAGAACATGAGAAGAGTGGTGAGAATAGCAGAGAGGATCATCGGGGCTCCTCTTTCCTCCATTAAAGACATTTTATCCCAGCTCTGCGTGTCCCGAGCCCGTAACATCATCAATGACACCTCACACCCTGAACATGGATTGTTCTCCCTGCAGCCCTCTGGATAGAAACTTCGAAGCATCCGATGCAGGTCCAGCAGATTCCGAAAAAGCTTCTTCTGAACTGTTGTGAAAACTCTAAATCATGTCAATGACTCCGAATCACATTGATAACACAAAACCAAAATTCTGCATATTTTCACCATAAATATTTAATACTCTGAACTTCCATATCAATGCATGTTTTTGCACCATGTTTACAATTTTGTATACACTCTGTGAATACAACATGACAATAATAATATTAATAGTTGTCTAAGTCTACTGTTTAGACCCCCACTTCATTTATTTAAGTTAGCAAGTTACACCTCAACCAAATGCTCTGTGGAGTCATCGATAGAATTGGTAGTAAATCCCACCTGTTTGGTCCAATTGTCCAGGTTTTATGCATTGGTTTTTCAAATTCTTAATCAATTTTTATGTTTTTGTGAATAAAATGCATTTAGTCTTAAACCATCTTATAAACGGTATATATATATATATATATATATATATATATATATATATATATATATATATATATATATATATATATATATATATATATATATATATATATATATATATATATATATATATATATATATATATATATATATATATATATATACTCGTACTCGTCGTCTCCCGCTTTATCCGGAACCGGGTCGCGGGGGCAGCAGGCTAAGCAGAGACTCCCAGACTTCCCTCTCCGCAGACACCTCCTCCAGCTCTGTTGGGGGAAGCCCTAGGCGCTCCCAGGCCAGCCGAGAGACATAGTCTCTCCAGCGTGTCCTGGGTCGTCCCCTGGGCCTCCTCCCGGTGGGACATGCCTGGAACACCTCCCGAGGGAGGCGTCCAGGGGGCATCCGAAGAAGATGTCCGAGCCACCTCAACTGACTCCTCTCGATGTGGAGGAGAACCGGCTCTACACTGAGCCTCTCCCGAATGACCGAGCTCCTCACCCTATCTCTAAGGGAGAGCCCAGCCACCCTGCGGAGAAAGCTCATTTCAGCCGCTTGTATCCGGGATCTCGTTCTTTCGGTCATGATCCAAATTTCATGACCATAGGTGAGGGTAGGAACGTAGACCGACCGGTAAATTGAGAGCTTTGCCTTTTCGCTCAGCTCTCTCTTCACCAGGACAGACCGGTGCAGCGTCCGCATTATTGCAGCAGCCGCACCGATCCGTCTATCGATCTCCCGCTCCATTCTTCCCTCACTCGTGAACAGGACTCCAAGATACTTGAACTCCTCCACTTGAGGCAAGGACTCCCCTCCAACCCGAAGGGGACAAGCCACCTTTTTCCGGTCGAGAACCATGGCCTCGGATTTGGAGGAGCTGATTCTCATCCCGGCCGCTTCACACTCGGCTGCGAACCGCCCCAGCGCACGCTGTAGGTCTTGGCAGGAGGGAGCCAGCAGAACTACGTCATCCGCAAAAAGCAGGGACGAGATCCGCTGTTCCCCAAACCAGACCCCCTCCGGTCCTTGGCTGCACCTAGAAATCCTGTCCATAAAAGTTATGAACAGGACCGGTGACAGAGGGCAGCCCTGTCGGAGTCCAACATGCACCGGGAACAGGTCCGACTTAATGCCGGCAATGCGAACCAGACTCCTGCTCCGCTTGTACAGAGAACGGATGGCCCCTAATAAAGGGCCCCTGACTCCATACTCCTGGAGCACCCCCCACAGGGCAGCACGAGGGACACGGTCGAATGCCTTCTCCAAGTCCACAAAACACATGTGGACTGGTTTGGCAAACTCCCATGAACCCTCAAGCACCCTACAGAGGGTGTAGAGCTGGTCCACCGTTCCACGGCCAGGACGAAAACCACACTGCTCCTCCTGCAGCCGAGGTTCGACAATCAGCCGGACTCTCCTCTCCAGCACCCTGGCATAGGCCTTTCCGGGGAGGCTGAGAAGTGTGATACCCCGATAGTTGGAACACACCCTCCGGTCCCCCTTCTTGTGGAGGGGAACCACCACCCCAGTCTGCCAATCCAGGGGAACTGTCCCCGACCTCCACGCGATGTTGAAGAGACGTGTCAACCATGACAGCCCGACAACATCCAGAGCTCTGAGATACTCAGGTCGGATCTCGTCCACCCCCGAAGCCTTGCCACCGTGGAGTTTTTTGACTACCTCGGTGACTTCAGCCTGGGTGATGGACGAACCCAGCCCCAAGCACCTCGTCTCTTCTTCCCCCACGGAAGGCATGTCTGTCGGGTTGAGGAGATCCTCAAAGTATTCCTTCCACCGCCCGACAATATCCTCCTTCAAGGTCAGCAGCTCCCCACACCCACTAAAAACAGTGTTAGTGAAGCACTGCTTTCCCCTCCGGAGGCGCCGGACGGTTTGCCAGAATCGCTTTGAGGCCAACCGATAGTCTTTTTCCATGGCCTCTCCAAACTCCCCCCAGGCCCGAGATTTTGCCTCTGCAACCGCCCGGGCCGCGACACGCTTGGCCTCACGGTACCTGCTTGCTGCTTCAGAAGTCCCACAAGCCAGCCAGGCTTGATAGGACTCCTTCTTCAGCTTGACGGCATCCCTTACTATCGGTGTCCACCACCGGGTTCGGGGATTGCCACCACGACAGGCACCGCAAACCTTACGGCCACAGCTACGGGCAGCCGCATCGACAATAGAGGCAGAGAACACAGCCCATTCGGACTCCATGTCTCCAACCTCCCTCGGAACCTGAGAGAAGCTCTCCCGGAGGTGGGAGTTGAACACGTCTCTGACCGAGGGCTCCACCAGACGTTCCCAGCAGACCCTCACTACACGTTTGGGCCTGCCGAGTCTTTCAGGCTTCCTCCTCTTCCAGCGTATCCAACTCACCACCAGGTGGTGGTCGGTGGACAGCTCCGCCCCTCTCTTCACCCGAGTGTCCAAGACATGCGGCCGAAGATCAGAAGATACGACTACAAAGTCGATCATCGACCTTCGGCCTAGGGTGTCCTGGTGCCAAGTGCACCGATGGACATCCTTATGCCTGAACATGGTGTTCATTATGGACAATCCGTGACTTGCACAGAAGTCCAATAATGAGACACCACTCGGGTTCAGAGCTGGGGGCCCGTTCCTCCCGATCACGCCCCTCCAGGTGTCACTGTCGTTTCCCACGTGGGCGTTGAAGTCTCCCAGCAGAATGATGGAATCCCCGGGAGGGGCGCTTTCTAACACCCTCCCCAGGGATGCTAAGAAGGCCTGGTACTCCGTACTGCCGTTCGGCCCATAGGCCGAAACAACTGTCAGAGTCCTCCCTCCAACCCGAAGGCGAAGGGAGGCGACCCTCTCGTCTACCGGGGTGAACTCCAACACGAGACGGCTGAGCTGGGGGGAGACAAGCAGCCCCACCCCCGCCCTCCGCCTCTCCTCGCGGGTAACTCCAGAGTAGAAGAGAGTCCAGCCTCTCTCAAGGAGCTGGGTTCCAGAGCCCTGGCTGTGCGTAGAGGAGAGCCCAACTATTTCTAGCTGGTATCGCTCCACCTCCCGCACAAGCTCGGGCTCCTTCCCCCCCAGTGAGGTGACATTCCACGTCCCCAGAGCTAGTTCAAGCGCCCGCGGATCAGGTCGCAGAGGCCTCCGCCTCTGGCTGCCGCCCAATCCTCTTTGCACCGGTCCCTCATGGTTCCCCCTGCAGGTGGTGGGCCCACTGGGGGATGGCCTCGCGTCGCTCCTTCGGGCTGGGCCCGGCCGGGTCCCGCGAGGAAGAACCCGACCACCAGGCGCTCGCCGACGAACCCCAACCCCAGGCCTGGCTCCAGGGTGGGGTCCCGGCTCCGCCGTACCGGGCGACGTCACGTGCCTCGTTTGAGTCCTCGTCATAAGGGTTTTTGAACCGCTCTTCGTCTGACCTGTCACCCAGAGCCTGTTTGCCTTGGGAGACCCTTCCAGGGGCATTTAGCCCCCGACAACATAGCCTCTGGGATCACCCAGGCACTGAAACCCCTCCACCACGTTAAGGTGGCGGTTCAAGGAGGGGTATATATATATATATATATATATATATATATATATATATATATATATATATATATATATATATATATATATATATATGGTGTGTGTGTGTGTGTTTGTAAATCCCCCCACCAAACACACACACACACACCATATATATATATATATATATATATATATATATATATATATATATATATATATATATATATATATATATATATATATATATATGGTGTGTGTGTGTGTGTTTGGTGGGGGGATTTACAAGTGGGGGAACTGAAGACAAAGCAGAACTAACAATGAAACCAACTAAACTACTTCCTATGATTTTGTGTTCTTGTTTTAAACAAACTGAATTGCTGGCACTCAACGTTTTTTTTTGTACAGAGAAAGAGAGAGTAAAACAAAGAAATTATGATCTTTGACTTCTTTTCCTGCCAGCAACTAAAAGCCATTTTCCATCTTCCATTGGAAGTAACAGGAAAAGAAAAAGAAAAAAAACGACTGCTTCAAGGAGCAGCAGACAAGATTGTTCCTGCGCACAAACAGACCTTTGGTGCTGTAATAATAACCAAGATTCAAAGTAAACACTGGAACTGTCTGACTGAGTCCCTCCTACAAGAGTGAAATAGATTCACTAACTCTCAGTTCAAGGTTCAGGATGCACCTTTGAGACACTTTTTTTAATCAAATATTTGTGCTGCAAAACAGGGGTCGCCTCACAAGGTCAAGCGAACGCAGTCTTGACAATGTGGGAACAGAATGACAAAAAGTCTTTGTCACTCTATTAAACACCTGGCCGTGATGGGTCTCTAAGCAACTACTGTTAGAGCACGAAGAAAAAGGAAGAGAAACAGTACCTGCTTGATGATGCACTGATTGGAACTGGGCACTCTTTGGGGTTAAGGGGTTGTGTGAGTGGGGAAGCATGTGATTTAAGTCAAGAGGACCTTTCTTCATTTAGATTCTTAGTGTCTTTCCATTTTGAGCCAGTGGGTTGACGTTGTGCTTGAGAGAAAATGGAGCAAATGAAACAGACACAATGATGCACATGAAAGAGACATCGTATAACAAGCCCACACAACTAAGACATTTTCAGACTTAAATACTCCTGATAAAATAAAAATGAGTCAGAAGGTGCCAAGGAGGTAATTAACTCCTTTTTTTCTTTTCTTTTTTTAATTAAATTGCAGTCCAATTTTCTCTTTGTGTTTTTCTTAATTCTTGGTCAAAATCTTTTTGGTCAAAATACACAACTAGAGGCAAGAGGAGCTAGAGCTAGAACTAGAGCCAGTTGTGTGTACTTTACACAACTGGCTAGAGGAGACTGTTGTTCCTATGCATAAAAGTGCTTTTAGTGAAAGAGCTTTTGCAGTGACAGCAACAGAGTGGAACTCTGTCCCTCAGAACATCAGAGAACTTACAACATACACTATTTTCAAAAAGCATCTAAATAACTGTCTCATAACACATCATTCATGTCAGCATTAGTTGAATGTCTATCATTAACAAACATATATATATATATATATATATATATATTATGTTTTATTCTGTTTTATTAACCTAAAATCTGTAGTCCAGCAAACATTTATCCTGTATTTTTAAATCAGTTTTGAAGAGTTATAGCTGTATATATATATATATATATATATATATATATATATATATATATATATATATATATATATTATGTTTTATTCTGTTTTATTAACCTAAAATTTGTAGTCCAGCACACATTTATCCTGTATTTTTAAATCAGTTTTGAAGAGTTATAGCTGTTTTTATTTGTTTTTATATGTGTATTTTTCATTGTACAATGCGTACTGTTGTGTTTTTTTAGGTAGACAATTTTACGATCTGTCGAGGGACAGCAGATGTAAAATAGCCTTTCGGCTAATTCTGGTGCATTTGCAGGAATGCTTATTAATGTACAATGTCCCTGTCAAATAAATAAATAAATAAAACCATTTAGCTCTGTTTGTGGAAACTCTTAACATACTTTTGAAACAAATGGCTTCTTTTCGGTGCAGTTGATTCTTGTAAACATATTCACAGCGTTTTTAACTTTACATATTCACTTGCATTGTGTCCATAGACCTAATTTGATCCACTGACAATTATATCTAATGACTCAATGTGAATAATGCATTTTTTTTTAAAAGAACATGAAATATTAGCAATTTAGATACAGTAGCCTAAATGTATGTTTTTTTAGAACCAACTTTCTATGCAGTAACAGCAAGAAGTGTTTCGGGGTATGTCTCTATGTTGCATTTTCTCTGAATATTATTTAGGTAATTAAGAATATGTTTGAACCTAAAAGCACTTCAGCTGTGGCTCGTGGTTTTATATTTAGAGATGTTTCCCAGCCAAATATCCTTTGCTGCCTCTAACAGTTTTTTTTTCTAGGACTGATCATAGTTTAATGACACTTTTCTTCTCATCATTTTTAACCAGCTTCTTCCTCCCTGCCGCATTAGTACTCATCTGGTTTTTGCCATCCACCATGGTTCAAAAACTGACATCTTGCTCTTATCTGGCTAGTCCCTGCTAAATAGAAG
Organism: Cyprinodon tularosa; assembly: GCF_016077235.1. Classification (NCBI taxonomy): domain Eukaryota; kingdom Metazoa; phylum Chordata; class Actinopteri; order Cyprinodontiformes; family Cyprinodontidae; genus Cyprinodon; species Cyprinodon tularosa. The sequence goes on along the minus strand of NW_024038565.1, from coordinate 404,923 downwards.
CACCATACATTGGAGTTTTAATTTGCATTTGAATTGTTTTGTTTTACGGCAAAAGATCTATAAAAGGTTAGATAGATAGGGATATGAACTGTTTACTTCTTTTTATGTGATTAATTCCACTTCTCAAAATAAAGCAAAATTATTTTAGGATTGGGTTAACACAGTTAGGAAATATTACAGTCAATATACATTTTTTTATTATTATTTTGCATTCATTGGGACTATGTGATACTATACAAATTACCAACACCCAAATAAAGCCTCTCAGCAGGTGATTACATTTGGTTTCAACCTTTCTGCTGGCAGGAATATCTATTTGCCAAGATTCTGATGTCACTCAATGAGCAGTGCGGGCTTCCAGTGCGCACCTTTGGGCGCGCAGCGGTGGCACAGTCTGTTTTTTCTTTTTCATCCTTCTTCATGCTCTGCCTAGAAACCTGTCGTTTCTGCTCATAATTTCTCCATCCGGATTGTTGGTCGTGAATCCTTATAGCTCCTCGTAATCTTGTTTGGTTTCCTTTGACGGAACTTTTTAGGGGAGGGAGGACTAAAAGAGGTAAGGTTTTTACTCCCTTGTAAAGATGCCCTTGAACGATGGCTCTTTTTTTTTCTTTTTAATTGATACTCACAATAAAACCAACATCTGTTTATGTTATTAAAAGAAAAACCTTTTCCACCTTAATTAGGTAACATTCAGCTGTTACGGGCGGTGAGTTTACGCCCCACGGCAGAAGCAGAAGGCGCGTCAGTGTTCAGCACCATGGAGAGCGGCGTGGTGCACATATTCAAAGAGGACCGCTGTGCTTCGGGCCAGCCGGGGGAGTGCGACCCGAACTTCACCTGGCAGTCCGACTCCGGCTTATCGGACATCTTCAACTACACTCCAAACGGCACCTGGGACGCGGAACCCGAGCCGATGTCACCCATCATACCCATCATAGTCGCCGTGTACTCCGTGGTGTTTGTAGTGGGCTTGGTGGGCAACTGTTTAGTAATGTATGTCATCATTAGGTGAGTTTTTATATTAAGTGTTCTTGCATTTTTTTGTCACATGTAAGTAAGTGAGGCAGCGCACATTGCCAATCTGCGCGTACAGGTGGTGCGTTATTATCTTTCCAGCGGCAGTCATGAGTGTCTGCCTTCTATTTAAGTTTAACTCTAACCAGTACATCGCTTTCATCACGTAGGAAACAATAACATTAATCTGCATTTTATATACATTTACTTACGTCTGTTTTACAGCGTTTTTCATGTTTGTGTTTGTCTACTTGGATTTCTCCTGTAGTCAAATTGTTTCTATTTTTACTTTTCATCATTTAATTGCCCAGTAAGCTAAAGGATAATAGAGACTGCATCACTTGTTTTTTTTTTAATCAAATGTAGTATTTTTTATTGCATATAAGGTCATGAGAAAAGCCTGATGCACAGCTTAAATACTGGGTTTAAAATGAGATACAAATTGAAAGGGGCAAAAGTGGGAATCATTATTATGTCAAATCCAATTAAGAGTGCCTAAGTTACTTGGTGCCTGAATTTCAGCTGGAGAGCTGAGCAGATAATTTCAAATAATGATTCCATCTTATTGTATTGTTTCAAAGTGCCACATACATGTACATTACTTAGCACAATATTTGCTCAAAAATGTTGCATAAAAATTATGTTAAAGCACTAAATCTAGGCTTTGCTTGAGAAATGTCTTTGTGGTTAAAACAATATGTTAGAATGTATGTATGAAACTGAAAAAGTTGGGCAGTGATGCAATGCACACTGGAACTTTCCTATATATAATTATTTTAACAAACAAATGTTTTTTTCCCCATAATGAATGAATTGTAGGGGTCTCTTTTTTCTAGTCAATATACCAAATTTAACCGAATTCTTAATCATTTACATCTACCCACATTCTCACAATCTTATAAATTTGTATCACCTAAATTGATTGAAGCCTTTTTGTTTGTAAAGAACAAAACTGTTAAAGTGTTTCTGATCGTCTTTGGGTCTTAAAGCAGCATAATAACAAATCTTCAGGAAAACCACAGAGCTCTGGGAGAACAGGTGTCCAGCTTCCATTCCAAAGAGCTACTATTCTTCAACTTTTAGATGTCTTCCCTCTCCAGCACACCTAAAACAAATGTTTATATTCTCCCATCAGCACATCATTCAACTCTGCAGAAAGCCTGATAATGAGACATTCATTTGATTGGTGTGTAGAGAAGCAAAGCTCAAGAACAGGAGTTGGGCACACATGTTCTAGAACAGACAGGAGAGGAAGCATGCAGCTCAACATAAAGTGTATCACATGGTTTCGGTAATATGTAGCCAATTATTACTAACATTGGGTCTGTTGATAATGTATTTTGATTTCTCTTTTTATTTGATGGCTAAACCATAAACATTTTTGATTTAAAAAAAGATATACAACATAAAATGACACACAAGCTTATTTTTTATTCATTAAGAGTCAAAGTTGTCCAGACACTGAAGTACATTCCTTCTAATGTTTCACTAAAGGGTGTGATGACAATTCAAACAAAGGACCTGACATTCTAGGACACATGGAACAGAGGATACATTCTTACTGAGTGTGGTAGTTGGAGGCATACAGCAACAGGGTTCACCATTGAGACATATACAGGCTTACAGATCCAGGGACGAACCAAAGGGAAGATGTCAAGAGACAGAAACTTGGCCATAGATCTAAAAGCAGGAGAGGTACACTGAACAAAAATATAAACGCGACACCCATTTTATTTCAGATGAACTCAAAGATCTAAAACTTTTTTAGTCCACAAGCCTGTCTAAATATGTGATAGTGAGCATCAAGATTCTCATTAAACTGCATGATTAGCACACAGGTGTGCCTTAGACTGCCCACAATAAAAAAAAAAGGGGGGGGGTAGAGATGATTGGGTTGTCAATTGTGGCCTGTGGAATACTGGTCTAGTCCTTTTCAATGCCTGTGCAAAGTTTCTGGATATTGGCAGGAAATGATACATGCTTTCACATACAACGATCCAGAGCATCCCAAACAGGCTCAATGGGTGACATGTCTGGTGAGTATACCAGCCATGCAAGAACTGTTGAACGTTTTCAGCTTCCAAGAATTTTCGACAGATCCCAGCAGCATGGGGCCGTGCATTATCCTTTAGCAACATGAGGTGATGATCATTCAGGTATGGCACAGCAGTGGGCCTCAGGAGCTCGTTGCGGCATCTCTGTGCATTCAAAATTCCATCAATAAAATGCACCTGTGGTCTTGGTCCAAAACAGACGCTTGCCCATACCATAACCCCACCACCACCATGGGTCACTCAATCCACAACATTGACATCAGAAAAATGCTCACCCACATGACACCACAAACGCTGTCTCTCCTCTGCCCTAAATAGTGTAAACTGGGATTTATCCGTGAAGTGAACACTTCTCCAACGTGTCAGACACCAGCGAATATGAGCATTTGCCCACTCTAGTCGGTTATGATGATGAACTGGAGTCCGGTGGAGACCCTGATGAGGGCAACGGGCAGATGAGTTACCCTTGAATGATTTCTGACACTTTGTGCAGAAATTCTTTGGTTATGTAAATCAATTTTTTCAGCAGGTGTCTGAGTGGCTTGTCTCAGAAGCTTATCTTGAAGGTAAAGATGTTGCATGTGGAGGTCTTGGGCTCGTGTGGTTACACTTGGTCTTCTGTTGTGAGGCTGGTTAGTTGTACTGCCAAATTCTGTAAAACCCCCTTTGGAGACAACCTTTATTAGAGAAATGAGCATTCAATACACGAGCAACAGCTCTGGTTGACATTCCTGCTCTCAGCATGCCGATTGCGTGCTCCCTCAAATCTTGCGACATCTGTGGCATTGCGCTGTCTGATAAAACTGCACATTTCAGAGTGGCCTTATATTGTGGGCAGTCTAAGACACACCTGTGCACTCATCATTGTGTCTCATCAGCATCTTGATATGGCACACCTGTTGAGTGTATTAACGAGGAATCCGTGGGGCAGAAAAGAGGTTGGGATCAGGCAGGCAAGGAAAGAAGGAGCACTGAATATTTACTCAGACAAACACTTTAGATAATCTGGCAACAGTAACTGGTTTGCAAGCTGGTTAAATAAGCTGGAAAGCAGGTGATAAGCATCATGACTGATGAAAAGTGGCAGAGCTGCAGAGGTTATAGAATAAGTGATAATGGTGCCAGGGGAAGAGCTGAATGTAAACAATCACTTTGCCAGAATCATGACAAAAAGTATGTTAGGCTACATTCAAACTGCAGGCATTAATTCTGATTTTCCTGTGAATCTTATTTAATTTCTTATCTTATTTCCAAATATATGTGACTTGTAAGTAATCTCCTGTGTGAATTGCATTCATACAACGTGTACTGCATTAGAGGATGCAATGACATCACAAGCAAGCGTGCTCTGTGTTTACAGAAGTAAACTTGGGTGGTAGTGGTGGACTATATAGACATCGGTAGACTACGCGTCATCGGGTGAGAGGCGTGCCAATAGAGCGGTCATCTTAGGTCAGACAATGCTGTGGTAATAGACAATACACGTTAATTGAGGTTAACCCTAATTTATGACTTTAGGCACTCTGAATCCAGTGAATTCTTTACTGATTTCAAGATCAATTTGCTGAATAAAATGAAAACATTTCATAGTCTACATGAGACCAACAGATTGATCTGATTTTCTGTTTTAATACATAATTCTGATTTTGTATTGACAGTTAGCAAACTTCAAGAGCTTCCTCACAGGACTGCTTGACTTTTATTTCACCTATGGGTGCACAAATAGAAGGAGACTACAAACCAGATCCAGTGGAATTGCTTTTCATAATTGGGATTTTATGACAGCTTATCTTCATGTTTCACAGTTACCATTTTTCTGGTGTTTAAAAAAGAAGTGCTAATGGGTAGCAGGGATGGTAGCAGAGAAAAGTGCTTAAACACCCTGATTTCTAAAAGGTGCGAATGTAGAGATATATTTAATATGTAACTATAAAAAAATATGTATATTTAACTACCAATATATAGATATAACTATTAATATATATTGTATACACAGCTGTATTTTTTTTTTGTCTGTATAGGCTGTTGGGATCCAAGGTTTGCCCTCCAGAGGGCGGTGTGGATCCCATTCTGTAGCTTCTGTTTCTGTTTGTATCCCTTCCTGTGGGCTTCTGTTTCTGTTGGGATCCAGAGGTTTGCCCACCTGAGGGCGCCATGGATCCTCTCTTGGGAGCTGGTTCTCTGCACTCAGCTGATTCCAATCAGCTCTGCTGATTAGCCTCCCACTATATAAGCTGTTTGATAGCTTCACTCTGAGCCGGATCGTAGCCATGGGTTTCCAAGCCTTGCCATGTTCTCCCATGTCATTGCCATGCCTGCCTGAATCTGCTTATCGGTGCCTGTTAAACCCAGTCTGTCTGAACCAGCGAACCAGTGAGTTTGAGCTTGTTTATCTGTCCCTGAGTTAACCTGTGCTCTGTCTTCTCTGCCTTCCAGGGCAGAACCTTGTGTGTCACTAATAAATATTGGACTTAATCCTGCCTCTGTGTATGTGGAGTTCTGCATCCTTGGGCTAGCAAACCAACCACGCATCATGACAGAACGATCCGGCCAACAAGCTAGCCCAGCAGACTCCACCCACGCTCACCTGGTGGGGCCCGCTCGGCGCAGTCTGCTGCCTCCCAAGTGGGAGGCGCAGCTGCAACACTACTATGAGGTATTGGCCTCCTTAGCCCCTGAGCCCACTTTGTGCCTTCCAGAGACCCCTGAGCAGCTCTTAAGGAGGCGGATGCACCGGAGTTTAGGGGATTACCTTCGTGAGGTGGAGACGGAGCTGAGACGAGTCGACGAGGAGTGGATTCTTTTTGTGCAGGAGATGAGGGGGCATCTTGGGATCCCTGCTCCTGATTCGAAGCCGCAATGGGCGGCCTCCTCAGTCCCTGATTCGGAACCGCGACCGGCCGCCACCTGTCTACCTGTGGAGCCACAATCGATGGTCTCCCCAGCTTCTGGGGTGGAGCCGCAGTCGGCGGTTTACTCCGAGCCTCCTCCTGTGGAACCACAATCAGTGGTTTCCCCAGCTCCTGATGCGGAGCCGCAATGGGCGGCTTCCTCTGTTCCTGACCGGGAGCCGCAACCAGCGGGCTCCCCTGTTCCTGATGCGGAGCCGCAATGGGCGGCTTCCTCTGTTCCTGACCGGGAGCCGCAGCCAGCGGGCTCCCCTGTTCCTGATGTGAAGCCGCAATGGGCGGCCTCTTCTGTTCCTGATCCGGAGCCGCAATCTGCAGCCTCCTGGGTTCCTGTGGAGCCACAGTCGGTGGTCTCCCCTGCTCCTGGGGTGGAGCTGCAGTCGGCGGCTTCCCCTGAGCCTCCTCCTGAGCTGCAGTCGACGCTTTCCTCTGAGCCTCCTCCTGAGCTGCAGTCGACGCTTTCCTCTGAGCCTCCTCCTGAGCTGCAGTCGACGCTTTCCTCTGAGCCTTCCCCTGAGCCACAGTCGTCGGTTGCTGCTGAGTCTGTTGCTGTGTCGCTGAAGCAGAGACGGCGTCCTCCTCAACGCTTCCCGCAGCAGCTGAGACGGCGTTCACCTCGACGCTCCCCGCAGCAGCTGAGACGGCGTTCTCCTCGTTGCTCACCGCAGAGGCAGAGACGGCGTCCAACTCGGAGCTTCCTACAGCAGCAGAAAAAGCGTCCTCCTCCGCGCTTCCTGCTGCAGCAGAGAAGGCGCCCTCCTCCATGACCCCCGCAGCTTTTGAGACGCCGGCCTTACGGCCGGCCACCTGAGACTCTGCCTTGTCCCCGGCCCCTCGGCCGGCCACCTGAGACTATGCCTTGCTGCCGGCCCCACGGCAGGCCACCTGAGACCTAGCCTTGCTACCAGGCCCCACGGCCAGTCCCCTGAGACTTTTTCCTGTCCTCGCCCACCCCGGGTGGGTTGTTTTGATTTTTGGACTCTGTTTCTGTTTTTGTGCCTGGCCCCCCGTGCCTGTTTCCCCCTCTGTTCGCCCTAGGTGGGTTGTTTTGGTTTCTGTTTTTTTGTTTTTGGGCGTCTGGTATCCGCCCTTGAGGGGGGGGGTACTGTTGGGATCCAAGGTTTGCCCTCCAGAGGGCGGTGTGGATCCCATTCTGTAGCTTCTGTTTCTGTTTGTATCCCTTCCTGTGGGCTTCTGTTTCTGTTGGGATCCAGAGGTTTGCCCACCTGAGGGCGCCATGGATCCTCTCCTGGGAGCTGGTTCTCTGCACTCAGCTGATTCCAATCAGCTCTGCTGATTAGCCTCCCACTATATAAGCTGTTTGATAGCTTCACTCTGAGCCGGATCGTAGCCATGGGTTTCCAAGCCTTGCCATGTTCTCCCATGTCATTGCCATGCCTGCCTGAATCTGCTTATCGGTGCCTGTTAAACCCAGTCTGTCTGAACCAGCGAACCAGTGAGGCTGAGCTTGTTTATCTGTCCCTGAGTTAACCTGTGCTCTGTCTTCTCTGCCTTCCAGGGCAGAACCTTGTGTGTCACTAATAAATATTGGACTTAATCCTGCCTCTGTGTCTGGGGAGTTCTGCATCCTTGGGCTAGCAAACCAACCACGCATCATGACATAGGCTAGACATTGAACATAGTAAATCTTCTCGGATCCAACAAAGATAGCTTCATATATATACATATATATATATATACAGTATATATATATATATATATATATATATATGAAGCTATCTTTGTTGGATCCGAGAAGATTTACTATGTTCAATGTCTAGCCTATACAGACAAAAAAAAATACAGCTGTGTATACAATATATATTAATAGTTATATCTATATATTCGTAGTTAAATATACATATTTTTTTAAAGTTACATATTCAGAATCAGAATCAGAATCAAGTTTATTGCCAAGTAGGTTTGCACTTACAAGGAATTTGACTTGGTGCTGTTGGTGCAGACAAAAAAACAAAACAAAATAGCAAAATAAGATAGAATATATATATATATATATATATATATATATACACAGAAGCTATATACAAACAGTAGACTGTGCGTTAATGTAACGCAGAAATCCTGAATGGGGGAGAGAAACATTGTCCAGTGTCACGGGCGGGTCTTGACCTTGTTGATAAGGCCGATAGCAGATGGGAAAAAACTGTTTTTGTGACGGGAGGTTCTGGTCCTGATGGACCGCAGCCTCCTGCCAGAGGGTAATGGCTGAAATAGTCTGTGACTGGGGTGCGAGGGATCAGCCACAATCTTCCCTGCACGCCTCAGAGTCCTGGAGGCGTGCAGCTCCTGGAGAGATGGGAGGTTGCAGCCGATCACCTTCTCTGCAGACCGGATGACACGCTGCAGTCTGCTCTTGTCCTTGGCGGTGGCACCAGCGTACCAGATGGTGATGGAGGAGGTGAGGATGGACTCAATGATGGAGGAGTAGAACTGCACCATCATTGTCCTGGGCAGGTTGAATTTCTTCAGCTGCCGCAGGAAGTACATCCTCTGCTGGGCTTTCTTGGTGAGGGAGTCGATGTTCAGCTCCCACTTTAGGTCCTGAGAGATGATAGATCCCAGGAAGCGGAAAGACTCCACAGTGTCAATGGTGGAGTCACAGAGGGTGATGGGGGTAGCTGGGGCTGCGCTCTTTCTAAAGTCTACAACCAACTCCACTGTTTTTAGAGCGTTGAGCTCCAGGTTGTTCTCCCTGCACCAGGTCACCAGATGGTCAGCCTCCCACCTGTAGGCGGACTCGTCACCATCGGAGATCAGTCCGATGAGAGTGGTGTCGTCTGCGAACTTCAGGAGCTTGACAGACTGATGACTGGAGGTGCAGCTGTTGGTGTACAGGGAGAAGAGCAGAGGAGAAAGAACACAGCCCTGGGGGGAACCAGTGCTGATGAGCTGTGAGTCGGAGAACTGTGTTCCCAGCTTTACGTGCTGCTTCCTGTCCGATAGGAAGTCTGTGATCCACCTGCAGGTGGAGTCAGGCACATTCAGCTGGGAGAGCTTCTCCTGGAGCAGAGCTGGGATGATTGTGTTGAAGGCCGAGCTAAAGTCCACAAACAGGATCCTGGCGTAGGTTCCTGCGGAGTCCAGGTGCTGGAGAATGTGGTGAAGGGCCAGGTTGACAGCGTCATCTACAGACCGGTTGGCTCTGTAGGCAAACTGGAAGGGGTCCAGGAGGGGGTCCGTGATTTCTTTCAGGTGTGACAGCACAAGACGCTCGAAGGACTTCATGACCACAGAGGTCAGGGCGACGGGTCTAAAGTCATTAAGTCCTGTGGTCCTTGGCTTCTTGGGGACAGGGATGATGGTGGAGGATTTAAAGCAGGCTGGCACGTGACATGTCGCCAGTGAGGTGTTAAAAATGTCTGTGAACACTGGAGACAGCTGGTCAGCACAGAGCTTCAAAGTGGATGGAGTGACAGAATCTGGTCCAGCAGATTTCCGGGGGTTCTGTTTTTTGAAGATTTTGTTTACATCTCTCTCTTTTATGGAAAGAGTTGTCACTGAGGAGGAGGAGGTGGAGGTGATCTGTTGGGTGGTGTTGTGGGGGGTGGATGCATGACTGTCCCTTTGTCTGTCGAAACGACAGTAGAAGTTGTTCAGGTCGTTGGCTAACTGTCGGTCGTATATTAAATATATCTCTACATTCGCACCTTATATATATATATATATTATATATATAGATATATACATATAGATATATATGTATATATATATATATATATATATACATATAGATATATACATGTATATATATATATATATATATATATATATATATATATATATATATATATATACATATATATATATATACATAATATATACATGTCATAATACGCATTTTCAAAGAGCAATACTTAAAATCACTGAATAATAATAACAATATTTTATATAAAAATATAATATTTATATTATATAATGTTATAGTATTTTAATATAAAACTTTGTGTTTATCATATTAATATCTAATTGCAAAATATATAACTTTGTATAGTTATATACAAAGTGCAGTTTGAGTTCAGTTTAAATAGTTTTCAATCTGAGTTAATATGTGTTATCTGACTGAAAGGTCATTTTAATATTTATTTTGTTTTTTAAAGGGTTATGTTAGAGATTATTGTCATATTACCTTTGACTCGTCTTCCTTATAATGAGATCTGAGGTGTTTAATATTAATATTAAAATTTGGTTCTTACAGTGTCGAATGGAGTTCAGTTATTCCATAAATGTGGTTTTACCGCCCATTTTCATATTCTCCCTTTGCAGATACACCAAAATGAAAACAGCCACTAACATCTACATCTTCAACCTGGCTGTGGCTGATGCCCTGGTCACTACTACCATGCCCTTCCAGAGCACTGACTACCTGCTCAGTTCCTGGCCATTTGGCGAGGTGGCGTGTAAGGTCTTCATCTCCATCGACTACTACAACATGTTCACCAGTATTTTCACCCTGACCATGATGAGCGTGGATCGATATATTGCCGTGTGTCACCCAGTCAAGGCCCTGGATTTCCGCACCCCTGTGAAGGCAAAGATCATTAATGTGATCATCTGGGTGCTCTCCTCAGCTGCTGGGATCCCTGCCATGGTGCTGGGCAGCACCAATACCAACAATGGTAAATCAGTCTTAGTCCTGTTCTTAGATTTTTCCTTCATTTTCTAACTGCCAAACTTTCATTGTCCTTTCATTTAAGAATATTTGCCCCTAGTTATTCTAATTGACTGCCTCAATTTATTGAACAAGACCTTCTTAATAAAAGTCTAGAAGAGCTGCTAGTCTTGACAGGAAAATTGTTTCTAAACTGACATTCACTTTATGAAAAGCTATTAGATCATTATCTCATCATTTTAATCTGACCTGAGGACCTTTCTAAAGACAAACATTTATCTCTCGGTTTTACATTACTTTCCTTTGAATCTGCCCACATTTTGTCAAATTACAACATCACAATATAAAGTGCTTTAATGGGATTTTATGTGACAGACCAGCACAAATAGTGTATGTTTGTAGTGTGTTTGTAAACTGAAAATGACAAAAATCCCAAAATAATTTAGAAAACATGAAAAGTAAAACCTGGTGGTGTTTTAATTCAGGCCCCTTTTCTGATAGCCCTGGAAAAAGTAAAGGAGCATCAAACTACTTATTGTGTCCAGGAAATAACTTTAAGACAAAGAAGTTGAATTCTGAAAAGGCACCATTTTTTAGTTACATAAAAAAATATATATTCTATATATGAAGGAGACAAAGCAAACTTGAGCAAGAAGATAACATGGTATGGTATCATAAAAATTATTCTTGATTGGTCAAAAGTTAAACCCTGCCCATAATTTTTAAAGCAAAATGTGTGAAATCTAAAATGATGGTTGCAGCATTATGCTTTTAGGATGCTCTAATCCAGCTGGTCAGAGTTCACCAAAATGCTGGAGATAAAAATTTAGGGAAAACGTGAAATAAAGGAGAAAATATCACAATACAAAACTGGTCTAAGCAAACTCTAAAAGAGTTGCACCTAAAGTTGCAGCAAAGTTCGGGGCCCCAGAGAGACATAGCTAAGATCTCCTTTGCATGTCTGCACCTCAGGGAGTAGTGCAGCATAATTTAACAGGCATTTCAAGGTTGTTGACAAAAATATTATCAGACATGTGGTTAGAGTACTCACCACGAAGGTTCAACATGGCCAAAAGGGTTCTAGAGCTCATTTCTGTCTGAAAAACTACAATGTTTAAATCAAGATTAATTCCGTTCTTAGTATACACTTTTGGTACCAATGTAAAGGTAACACATCATTTTTTTTTTCTTGTTTAAGGAATGATGCAAATGTTACAATTTGTGATTTATTGCATTCATAACCCACCCGCTGTAGCTCAGAGACCCCCATACTGAAGACCTTCATGTTATTCCATCAGATTTACCAAAATGTTGAAAAAATACTATGAAGTTTGTGGGTGAAACACAACAAAATGTAAAAAAAAATGTTAAGATTTTTAAGGCAGTTAAAAAGATTGTCATGATCTACAGAAGTGTGTGAATAAGAAGATAAAAAGATTTTTTACAAATCTGTTAACCACTGATTTTTTGTTTTGTTTAGCAAAAGTCTATTTTTTTAAAGGGGTCCAGTTGTATACTATGAGTTAATAATTCTAAGCCAGGAGCTCACTTAGTCAGCATAAAAAGGTTTTCTGATTAAATTATCTTGCCCCATAGGCTTATTATCTGTTATTTCTGTGTTTTAAAAATTTTTAGTCTATTTTTCAGTAAACATCAGCATTTTTTCTTACTATTTATCATTAAAAGACCAGGTGACTCAAAGTAAAGTATTAACTTCCCTATCGGGGGTTTTGACAGAAAAAACAAAAGTAAAAAAAATCAAGTGTGGAAAAGTGTAAAACAATATCAAATGTCTAGATGGACAAGACAGAAGCAATCCTTTGAAAACATAAACATTGGTATTTACTGAAGCAGGGGCTAAAACTGCCAAAGCTACATAGGTGTGGAATAAGTGAGTAAGTACTGACAGCAAATGGCAAAGTTTATGTCTGCTGGTCACTACTTGCATATACTATTATCGCTTGGCTATTTTTCTATATCTTGATATTGAAATTCAGTTAGGCAGTATGACTGGTCCCCTTTCAAATTTCTTAAGCCTTATAGCTGTTCTGCTGTTTGATCACATTATTTAATCTAATTATTCTGTAACTCTTCCATGATAACAGGGACCACAGAATGTGCTTTACAGTTCCCTGAGCCTTACACCTACTGGGACACCCTGATGAAGATATGTGTTTTCATCTTCGCATTTGTGGCGCCCCTTATCATCATCTCTGTTTGCTACACCCTGATGGTGCTGCGACTGAAGAGCGTGCGCCTCCTGTCAGGCTCACGCGAGAAAGACCGTAACCTACGCCGGATCACTCGCCTGGTGCTGGTGGTGGTTGCTGTCTTTGTGGTGTGCTGGACGCCCATCCACATCTTCATCCTTGTCAAAGCGTTGTCAGCCAACATACCCGAGACCACCGCCGTCATGGCTGCCTACTTCTTCTGCGTGGCACTGGGCTACACCAACAGCAGCCTCAACCCCATCCTTTATGCTTTCCTGGATGAGAACTTTAAGAGGTGCTTCAGAGACTTCTGCTGCCCTGGAGGGCGGGGTCAGGGTGACTGTCACGGGGTGAGCAGAGTTAGGAGCACGCTGCGGGATCACACCTGTGCCACTGAAGGGAGGGGAGATGGGAGACAAGCCAGGCCCGTATGACTAGCCATGAACATGTCCTCCAGGCCTTACCAAAGCTGGGAGGACTCTATTGACCTGTGTCTAACTCAAATCACTACAACGATCTAAGAGGAATCAGTATTTCCTTAATAAATCCAATAAAAGACCAAAACCAACAATGATTTCAACTTTCCCAGAATTCCACAATGCTATCAATATTCTAATGTATTGCCCATAATAATGTAACTCTAAGTTGAAGCTATTTTATATATTAACATTTTGAACATCCCATTAAGTCATAATCTGAACATTTTCAAACCAATCCTAGACATAGACTCCAATATGTCAACGAATAACAAAATCCACTTGTACAGCCCAAATGTCATTGATTAGGATAGGAAAAACCTAAACAAACTCTGGAAGTCTTGTCACTGAGATCAATCTAGCTGCCGATTTCACTTTCAATGTTACATTATGATTACCTTCATATTCAATTTTGGATACACAGAATAGTTGCTAACTTTGCTAAATTAGAAACAGTGTGGGAGCAGTTTAGCTAAAATGAAGAGGTTTGCTTATTTTAGGCAAGAGACCAAGAAGAATAGTTAAATCTGAAAACATTCATGACAACATTTAACATTCTGATTACGTTAGCTGTGCTGATACTGGCATATTTACATTGATGCTTTAAGCTTTCATGTGGATAAACGTGGATTGTCCTAATTCAAATAAGTAAATAAAATTCAGATATATCATGATCAGCACATAAGTACATGTAGAAATAAGGAAAAATGGATTTGAATGTTTGCTGATTCCTTCTAAAAATTCAAATGTCATAAAACATGTTGATGGCTATCCTGACTGTTAGTAGAGGGTAATGCATAGACCAACATTTTAGATTTCATTAAAGTGGCTTTTGTGTACACTATAAGTACGCATTTAAAAAAAAGGCCAATTTAAATAGACGGGATAACACCCATTCCGCTTTTTAACTCAATATTAGTATTATTTAAAGAGTCGCTTGTCAAGGTCTTATGTTGGTTTTGGTCTTTGTATGAGATTTGTCGCATACATAGTAACTTTATTGAAATCAAACTTAGACCATAGGCATGCACGATGGTGGTCTACATTAGAGACTTTGGATGTAACCCAATCACAATGTACATATTTAATAACTGATTAACTTCCTACTGTGGAAAGCTAAAGCTAAACTGTTAGCACCTTGGCATCATTTATTACCGGTACATGTTGATGGATTTCCACTATTTGCTGTGGCTAGATGCAAATGTTTTGTTCCTTTGACCTGCATGTTCCCCAAGTGGCTGTCGCAGTAAGGTGAATAATGGCGTTCTCACATGCTCAAAAGATTAACTGCAGCTGCAGGCAGAGAGTGAGTACAATAACTCCCCTGTTCATTCTAGGGAAGGGATTTGTTAATAGTATTTTTTACAGCTTATTAACAACATATGTCAGTGATAATTTTGTGCTTTGCAGTACTACGTATTTGTGAACTGTTGTTTAAAGAACAATCTTTGTAGAATATTCACTCTCCACTCAGGAATCATTCTCTGTCAATCGCAAATGAAGCGAGGTTCTTGATCCTTGACCAGACAGTTGACTCTGAAGGCAGTTGGCAGTGGAAAACAGATCAGCACTTTCGGTCTTCAGAGAGAAACTTTGCATCATAATGAGGTGTTCTCTCGTTGAGACTCTACCTCACAACCAAGCATTTTCAACTGTGAGATTTTGGTGCTGTGCACAATCCATGGACATTTCATCTTCTTCGTCTAAAAGTATGATTAACATATGTACAGTAGAGGGCTTCAGAGCTAAAGTCAATGACTTTATAGCATATGTGCAAAATAAAAGACATCCACACATTTTTAATGAGAACCACATTATCTGGTTGAGTGTACATTTCTGCTTAAATTGTATCGTTACAGGTTAATATTTGTGAATTTGTGAATGTATGATAAAGGTTAATAAGTGAAACTGAATGGTTGCTAACTAAATAAAAGGGCAGCATTCTTTATTGAAACCTTAATAGCCGCCAACCTCCTCATTTATACAATTACCGAAGTTTTCATCATGTTCATGAAATGTATTTGATGTAACCAAGTTTGAATTGTATTAGCAGAAATGTATATCATGTTTTTTATTATATCTTGCAAAATAATCCTTTTAATGGATTTGCCGCCTTGCTTTTTTGAATGCTGTGAAAATAGTGGTCCGTTTGATTAGATAAGATATTTATTCTATAAATTTGCTTCAGGATTATATTACTGCAGTAGTTCTATTAAAAAGTTGTTCTTGTGCCTTGTTTTTATGCCTTTAGCCACTATAAGACTTATTTTTATCATTGTAACTTAGCAGAGAATCAGTTTTACAAAGGATATCCTATTTTAGTCACTGTTGTTCATTCATTGAACAAAATCCTTTAATATGAACCAAGCTCTGAGTCTCACACATGCAGTAATTATTGTTCCATCTGATATCTTGATGTATCTCTTAGCTTTGGGTGTCAAACATTGTTTTGTAAATGCACTATAAAGTGACAATAAAGGTGTGAAAAAATAAAGTTGGAATTTCATTGGCATTCTGACTTTAAAAGAGGATTCAGTTGCTAATCATATTCATTTAGGTTCCAAGGAGAAATAATCTGCCATGAAATTGTTTCTCTCCTTGTCATGATTTCTTCTTTTTTTAATTTTTGCACTGCTTCATTCAGCTCTCATACAATAGTTGAGTTTCCATGGTGAGAGAGCTGCCTGAGATGGTCCTAGACTTGTGTTAATTGTTAGGCACTGAGTGCTGCAGCCTTGCACAGGAATTAGAGAACAAAACAAAGAAATAGTCTCAATGCAAGAAGCTCAAGGTTATTTCAAATCAGATTTACAAAAAAGAGAAGAAAATGGGAGGAAGAAAGGATCCTGAAGGAGTGACAGATGTGCAACATTCTTAGTTTTCACATGATTAAGTCGGAATTCTGCAAAAAAAAAAATCTTTACCACTTAATATCTCGTTTATTGCATTCAAAATAGCAAGAATTAAGTAAAATGTAAAACGTTATGTCACCATAAGAATAAACAAGAGGAAGAGAATAATGGAAGTTGGTTTAACCATGTTATAATCTAAATAGAAATCATTTTTGATGGTTGAAAAGTTTTAAAGCTTTATTTTACCAGTACAGCTTTTTTTTGGATAGCAATTAATGAAGAGCCAAGTATCAGCTGCGCGTGTGTGCAATGCAAGACCCAAAACACAAGCATAAAGTAGATAGAATTATGTAAAAGAGTTTCAATAAAACTAAAAAGACAGAGAAACAAAAAACATAAGTATTGGGACAGCAAACACTGCATCTGAAACAGGATGGAATAAAAATGTTTTGGACATAAACATCAGGGATAAAACGGGGTCAGACAAAAAAAAAAAAAAAAAAAGGAGAAAATGATTGGAAAAGAAAAAAAGAACTATGTTTATTTTCCCACAGTGGGGAAATTGAATGAAACACAAATAAAAAGATGGAGAAGCAGATAAAAAATAAGAATAAAAGAGAGAGCAGTACCGGAAAATCCACACAATCAGTAAAAAATATTAGACAATACTCAAGGACAGGGTTTCAAAGAAAATGGACCTAAATAAATTACACAAAATAAAAAAAAGACCTAAAGAACTGGTTTATTGATAAAATTACTCCGCATTTATGTTGTCCATCCTTTTATTTCTAGTTCTACCCTAAAAAGGGGCTTATTATTGTTATCCTTTTCCTCAGCAGAGTGATTGGGCTCCATACATTACATGTCTGGGTCCAGACATCTATCGAGGAACTTATCACAGCTTCTTCTATAACCACGACAGCTCAGATCTTTTTTCACCCTGACAGATCAGTAGATGTTTCCCCAATCCATCTTTCCCTCCGCCTGCTTCATTCGACCATCACTCCTATGCAAGACACTTGAACTCCCCTATCTGAGGCAGTGGGCATTTTTATATTTAAGAAATCGTGACCTCACACTTCTTCAAGAACTATGTTGAAATAATATCAATAAAATATAGGTTTGCATTTTCTGCCACCATAACTGTATTATATGAAGATCATGCTGGGTGTTTTTTGTGTAAAAGAAAGCAGATTTAGAGGAAATATAAACTAAAGAGCTTTGATGTTTCTGTAAAATTACTGACCAATACTGTAGTTTGGACTCAAGGTTCGGTTAGGATAGCAGAGTCGAGTCGATGCATTCAAGCTGTTAACTGCAGTTTTTCGTTCAAGGCCACCTGCTGGGATGATTAAAAGGCTCCACCTCTCCTTCATCTGAAATGCTATTGATATGCTTTAGGGCAATTAACATTCTGACAGAGTTCCCTGCATTGCAAATTCACTGTTGCAAATCCACAGTTGCCTTTCACATATTTATACAAAGTTTAAAGATTCATTACCCCCCCGTTTCTCTAGTGTCATGATGTGACAGCAAGTCAATTCGATTTCAAGTCATTTCCTTTTCCAATTAGGTTGTGCTACCAAAATGAGTGAGAATATCTGCTGAAAGTTTTATGAAACTATTATTTCATTGATATGGTCTTACTTTGAGTGTTCGTTCTCAAAAGATTTTTTTTTATAGCTAACCCACTAAGTGACTACACTAAAAGGGGGGCAGGACATAAAATAAGGCAGATTTGAAACCGTTTTTTTTTTTTTTTTTTTTTTTTTTTTTTTTTTTAAGGCCAAGGTGCTTTTAAAATACCATTTGTCAAAGTTTTACATAAATGAAAACTAAGTTCACCCTGAAAAGAACAGTGAACTCTTAAGGATGTCTATATCTGAGTGGTAGGGACCACCACTGTGATGCAGAGCCTTTGGCTTAGAGTTGCACTCCTGCAGAGTTTTTCTTTCACTTCTACATCTTTCAAATCCATAGTTCGGGAGAAGCTGACATTAGTGAAATCCTCCTGAACAATGAAGTTTTTTTTTTGCGGCAGCAGCAGCAACCCTCAGCCTTATCGGTGTAGTGATTTAGAGAGGGGAGGAAATTAAGTCAATCAGTCCTTGGGTGCATTGATGAAGCTGTCAACTCAAATAACAAAAGATTAAAGCATTTTTTTCTTCTATTGGTACATGTCTCTCAAAGTGAATGTAAATGAATAACATTTTACATTACAGCAGGTTGCATAACAGACTCATTTAAGCAAAGGTAAAAAATGTTGCACATGAGGTGTGTTCCAAAGAAATCACAGATTAACGCATAAGTTTAAACTTTCCTAATGAGTGGGATGTGTTCTGATTTAAAGCAGTGATAAATATGATTTATGGGTGATTGCATCATGTATTGGTTTATACATTCTTCATCAGTTCTCTCCTTAAACTTAGAGACTATTTTTCTTGTTATGAACAATATCAGCTGGGACCTATTTTGTTTACTTCATTATCTGATGAGGTCAGAAAACAGTTTTGACTTTTGGTTAGACATCTGGGAATAGATTTTGGTTCGACACACACACACGTTGAATGGTGTTGTGTTTTTAAAACACAACCTGCCTGTGTTTTTGTGGAAGAAGACAAACATACAGTAGGAAAGACCAGAATATGATTGGGTTCAACATTTCCAAGGCAACAAGCATTCAGAAGCCAAAGTAAGGGTCAAATAATTTAGAGAATTTTTTAATAACTGCAAATAGTGACTAGAATTTTAATCTTTATTCTAATATATAATTTAAAATAATCAGATGTTTTAAACAGGAAATAGAGTAAACATAATCCAAATAAATATTAAAACTGCTTCAACAAAATTATCCTGTTTTGTTCAAATTAATTCAGTTTATTTATATAATGTAAATTCATTACACAAGGAAAAATTAAGGCACTTTGCGGAGGCAATTCTATCAGAATATACAGTCAGATTGGTTAGACGTTTTGTAAGGAAAACCAGCTGATTGCATCAAGCCAATGACTTTGAAGGATACATTCCTCCTGGAAGAGTCTACAACAATCCCTTACACCATGCATACAGTGACAGTGGAGAGGATAACATTTTTTTACTTTAAACAGGAAGAAAGCTCCAGCAGAAACAGGCTCAGTGTGAGCGGCCTTCTGCTGATGCCGACTGGGGTTCAAGAAGACACACAAAAGGAGCATATAAGCACTGATCCATAAATACCAGTTAAGCAGAAGAGCTATGAGCCAGTTTCATGCCAAAAGGGATGAAAGACAGACATACAGTTACAGTAAAAGCTGCATTTCTAGCTATGTCTAGGTGAGAAACAGGACTGAGCACTGAACAAGGGCCCAACACTATCATCTTCATCTACAATCTAAGGTGTTGATGGTAGCAGGCCACCTGGTGTTTCTCTCAAGGATGGTGTCAGAGTAGAACAGGAATAGACCAGATGAAGCAACTATGATGAGAAAAAGCATAGAGAGAATAAAGTTAGGGGTTGAACTATACTGTAGAATTGGAGAATAGAGACAGAATGAAACAGGAGGATAAAAATGGTGCTTATGTCCTCCAGCAGTCTAAGCCTATAGCAGCATAACTATAGAGATAGCTCTGGATAACCTGAGCCACTATAACTATAAGCTTTATCAAAAAGGAAAGTTCTAAGCCTTGGCTTAGAAGCAGACTTTTTCTGCCTCACAGACTACAACTGGTAGTTGTTTCCATAGGAGAGGACCCTGATAACTAAAATATCTGCCTCCCATTCTACTTTTAGAATGTAAACCTGTAGATTGAGAGTGAGGTGCTATGTTAGGAACATCATGATCAGATCTTTGATATAAGACAGCAAAGCTTTATACTTGAGGATTACTTTTAAATGCTATTCTGGATTTGACTGTAAGCCAATGAATAGAAGCTAAAATAGGATCAATATGATCTTTGTTTTTAATTTTCATCAGACATCTGCAGAATTTTAGATCAACTGAAGGCCTTTGACAAGTTTGTGGACTGCTTGACAGTAAAGAATTACATAGGTTCAGCTTTGAAGTAACAAATCCAATACAATATATTGTATCAAATCCCTTAGAGGGGGATTTTTAGGCAGTCCAAAACTCAGCAGCTCGCATCATTTCTAGAACCTCCTCTTTCCATCAAATCAGCCCACTCCTACAGCAGCTCCACTGGCTCCCTGTCAAGTTCAGAATACAGTTCAAAAACTTGTTACTTACTTTTAAATTATTCACAATCTTACCCCTCCCTATCTCTCCGATTTACTTCAAATTTCAACTCCTTTTCATACTTACATCTTCCTCTACTACCCACCTCGTTATTCCTTCCGCCCATCTTAGCACTGTGGTGAGCAGAGCCTTTTCTCGGTCTGCACCCACACTCTGGAATTCACTCCCACCTGACATCTGCAAGACTAAATCTTTATCCTTAGTTAAATCAAAACTCAAAACCCACCTGTACAAGATTGCTTTTTCATTATGACTTTTTTTTGTTACTTTCCTGTGTGTGGTTTGTGTTGTTTCATTTAGCTATGACAATGTTCCTTTTTTTATTATCTCCTATTGTTTTTACCTGTACAGTGTGTCTGAGTGTTTTGAAAGGTGCTACAAATAAAATGTATTAGTATTATTATAGATAGATAGATAGATAGATAGATAGATAGATAGATAGATAGATAGATAGATAGATAGATAGATAGATAGATAGATAGATAGATAGATAGATAGATAGATAGATAGATAGATAGATAGATAGATAGATAGATAGATAGATAGATAGATAGATAGATAGATAGATACTAAAATTCTTGATTGAAACCTTCTCTTCGTGTCAGCCTCGTTGCAGAGGTGAACTAACAAAGACAGATGATGGATGATTTTTGTTGGGACAAAAGGTTTTCCTTAAACCCTGCAGTGCCTCACCTCACCACTAGATGGAAGCAGCTGGTCTATTCGCTGATTGGTCAGCATCCTTCACCAACCAATCATGTCGATTTGCCTGCGGACCGTTATTTCCGGGTGTTTCCAATGCAGGAATCCTCTCCGTTTGATGTTTATTGTGTAGTAAAAGGAAAACACACACCCACACAAAACCTGAACGCTCTTTGGTCGTGAAAGGTTTTGAAGATGAACAGAATATTCGGTCGCGGGAAGCCCAAAGCGCCTCCGCCGAACCTGTCGGACTGTATCAGCACTGTGAGTAGTCAGCCTCAGAGGTATTGTTGTTTATGACTGCATTATGTGACCAACGATGGCGTTACTTGGCTAACACGGCCACAGAAATCCGGTCAATACCTGGCTAATTACCTTGCACCTTACTGTCAATTCCTCCCGCTGGCATATAACACAAACAAAGTGTCCTTTTACGCTCGACCCTGCTGCTGGGATGTGGAAGATTGATGTGTTTGTTCACCTCAATTATTTGAAAAAAAAAAAAAAAAAAGCTTTTACCATAGGGACCCCCATTTCATCATTCTGCTTCATTCTCTCTCTGTTCTCCTATTCTGCAGAATCTGTTAGTTCAATCTCTAACCTTCTGCTCTCTCTGCTTTTCCTCAGAGTAGCTTTGCCTCGTCTGTTCCTGTTTGGCTGTGACGTCATCCTGGAAAGAAACATCAGCTGTGCTGCTTCTATCAACACCCTTGTTTATAGATGTTGGAGATCGGCCTGTTTTCCAGTGTGGTCCTGTTTCTCTGACCGTGACTGAGTGGATGTGCTTTCTTCGTCCTCTGGCATGGGAGCTGCCTTGGAGCTCGTCTGCCTGGCTGTGTGTTTCCTGGACGGGGCCGCCTTTTACAGCTGCTTTTTGTATCTCTGCTTCTGTCTCCTTGAACCCCAGTCGGCCTCGGCAGATGGCCGCTCACACTGAGCCTGGTTCTGCTGGAGGTTTCTTCCTGTTAAAAGGGAGTTTTTCCTCTCCACTGTCGCTACAAGCATGCTTAGTGTGGGGGATTGTATTTGAGTCAATGAGTCAATGCAATCAACTGGTTTTCCTTAGATAGAAAACTTTGTATCAATTTGATCTGGTTGAACTGTAAAGTGCCTTGAGATGACATGTGTTGTGAATTTGGCGCTATATAAATAAACTGAATTGAATTGAATTGAATTACCTCTAATGCACACATACTCACAAAAGCGTCTGATTTTAAACCCAGGATGCTGACAATCATTACCTCTAATTGATCTCATCCCCTCTCAGGTGGATGCCAGGGCAGAGTCCATTGAAAAGAAAATAGGCAGGCTCGATGCTGAGCTCCTGAAGTACAAAGATCAGCTGAAAAAGATGAGAGAAGGACCCTCCAAGGTATGGAAATGTCCTCAAATCGCTTCACTTTATGAAGAAAACGCATCAAGCATTGATGTTTTATTTGTTTTGATTTTTGAATGCAGAATATGGTGAAACAGAAAGCAATGAGAGTCCTAAAGCAGAAGAGAATGTGAGTATATTCGGACATGCTGTCGATCTGCATCACTTTTACAACTGGACATTGTCTGCAGACTTTTGGTCTGCAACCTTCCGGTCTGCAATCTTTTGGTCTGCAGCCTTTTGGTCTGCAGCCTTTTGGTCTGCAGTGTTTTGGTCTGCAGCCATTTGGTCTGCAGCCTTTTGGTCTGCAGTGTTTTGGTCTGCAGCCATTTGGTCTGCAGCGTTTTGGTCTGCAACCATTTGGTCTGCAACCTTTTGGTCTGCAGCCTTTTGGTCTGCAGCCTTTGGTCTGCAGTGTTTTGGTCTGCAGTGTTTTGGTCTGCAGTGTTTTGGTCTGCAGCGTTCTGGGGCCTGTTTCAGAAAGGAGGTTAAGTGAAAATTCTGAGTTTGTTAACGCTGAAATGAGGGAAACTCTGGGTTTTCTGTTTCAGAAAGGGAGGTAAGTTAAACCTGAGAAAGCAGAGTAAGTCAAGCCCGTTTCTGAAAGAGAGGTAACTTATACTCAGAGTCAGTTACCATGGCAATTTACTCTGTGAACCTAACCTGGTCGGGAGCAGGTTTTCTTCAGAAAATCCAGAGTTTATTTTGGTCTCCTCCCCTTTTTTAAAGAGGAAGTGGTGTTTACACACCTCATTGATTCTTTGGGGACATACAGTATTCATTGCACACATTTCAGTCACGTAGAGCGCATCAAAGGGAATGAAATGGCATGTCCTTTTATGGATGATCCTGTTTGTAAAGCCAGGTAGCTACTCTACTCCCATGATGTGCTCAAGGCTTACCTGCTTGAAGTTTGTTTTTATATTTCATTTTCAGCTGCTGCCATGTTCTTTTGATGCCTGCAGGATTGCACCTATCCATGAAAACTAAATTAGGTTTAATAAAATACTGTTCTTCCAGTTTCACCTCTGATATTATAACGGTTGGGTAAGTTACTCTAAAATAGTTCTTAATTACTAACTACAAATTTTATCTTCAACAAGTCTAATTAGATTAATGTAATAATTACTGTCTCTAGAAAGTATTGGTCTACTTACTAATTTGTTTTACTTTCTTATTAATTACTTTCTAAATCCCAAATCAACCTCAACCACTTGAACAATACAAGGAGAGACAAGAAACTGCACTTCTAATGCTTAAAATAAACAATATTCAATTGCATGAATTAATCTTAAATTGACCAAAGTGTGTAACTAAAGGGAGAAAGTTCAAATCAAAATATACCTTTTAAAATTTGATATTAAATCCACTATTGTTTTATAGTCTTTAATTTAATTACAGTATTTATATGACTTAAGTAACTTAATTCATTACACCCAACACTGTATAAAAGTAATTAAAATGTAAACTTACACATTGACTCGAGCAGCTATTTTCACCCAAGCTAACTCTCTCTCCTTCGCCGCTGCAGCCGTGTTGCTTTTTTTTTAAATACATGTTCAAATTCTGCATATGCTTGCATAAGCACATCCAGTTCTGCTGGTGAGAAATATGCACACCTTTTTTTGTCTGACGCTGTTGCCATGGTGACTCGTAATATCTGTGCTCAATTGATAATGGCTTTCTATAGTTGTGGTGCACACGCTTAACCCAGAGTCAGTCAATTTAGAGTTGATTGAACTAACTCATTTCAGCTGTTCTGAAACCCAAAACTCAGAGTTTCCAATCTCAGGATAAGTCAACTCAGAGTTCAAGTTTTAACTCAGAGTTGGTTGAACTTCCTTATTGAAACAGGCCCCTGGTCTGCAACCTTTTGGTCTGCAGTGTTTTGGTCTGCAGTGTTTTGGTCTGCAGTGTTTTGGTCTGCAGCGTTTTGGTCTGCAACCTTTTGGTCTGCGGCCTTTGGTCTGCAGTGTTTTGGTCTGCAGCGTTTTGGTCTGCAGCCTTTTGGTCTGCAGTGTTTTGGTCTGCAGTGTTTTGGTCTGCAGTGTTTTGGTCTGCAGCGTTTTGGTCTGCAACCTTTTGGTCTGCGGCCTTTGGTCTGCAGTGTTTTGGTCTGCAGCGTTTTGGTCTGCAGCCTTTTGGTCTGCAGTGTTTTGGTCTGCAGTGTTTTGGTCTGCAGCGTTTTGGTCTGCAGCCTTTTGGTCTGCAGCCTTTTGGTCTGCAGTGTTTTGGTCTGCAGCGTTTTGGTCTGCAGCCTTTTGGTCTGCAGCCATTGGTCTGCAGTGTTTTGGTCTGCAGTGTTTTGGTCTGCAGTGTTTTGGTCTGCAGCATTTTGGTCTGCAGCCTTTTGGTCTGCAGCCTTTGGTCTGCAGTGTTTTGGTCTGCAGTGTTTTGGTCTGCAGTGTTTTGGTCTGCAGCGTTTTGGTCTGCAACCTTTTGGTCTGCGGCCTTTGGTCTGCAGCGTTTTGGTCTGCAGCGTTTTGGTCTGCAGCCTTTTGGTCTGCAGCCTTTTGGTCTGCAGCCTTTTGGTCTGCAACCTTTTGGTCTGCAGCCTTTTGGTCTGCAGCCTTTTGGTCTGCAGCCTTTTGGTCTGCAACCTTTTGGTCTGCAACCTTTTGGTCTGCAACCTTTTGGTCTGCAGCCATTTGGTCTGCAGCCAAGGTTCTCTAATGTTCAAACTTCACTAAGTGCTAGTGGCTGCTTATTGGTGGGGGTTGATTACAAGAGCATTTTTTTTGGCATAAGTGGAGCTTAATGAGGGCTCCATCATTTCTACAGCAGAGGCGTAGCCAGAAAATGTTAATAAGGGTGGCCAGGCAATAACCAATGTACACTGAGGGGTGGCCGAAAATGGATTAGCGCCAGAACCTCAGGGTCAATCCAACTGTTCCAGTAGGAAAATTAACGATCAAAACATCCATGTTTTCTAAATAAAGACAAACTATACTTTCCCACAGCCTTTTTACCAACAAATAGACGCATATATTTAAACATCCGTAATTTCTAGATAAAAGGTATAGTGGATAAAACTCTTTCAGTTTTGAGTTTGGGGACATCAATCTTTTCCATCGTCATTACTTGCCTATTACCGGTAGTATCAATAAACATTCTGCATAAAATTGATATTTACAAGCACTAATATCGACATAAATTGATTATTTGATACATTTCTATTAAAATTGTAAAAAATTGACTCGATAGACACATCATTTTCTCTTTACCCCATATAACACAAAATTTAGTTCTGAAAAGTGCATGAATTCTGTACTTATCATCTTTGATTTCCTACTGTACTGTGATGCAACGCTGCAATTTCCCCACTGTGGGACAAATAAAGGATTATCTTATCTTATTTTATCTTATCTTGATATTGTAAACTGATGTGCATAAATAACCAGACAAAATTAAGCTCCGCCCCAGTTCTACAGTAAAACCAAATAACTGATTCAGTTTTAGCACAGAGAAAAGTCCTGGTAGAAAGTTGGTGCTGCTCATTTACATATGCACAATATATATATTTAATGCTCTGAACTTCCATATCAATGCGTTTTTTCTTTTTTTTTTGCACCATTTTTTTCTCCCAGAGAAGGAGAGAAATTGAAATTTCAGTAAAGCTGTACAAAATGCAATTTCTTTTCATATACAACTCTGTGTATACAAAAGGACAATAAAAGTTGTCTAAGTAATTTCCAAAGAAATCTTAGATGGAGTTTTGTGGATGTAGAGAGCTCAGTAAATAGTGAGTATTAATTTTGAGTGTTAACTGATTGTTAATGGTAAACTGTAACAGTAATTTATTTTATAGTAAGCTCTACAGCCAGCACTCTTCCCAATAAACCAAATAATCTGTTGGATCTTTTTGAACAGATCTCCATGTTTCCACATTATCTCTGTGTAAAAAAAAAAGACCAAAAAAATAAAACAACAAAAATCTATGCATAGGATCTACATCTATTAATTGTTTCTGTGAAGGGCATTGTCATTAATAAAGAATAATTAAATATTTTTCTATTTTATTCTGCTCCGAACTAATATTTTCAATGCTCCAACAGGCCTGGAAAACCCTTTTGATGTCTTGCTCGGACTTTGAATAGGTGTTGCTTTAGGGAGCGTCAGGATGAAGAGGCGGAATCGAAGGAGGCCTTTTGCTTTGCCCTAAATGTTACGGATCGATCTGAGGGTTATGAAGTCCTAACACGGGTTGTGACTAGCAATAGGATGTCAATCTAAAGATAATCACGTCCTATTTTTAAGTTCAGTGATGTGGGAGAAGTTTATATCCTGTTATGGATCTTAAAGCACTTCTTTAGGGGGTATGCAGAAGCTGCGGCATTTAAGAAGCATTATTGTTTCATTTAAATACCTTAACATGTTTGAAACAACCATGTTTTTTTCCCACAGGTATGAAGGTCAAAGGGAGCAACTAGCACAGCAGTCATTTAATATGGAGCAGGCAAACTACACAATCCAGACCCTGAAGGACACAAAAACAACAGTAAGGGGCCCACATCTTAAGTAACACAATAATCAGTTCTCAGGTCTTACGAAAGTGATGGTGCTCATTTTTAAATTAAGTCAAACTTTGTGAAACAGAGCAGATAGATTTGTTTAACAAAGTTACATTGTCGTTTAAAACATCATTAAAGATTATTTTGGGTCACAGGAAGCGCGGTAGATCAATCCTTGCCACTGTTGTCCACCATTGTCCTTCAACCTTTAGCAATCTGCTATGATCCGGATTGAATCATGGCAAATGGTGGGCCATTAAATATAATCTGGAAGGACTCATTTATCAACCACATTTTAGAAGGATTTGAGAATATATACATATAAATAAAAATAGAAGTGTTTGGAGTTTGATAAAAACCAGTTAAGTTTTATATAATTCTTAAGATCTGCAGGTGTTTTAAGATACAGAAACCCTATAAATGTTGGTGTTCACTAAAGGAGCAAGAGCTGCAGAGGCATTCAGATATTGCTGGGAAGTTGATGGCTGCATGAGCATAATAATATCCATCCTTTCATCCATTATCTTACACGCTTGTCCCAATTGGGGTCGCGAGGGGTGCTGGTGCCTATCTCCAGCGCATAATAATATCAATACTGATATTAGTGATAGCAATAATATTGTACATTCTAAATAAAAACAATACA
This sequence comes from Cyprinodon tularosa, assembly GCF_016077235.1. NCBI lineage: Eukaryota > Metazoa > Chordata > Actinopteri > Cyprinodontiformes > Cyprinodontidae > Cyprinodon > Cyprinodon tularosa. The sequence goes on along the minus strand of NW_024038565.1, from coordinate 377,309 downwards.
CATAGACTGACTGATTAGAGAAAACAATCCAGATGTCTGAAGTTTTCTGTCCCAGCTGCTAGAATCCAGAGGACTGTTCCAGATCAGATTTCTTTACAATACATCCACAGCCAAGCTACATTTAAATGCATTTGCTGTCATCCCAATAAAAAGGTTTTAGCCAGTTACTTTTTCTTAGTTATTTCTTTGAAATATTTCTCACCTTGATGCTTTTTCCACTTTGCGTTCGGTAGGAACGGAGATTTTCTTTTTCCCTGATGTAGATGAGGTTGGTCTTCCACCACCCCGAGGTAACAAGTGATTGAATCAAGTTAATACATTTAATTAATTTGAAAACTTAAATAAATTACAACTGACAAACTTTATTCAATTACTTATTATCTATTGAATCAATTCATCTAAGTCACTAAACTTACTTGGCTGGGTTAGATATTTCTTCAGAAACAATGTAAATGTAAACACATTGTGACACAGAAAGAGCAGAGCTGAACCTAAAGTTACCCCTCTAAGCCTCTTATACTGCTTTATTCCACAGGCCATCGCAAGAACCAGATCTGTCCTGACTGGTCCTCTCATCAACAAGTCTTATTGTCGTGCCAGTGTCTAAATATAACTTCTTCTACCTTTGTTTTCCTCTTCCCAGGTGGAGGCAATGAAGATTGGAGCGAAGGAAATGAAAAAAGCTTACAAGGACGTCAAACTGGATCACATCGATGTACGTTTGTCACATAGTCTTTGTCTCCTGTCCTTTGACTAACATAAATTGCTTCTCGCACACAAAGCTGTTAATTACTAAGGGTAGAATTATCATTTTTTCAATGTTCCAACAAATATTTTCATACTTTGTGGAACAGGCGTAGGAAATGATTACACTTTTGAATGTAATCTCTGCTTAATGAACCAAACTAAGTTAATTTGTGCTTCCATTCACTACTAATGCAGAGGCAAGGCAAGTTTGTGGAGCACAATTCATTGCAAAGACAATTCAAAATGCTTTACATGAATTAAACAGTATAAAAGAAGAAAAACAAAAGCAGAATTAAAGCAAGTAAATATAAAACATAAAAACAGACACAGACACCCGGGTGGTGGCTGATGGACCTACAGTTACTCGACCCAGACGCTTTCATTGGGTTTTTGTATTTTCTAAAAAATGGGCTCAAGGATATATTTATTGAATGATAAGAGAGAACCATAAAACTCTAATGTTTATAATTATAGATAGACAGAGAGATGCCCTTTAGTTCATTATACATATAGGGCTGGAAAAAAAGCATTAATGTAAAAAAAAAACAAATAACAGCCATTTCCGATGCCAAAATCAATATATCATGCAGCCCTAGAAGTACAATTTCAATTCCATCCATCCATCCATCCATCCATCCATCCATCCATCCATCCATCCATCCATCCATCCCAGTAATCCCAGTAAATGTGTTTCACCTTAAATCTGCAGCTCTCCCTACACTGAAAAATATAATGTAACCGCTTTTCATAAGTGGAGCATAGGAACTAAATGCTGCTTCTCTGTGTTTGATTCTAGTTCTGGGGGTACAGAGTAGACTTGAACTAGAAGACCTGAATGGTCTGGGAGGTTGATAGATTGATAACAAACCAGTTATGTTTTGAGGTGCTGATCCATTCAGTGATTTATGGACTGACATTTTGAAGTCTATTCTCTGAGCTACAGGGAGCCAATGGTAGGACTTCAGAACCAGGCTGATTTCTTAGTTCTAGTGAGAACACGGCATCAGTTTCTTAACACTTTCTTATCGTTGATTGATCTCTTAATCTCTTAATATATCTTTCTAATTGATAGAAATATATATGAGCTATATATTTTGATCTAATTTATTCAGTAGGGGATACTGGCATTGTAAAAAACCCACAAAAAACAAGGAAGTTGCATGGACAATTGTCGTTTTGACTGATGAAAACACAACCTTGCTTCCCCAAAAATCCTTTACTTTAGTCTATTAGTCATTGTTAAAAGAAATGGGTACATGTCCCATGTTATATTTGTATTTGGTTATTCTATTTTATTTTGTTATACATCTTTATTATGGGTACCAACACATCTCTCTGTGTCTTTATGGTCTAATTTCTTTCCAAATAGGCTGTGTGCATTTTATTAAATGCAATAGAGGGTTAGCAGTAAATAAATCCAGCTGACAGGAGGGATCCAGTTTGAAACAGCTTATCAGAAGACATAGCTGGTAAACCAAATAAATTATATTGGAATTTACTTATTTTTTTTACTTATGATGGGGTTTAATATCATGCATTTCTCTTTGGGTGGCTTGGGTTTTTACTTAAACGAATAAAAGTGAATTGAATTTAACCAAAAGCAGGTGAGATCTTAGAGGATGGAGTGGTGGATAGAGCTAATCCTAGACAGCTTACCCAGTCACGATGAGACATATAGCTGTTTTCATCCTGATAGCACACGGTCAGCGTCTCGTTAAAATTAAACTTTTCCCTGTTAAAAGTGTTTATACTGAAAATGGAGACTGTTTGCTTTGGACTTGCAGGATTTACAAGACCAGTTGGAAGACATGATGGAGGAAGCTAACGAGGTACAGGAGTCCCTGAGCCGCAGCTACGGCACGCCGGACATTGACGAAGAGGATCTTGAAGCAGGTTGGTCATAAAACTTTAAAATCTTTTCGTCATATTTTGGGCAAATGGCTCCTTCGACAGACTGATCACAAGTAATGAAAGAAATGGGTCAGCAGCAGATCTCTAATAACATCACTGCCTTGTTTTTGTTTTTTTCCTCTATTGATGAGAGAAAATAATATCCTGCTTATCAGTCATGTCTGCAGGACCACTGATAGCAAATGAAGGGAGGCATATGAGCAGGACAGACCACACTGAAATGGAATGATAGATGAAATGTAAATTGGACTGGAATAAATCACTGTGTTTCAGAGCTGGATGCCCTGGGGGATGAGCTGCTGCTTGATGATGATACCTCCTACTTGGACGAAGCGTCAGCTGCTCCATCTATCCCAGAAGGAATTCCCAGCGACAGCAAGACAAACAAGGTAACAATCCCACAGGTTGATGTTATCAGCAGATCTAGTCTTACATTCAAGGGTCGCACAACCTCTATTTTATCACAGACAAAGCAGGAACCGTCCATCTTAGTTTCAGAACCAGCAACCCACCAGCAATAGAACTAACTCTTCCATCCCTTTGATTTGTGCACTAATGTCCACTAAGAGGCAACTGACGCCTTCACAGGTCAGCTGGATTTCTGCAGAAATCACACACCAACGGACTCCACCAAATGATTAAAGGACTTGTTTAGTAGCACTGGATGTGTATTTCAGGGAGATTTTAACTCTATGAATGATTTATCTTCCACTTCAGACATTTTTAGGCAAGGCAAGGCAAATTTATTTGTATAGCACAATTCAGTACAAAGACAATGCAAAGTGCTTTACATGATTAAAATATAGGAAAATAAAACAGAATCAAAGCAGGTAGGAAAAATATATATATACATAAAAAATGCAGAAACAAAAAAACATTAAAAACAGTCGGACTTAAGAAAATAAAAAAACAACTAATGATGATTAACTAATTATGTTTCAGTTGAACTTTTTAACTAGAACAGTCGAAGGCAATCCTAAACAAATGTGTTTTTAGTCTTGATTTAAAGGAATTCAGGCTTTCCGCACTTTTACAGTTTTCTGGAATTTAGGAACTAAATGCTGCTTCTCCATGTTTAGTTCTGGTTCAAGGTATGCAGAGCAGGCTGGAGCCAGAAGACCTGAGTGGTCTGGAGGGTTGATACACTGATAGCAAGTCTGTGATGTATTTAGGTGCTAAGCTATTCAGAGATTTATAGACTAACAGAAGTATTTTAAAGTCTATTCTCTGAGATACAGGGAGCCAGTGTAAGGACTTTAGAACTGGGTTGATGTGCTCTACTTTCCTGGTCTTAGTGAGGACACGGGCAGTTCTTCCTGTTGATGTATCTCATTAGAATACTAATGGGTCATGTTAAACTTGTGCAGAATTTCAAAGGGAATATAAAAGAAAAGGAGGTTTACCAAAACTCATCACAGCTTTCTGTTCACATTATGTAATGATAATGTTAGATATTAACAAAAGATGTGATATTTCTTTTAAATAAACATTTATTTTCTCTCTTTTTTTTCTCATTTGTCAAATTTGTCATTTTTTCCTAGCTTTGTATTTTATCTCACATATCAAGTCTTTCAGTAGGCTAATGTTTAATTCAGATAGAGTTGCTAATTAATTAATATGTTTATTTTCTTCTGTTTGAGCGAACAATAATTGGACAGCAAAAGGTCATTTATGGCAGTTGTTGTTTTTTTTACAGCGTATAAATGTAATAGTTGGAAGTATATGTTTGTGTGTTTTAGTTATTTACAGTCAAATAAAGAAGTGGTTAATCTAGATGATTTCTTTCTTTTTTAGGATGGTGTTTTGGTGGATGAGTTCGGCCTGCCTCAGATCCCAGCCACATAAAAGCAAAATGGAGACAGCTGCACTTCAACTGAAAACACTTTTCCATGTAGAGTAACATTTATACATGCAAACACACTGGATCTGAGAACACTACTATTCCGAAGCTGCCCTGGTGTTGGATTGTGTAAGGTTACAACTACCATGTTAGGCATGTGGCCTTTTAGATAATTATTCGCCATTGTTTTCTACCTGTTTGTCCTCACCAATGTTTTAGTGTTATTAGTTAATTTCATGGTTAATTTGTATAATTTATTAGCTTTATGTTTTGTTTAAGTCCTTATCTGATTGTTTAAGATCTCCAAGGTGGAGCTGATTTTCATTCTCTGCCTGTTTGAAATATCTGCAGGGGTACTTGAAACGTGCAAAATAAATTATGTCTTTTATCTTAACTTTGAGTTGGTAACTTATTGATTGTAATGCCTTTTTTTCTTTGTAGGGATTTTTTCTCTTCTACCTATGTATTAGAGATAGATCGATACATTAGGCAGCCGATATTTGGTTTTCTTTTCTTGTATCGATATCGGCAGATATGTCCATGCTTCAGCCGATTCATTAACACATAAAGTACTCATCTAGGCAATATGCCCCATTTGCGATCTATTGTTAATGCTTTCTTTGATCTGTTAATAAATATTTCTCTTTTTAATATAACAACTCTTTTGTATCATGTAACTGGAGGAAGAGAAAGAAATATCATCCTAAAGAATCAGCCCCACAAATTTTGACAGCAAAAATTGGGGATCAGATAAACTGATGTCAAAATAATCGGTATTAGCATCAGCCTAAAAATAAAACTGTATCAGTGGATCTTTACTATGTATTACCAATTTTTTTAAATACGAATTCTTTTGATGAACTGCTTATTTCATAGTAGTTTCTAAGACTTAAATCCAGTAATTCTGATACATGGCCAGTTTTATTTATAATATCTGAGATTATTATCTATCTTTAAGTCATATGTTTTGGATTTCCTTTGGTTTGGTTTGGTAACCTTTTTCATTGATCCCTCCCTAAGAAAAGCCATTTTTCAACCTGAAAAGAGTTGATGCACAATTTAAAAGCATTTATTTTTAAATCCTTTCTGTTATTGTGTATTAGTTCCTTACAATTAATTTTCTAACAACATTTTTGCAAAAGTACAGTACTGACCCTTGCAAGAGACGTTTATTAAAAAATGTTTGTGTTGGATCTTTGTAAAGATCCAAGATACAGTATTTTCTCTGAGTGGAAGATCTGAAAACCTGGAATGATCAGCAATGTCACCTAAAAGGTTTTTTTTTTTTCTTTTACAAGAGTCCCCTAGTTTTCTTTTTATATAAGATGTCAGTAAAAGTTAGGCGAGAAAAAAAAAAGTTACAAAAGATTAATTATTTTCTTAAGTCCTCAAAAAATTTGATATCCCTTCAATAATTTTGTGATGATCTCACACATTTACAGTTTTATTTACATATTTTCAAACCCCACTGCACACACACAAATCGAGATACAGATACACAACTCTCCACACACATTTCCAAATAATAAAGCAACAATTTTGGCCCCATAGGGCACCGTTTCATTCACAACACTTGTCCCATTAACAAGGAATCAGAAATACTTTAATTATCCCAGGTTACATGACTCCATCTGTAATAGAGTGACTATAGGAACAGTTTGATATAACACAATTTCATACAATATATATAATTAGGGGGTCCCCGCTCCATCTCGCCATCAGTTTGGTGGTCCTTGGCCTGGAAAACGTTGAAGACCCCTGCTATATGCCATCAATGTTCTTTTTTTTGTACACCATATTGCAAGGTATTTAGAAAGAAACAAAACTTTTAAAGGAAAATAAAAATACAAGTACAAGTATTACTAACCGATATACCAGAGCAGTTTTGTTGTTGTGATGGAGCTTACAAAGTTTTTGAAAAGTCAGTGGAATAGCAAACTACTTCCTGCAAAAAAAAAAAAAATGATTGCTCTTTTGTAGAGTTTTGCAAAAAAACATGGTATCTAGTTTAAGTTGAGGAATTTGAATCATGCTTTGTGAAGATGCAGTAATTTTTACACAAACTACAAAAAGTATTTGAAACATTTAAAATTCGTATGTTTTTGCAGGGCTGTATCGTAGTTTACTGGTACACTAGTAGACGGAAAGGTATAGTGACACATTAAAACAGCGTGAAATTTCCATAAAAATCCGACTCTGGTGGGACTCGAACCCACAACCTTTGAATCTCATCCTTTGAGCTTAGCTAGAAGTCCAATGCGCTATCCATTGCGCCACAGAGCCAGTTGGACGGCCCACAGTTTCTGAGAAACAACCTTTTAAATAACTCACGAGTAGTCATCCTGTTATAAATAGTTCTGAGTTCCGATGTGCAAGTACCATCCCCCCAAAAAATATAAACTATAAAAATAATGAGGCCACGTGGTATATTGTAAGGATGTTATGATTGATTTTATATGCATGTATTAGTTACCGAAAACTTCTTACAAAAAAAAATCCGAACATTGAAGTAAGTGTTTCCGGTCCACACTCCTTACCAGTTGGTGGCGGTAATGCTCACCTAACGTTTTTGCCAACCGCAATAAAAAATTTAACAAGAAGAAGAAGGAAGTGTTTCCTGTTGTCCCGGAAAAGGTTAGCAATTAGCAAATGTTAGCAGCGTAGTGTGTTTAATGTAAGGACGGGAGCCAGAGCGCAAAATGTCAGAGGAAACAATAACTGTGACAGTTGCTTACGGTAATACAATTCAAAGCATTAACCTAAAGCTGGTCATAGAATGATGACTTTTGTTTATCAGGCGGACTTTGGGCTGAGATGCTAACTAATGTAGCTCATCCTTAGCAATAATTCATGTTACAATGGAGTAAATCACTTTTAAACATTACACACTTTAAAAAGAGATATCTTGAAAATTTATTAAAAAATTAATTATGTTAGAACATGATTAATGACGCCGCTCTATTAAGCCTGCATTTGTTCTAAAATGTATTTGATGCAGTATTTTCTCCTTGTTAAGTTTCTGTGCATGTTTATATTTATATGCATGTGACATGTTTTTTGATAAATATTGCTACACTATTTAGCATTTACAGAATAATCTTTAATGTAAAAAAATATCTAAAATGAGGACTGCATTTTCAAAATATTATTAATAAAAATGTGTTAACCATAAAAAAATGAACCAGTTATGCATGGCTTTTATTTATTCTAATCAATATTAGGGTTGCAACTAATGATCATTTTACTCATCGATTGATCTTTCGATTGTCTTTTTCGCTTAATAAATTAATAATTAAACAGCTAAAAGTTCCTAAAGGAATATTTTTCTTATGCAATTTAAACTTGTTGAAACTAAAACTTTTTCACTTCAGGAGTTCTGGATATTTATATTGACAGATTATTTTTTCTTTTTAATCTTAAGTGCAAAATGTTTTTATATTTATTTTACAATTTTGGTATAGTTACTGCTTCACTGAAAAAAAATTATGCAACTGTTTTTGGCTGTTACTTAATCATATTTAGATACTTTAACAAAATAATTTCATAATAGCAGGTAAGGACATAAAACAATTGTGTTAAAGTAACTTAATATGATTAAGTAAAATGGTTGCATGATTATTTTCAGTGTTTAGTGGGTTTTTCTTTCAGCTGACGTCATCATTTAGGGTCAGATTGAATACTGCTGATTATTATTTCAAGGGTTACCCTAACCCTATTTTAAGTTTAGGGGACGTTTGTAATTATCTTTATGTCTTTAGTCATTTGAAAAACTCTGCTGAATAATCAGTACATAATTTTTTATTAAATTCCTACATTGATTCTGCTTTGATATGTTTTTATTTAAATTATATTTTTGTGTTTTTAAGGATCGACTAAGCACAGCATCACTCTAGCATGCCATGAGGATGGAACAGGGCCCACCGTTAAAGATTTGTCAGATGCTCTTAGTGAAGCTACTGGTGTCCCTCCGACCTCACAGAAACTCATTTTTAAAGGTAAACTGCTATTCAATTAGAAGTGGTCTCATAGAAGTCGAGTTCATTTTGATATCTAGCTTTAACCTGTCACTACAGGAAGGTCTCTGAAAGACATGGAAGTGACTCTCTCCAGTTGTGACATAAAAACAGGCTGCAAACTCATGATGATTGGAAAGCGGGTAAGGACTTTACACTCGCCATGTCTAAGGTCTGAGCATGTGTAAATAAGGAGATACTTACATGAATCTACAAACAGAACAGCCCAGAGGAAGAGGCTGAACTGAAGAAGTTGAAAGAAATTGAAAAGTCTGTGGAGCAGATGGCTAAAAAGCTGGAGACGGTCGATGGGGAACTAACTGGATTAAAGAACGTAAGCAGTCGATTATGGCGGCATAACTGTTGTTTACTGAGTGTTTTGTCCACAATGTGTTTCAGTAAGTTATAAACAGCCTTTTTTTCTTCTTCTTCTGTCAGGGGTTCCTCGCCAAAGACCTCCAGGCAGAAGCGTTGAGTAAACTAGATCACAGAGTAAAAATAGCAGCTGAGCAGTTCATGAAAATCCTGGAGCAGATAGATGCCATGGTGATCTGCTTTGGTATACTCTATTTATTTTCAGGGATGTTTTAATTATAGTGACTTATTTAACCTTTTTAGCTTTCTTCTCATTTTAGAGCCTCCCAGAAAACTTTGCTGACTGCAGAACGAAGAAAAAGGGCCTGGTAAAAACAGTGCAGGTTGGCGTTTAATATTATTTGTTTATTCTTAAAAGTACACCCATTTTTTAACGGCCTTGATTAAAAGGAATAACTATGATAATTTTGTGTTTATAGGATTTCCTGGCACAGTGCGACAGGATCGAGGCTTGTATATCAGACCACCTAACAAAGGTCCAATCCAAAAATCTGGCTCTGGCGGAGTAGACAACTCTTCTGTGTTGTGTGCTTTAAGTTGCTCTATGAGCAATGCAAAGATCTAAAGACTGCTTCAAGTGCGAAGCAGATCCTACTTTATTTATTGTGAGGAGTGCGATGTGTAGAAAAGATTTTCACAACAATCGTTTGAAAACACGGATGTCAGTCCCCAACATTGAGGTCTTCTGCAGTCTGTGTTCTTTCCACCCCAACACCCAGTTATTGCTTTGGACACTTCTTTAGAGGCTTAAAACAATTCTTTAACAAAATGCATGTCAGAAATCTTTTTTTGTGTGTTTGTTCCGGTTTCAAATGTCTCTTGAATTCAAGACCACATTTATTTGTTCTTACCGGTAATGTTCTGTTTTGACTGCTGGAAATACAACAGAGCAAAGAGTAATCAGTTCAGACACATACATGCTTTTCCAGATAAAAGTCCTATTTGGACAACTTTTAGGTTTCTTAATACCAATTTTATTTTGTATTTTCACATTAATCCAGACCTTAAAAAGTACCTAAATCAAACTGTAAAATTCTCTTAAATACGAAAGAGATATTTATGATTTTACGAGTTTAGGGTTTAGAACACAAATCTGCTGTTTTAATGCATAAATAAGACAAACATTTAAACCCCAACCATTGTCAGAAATGACCATTCACAAGTTTAGTTCATGTACCTCTGGATATGCATTTTTATTATTTTGATCTGACATAAAGAAACCTGAAGTCACCTGAGGTGTTTGTCGTACTTTGTGTCCTTATCTGTAGAATCGTACGGTCATGCTAACTGGTGTTAAGTTTTGTTTCTGCAAAATGAACAGAGATTCTGTCTTGTTTCAGACCACAATTTAATGTCAGAACATTACTACAAAAACACAAGTTATTTGTCTTAATTATACACCTCGTGTCAGTTTATTTCCAGCTTTCTCTATCAGGGTCTTTTTCGCCTGTCTTTTACTTACATAATTGGACCCTGTAGTGTCATCACAGATGTGCAAAAGAGCTCTGAAAAGGGGAGGGGGGACCCAGAGGTCAAGGAAGCAGCTTGAACAAATGACCTTCAGCAGGCTATACCACAGAGAAGCTTTTCATCAGCCAAACTAAGGATATAGCTGATCTAATTAAAACAGAAACCCGTTTAAAAGATTCAAATGAAGCGTAAAGTGAAGCTCGAAAGGCACATCTGCCGCCACTAATCATCTTTGTCCTTGGCGCCATGTTTTAAAATACGTGTGAAAGCTACGTAGTTGAAGTTGCCTTTCTTGTCAATCGGCGCCTCGCGGAAGAGCTCGTCCACTTCCTCATCGGTAAACCTGTCGCCCATGGTAGTGAGCAGCTCCCGCAGGTACTCCTCCTGGATCACACCTGAGAGGAGAGACGCGTTTAAATCTTTGGAGGATGGAGAATAAAAAAAGCTTGCTGAAACACTATAACTTACCTGTACCCTCTTCGTCAAAGCAGGCGAATGCGTTGCGGATCACGTCCTCTGGATCTGTGCCGTTCAGCTTCTCTCCAAACATGGTCAGAAACATGGTGAAGTTTATTGGCCCAGGAGCTTCATTCATCATGGCCTCCAGGTACTCATCAGTAGGATTTTTACCTTGAAAATTCAACACAAAAAGAAGAAAAACTTAGTATTCATCTACTTTAGTTGCGTATTCAAGGTTTCATAACTTTCTTCACTAAACTAAATAACATCTCTTTCTTCTACCATATTAAATTGCCTCAAGGGTTTTGAACTGATAGTCTGAACATGATTTTATGTGAAAAAAAAGTCACCTAATGAGGCGAGCATGTCATGGAGATCTTCTTTGTCAATGAATCCGTCTCTGTTTTGGTCGATCATGTTGAAAGCCTCTTTGAACTCCTGGATCTGAGACTGATCAAACATGGCAAACACGTTTGACGTGGCCCGCTGGGGGCGCTTCTTGGTGTTCTTCCCCTTTGCTCTTTTACTTGACATGTTGCTGGGTAGACGGACCTGTCTGCAATGGAGGAAATGCTGAAACAGTCAATTTTGTTCATTTATCAACTTGTAAATGCAAAAAGATGTCTTAAGACTAATATTTATACAGTGACTATCCACTTATGATGGAGGTATTGATAGATGTTCAAGGTAAAACCCTGCATAATGCATTTATATATATATTTATTTTTACATATATTGTTTTAGCTAATTTAGATATAAGAGAATTTTTATGGTTTAAGTTGGGCTGCAACAAGCGATCATCTTGTTAATCGAATAATCTATCGATTATTTTTTCGATTTATCGATTAATAATCAGACAACCAAAGGTTCCTTAAAGATTTTTTTTTCCAAAATAAACCAGTAGAAACTACTTTTTACCAACTTGGCGATTCTAGATTGAATATATTGACAGATGAAAAATGTTATCTTCATTTTAAATGAAACATGAACCATGCAAAAGTGCAGCATGGATGGATGGACCAAAAATTGGGTAGATTGGTGCACAGACAAATGTGTTTAATCAGATAAAGGCTTCACTCAATGGATTGACAGAGAATTGATTGACAAATGAAATGAAGAGAAAGTGTGGAGGCAAAGAATGATGAGTAGATTCAAATAACTAAACACAGACCAATAAGAAATATACTGTAAATCATTCCCATTTTTTTTATAACTTTTCCCTATATTTGTCTAGGCAAAATAACAAATACTTTCCCAGTGTGGGTAGGAAACAAATTCTGTGAGCACTTAATACTTCAGATCAAAAGTGCCAGACCTTTTAGTCTGTTTTCAAGTGTTTTTACACAGGAATTAGATAAAACAAAAAAGGGGAGTCGAATGGGGCATTCAAAGTACCTCGGAAACTTGACAATCCATATGAAACTATATCAACTCATATCAAATAAGCACATATTGACCAATAAAAAATATTGCTGGAATTACTTTATATGGCAAAAATCTTGTCACTTGTTTAAAAAAATAATAATTCTTACCAACTCTTTGTTTTTATTAAACATCAGACTAAGCTAGCGGTACTGTAACAAACATACAATATATTCAGTAAACAGTTTTTGACATATATTTGAATATGTGTGCTCTATAATAATACACATCGAACCCATTATGCTTTATCTTGCGAATATAATTTAATAAAAACATATTATTTAATGAAGTTAGCCATGTCCCCTGACCTACATTACAATTAGCTTTAGAATACTAGCTTTGTTTGGAGGAAAGATATATCGCTCTTTTCTCAGTTCGAGTAAGTTCTGTGAGCATTTTTAAATTGCAAATGAATGACCCACCTGAGAAGAAATGTAAAATGTGCAGAGAATTGCAGTAAACAAAGCTAACGGCACATCCCAGTCGGAGCGGAGCAGAGCTGGAAAGAACCAACTCTCTGGAATGTTCCATTCTCACATACCCGCATCTGTTTTTGTTTTAACCTGAAGTAATTATTTTTTTAAATAATAATCTATAGTAATAGGGGATATGCATTTTCTCGGGTTAACAGGCTACAACCATGAAAAAATAAATCGATAATAATAGGAATTAATCTTTTCTAAATGGGACAAACGGTTATATTTATTATTATTATTATTATTGTCACTAGATGGCAGCATTTGTACATAATTTGAATAAACTTCCAACATTCCTGAAATTGTTCTGATTTATGTCATAAATCCAAGTCAAATCTATTTTTTTTTGTTTTTTTTTTTTTTGTTTTTTTTGTATTCCAAATGTATGGTTCTAAAAAGGGGGTAGGATATTAATTAATATTAATTATGTCATAGAGATCACTGACATTCATGCTGATAAACTTAATTACATGTAGTAAGTGACAACACTGAGCACATGTTGTTAAGAGCTGTTGGAATTGAATCATATAGCAGGATTGTGCTTCATGCAGAGCTCTTAAGGTGCCCTAACCATGTCTCTGAAGTACAGTGGAACAGCTGAGGGGCCAGGCCCAAGGCTTCTGAAACCCTTCTCATGGTCTAAATTTAAAGCTGCCCTGTCCTTAAAAGGTCCTTGTGCCTTCTGCAGAGTGCCAGCCTTAATTTGGTTCAGTGGGCTGCTGTCCTGTCCACTGACCCTCACCCTGCTGATTTTTGCTGGATCTGAGCTTTCTTGTTTGGATTAAAACACCCATTTTTCTCTCCGTGGACTCATACATTTTTATCTGTGGTGAGTAATGCCTGGCTGTTTGTTTTTCTCATTCTAATCCATTAAATTGATGCATATTTGTGTCTTTGTACATTTCAATTTTGTAATATAGGCCCTATTATCATTTCATTATTTTGTCATTATTTCTTTTTTTTTTATATCTTTACTGCTTCCTTTTTCTAACAATCAAAAAACAGTTTTGGATCATATTCTAATAGATTGATTTGCATGTGTCTGATTTATAATGATATACTGCAATAAAGTCTAGATTATCTGCTTGCTGTTTAATTTTAAAAGTTAAGAACACATCTCTGTTGTGCAATATAATAAACTGTACACCCAATCTGTTGAGATGTTACTTGTTGAAAAACAGCAATTCCTCCGATTAACAATTTTAAACCTTAACTTTTCTACTAAATGTGTTAGAAACGTGGTTATAGTGACCATTGAGGTATTATTTTAACAAAAGGCCCTGGTTGTAGACAGTCTCGCGCTTGTTCTAGCTGATCCTCTACTATACAAAATGACAAAGGTTAGTGTCTTGCAGATGCAGCTAGTTTTCTCTTAAGTTGTATTTTTTTTCTTTAGTTGCTTTTTACCCATGCATTGTTTATAACAATGTTATAGTTCCCTTTATCTTTGTATGTCACATTTTATGCATATTATTATAAACAAATTTAATATTATGTCACACAAGGACAAGAAATACAGTAGGAACAAATCTACTTTCTAAACAAAATACTGTACAGTTATTAAAGTAGCATGATCAAAAAAGAAATTAAAGAAATGTGCAGCTGAATAGGGTGTTTTTTATGTGCAAAATATGTATGCATATTTATGCTTAAGAAATGCCAACTATTTACACTTGATGAATTTTATCAGAATTTCTTAACATTAACTTTTCTAATTATTTATTCAATGTTTATTCTTAATAAGTAGAGTCACTGAAGGACTGGGTATCTAAACCCCCAGAATTACCTTTGCATGGTGCAATAATCTGTTCATGATTGGGTTATATACTTTTTATTCTGCACCAGTAGCTTCGGTAAAAATAACTTTTTATCAAGTTGTTCTTTTACAGTAAAATATAATAAATACATGTTATAATGAATATTATAATTTGGTAGCGTAAATCATATTTGAAAAATCTTGTTATTCATCTTCCTTTCCTGATCTACACTACCACAAAATAACAGTAAGGGTGTTGGAAAAATAAAGCACTGCTGCTGAATTTAATTTATAACTGCCTGCTTCATTTAACACAGTAGATGTGGATCCTGGACAGAGCTAACCCTTCAGCCATGAAAACATAAATATTCATAACCCTGACCTGAAAAAAACAAACATATTTCCAGCAGTCACTAATTCCCTAAACCACCCATCTTAATATCTAATCACCATGCTCTGTTTTTCTCTAACCTCGAGCCCAGAAATACATCTATCATAATAACAGTGAGATTGCTTTACAGAGCGGGTAAAGTAAAGGGCAGCCGTTGTAAGTTGGCGAAGCGGCCCTTCGAGATGTCACGATCAGTGCAAGTGACACAAAAGCAGCAGCAGCAGTTGCAGCTGCGTCAACAGCTGGAAGAGAAGCAGCACTATGAGAGCAGCTATTACCTGAGCAGCAGGTCATCTGTTAGCAAGCAGGCCTTCTCTACTCACAAGACCAGCAGCCACCGGTAAGATGCTGGAAGTGCATATTCTCTGAAAAACAACAATAATTGATCTAAAATGCACTTTTCTGGATGTGGCCTGTTATTCAATATTATTCAAGGTTTTTTAAAATGCAGTTGTTCAGACATCTTCGCCTTCTCTTTAACTGTACCCTTGTAGTCTGGTTGCATTAGATGTATTTTTGTACAGAAAGAACAAAAGAAGGAAATAAGTTATTAATATAATAACGAGTTCTTGTCCAATTAATGATAAAACTATTTTCTGTCCTTAAAAATCGAGTCAGGATAATAATTTAAGTTTTAGTAATACATCTGTATGAGAAAGACTTAGTATTTTAGTCATATTTATTAAAAAAATGAATGTTGTTTTTCCATATCATGTTGGTCAAAAAACTGGATATGCATTTAATTAGATGTTTTTAGTACTATATTTTCACCAAGGGACTGGGCTTGTCTCTTGGGCAGTAACTCAAAAAAGTTCTGACAAAATGTTTTCCTACAAATGGGACATAATGACATTATTAGATTTCATTGGCAAGGTGCAATTAAATTTCTGTACAAATTAATAGCCAACTTTATTCATTATTTTGATTTGTCTTTTGCAGAGAAGTCTAGCTTCTATCATCAACTTTTGCTTTGCAATTTTGAAGGTGTCAACACTTAATCTTGCTTTGGTTTCAATTAAAAGTAACAATTCTGGTCAGATTTGTTCATCTTTACTCCTAGTTTCCTTAAAAACTGCAATATTTGTAAATTGTTAAAGCGTTTTTTGATTGGTTTCAGAAAGACAGTGTTGAGTTAAGTACTACGAATAAAGTAGAGCAACAGCTTCTTCAGTTGATCATTTTCAGTTTCAGTTGATCAGTTGATACAGCACTTATGATGATTATATTGAGCATTGTCAAAACCTAAATATTAGCTCTTCTTCATAGAGAAAGCATCCAAAATGTATTTTAAATGAAAAAAAATCTACCTATATTACATTATAGACCTATGGTTTTAAGATGTATTCTTGAAAACGATCAGCACACCTATCAAATAAGTAATAATTGTAGGAAAGAATACGTCAATCGTCAATATTAAGGTTGTCAGATACGTTGCAAAGGTCACCTTAATCTTTAAGGCATCCATTGTTTTCTTAAATTGGATGTTTTGTTTATTTTGCAGGTTTTCTAGCATATTAAGTCTTATTCATACCAATGACTATATTCAAAAACCAGGACAGCTGCCAGGCACATTACCTGAGTTTGGTCCTTTATTAATGCATCATTGTGTGTCACCCACAAATTTCAACTTCTAACATCGGAGAAGTTATTTTTTAATATTCAGTTTTGTTGTGTTTTTTATTGATATTATTTTATTTTGTAGGGTTTGTAGCAATCCTTTACATGTTGGACATGTTACTCTGTAAATCAAGTCAGGAAAAGAATTGCAGCTGTGGCAAAGACCTGCCAGGAGTATATTCATAGACAGCTGGGCTATTTCTGAACACTTCACATGAGCTGCTGCCATTGCACCAACTGTAGATACACTGTGTGGAAGACAGGAAACTGCCACAAATGTCCATTAAAGGTTAGCTCATATGATGAATCAATGGCCCATCAGGTGAAGAGCACTGCTTGTAGACGCATATGGTTTCCAGAAACGACATTTTGAGTCGACTTTTCCTCTGAATGAAAATGTTCTCCCATGAGAAACCATTATACTGCGGAAGGCACAATTTCTTCTCACACTTTAAGAACAGAAATTCTCGTTTTAAGTGGAAAACTTTTTATTCCCCTGACTCCTCATTCAACGCACCCAGTGAGTCAGCAGCGGAAGTAACTTCTTGACATGGAATAGACCTCTTTGACACTCTCTTCAGATTTATTCCTCTTTCTTGCAATCAGCATCCTGCATGACCATGATCCTGCCTCTTAAGTCGGAAACAGATATCCAACTCTATTTTCAGCTAGCTAGACAGAAGAAGGGATATTTGAAGTGAAAGCAGGGGCTTAAAGTGGACCTTTCAAACACACTTAATATCCGCAAGGCATTGTTCCATTTATAAAACTAGCTTACAAAAGGAAAGTCTGAGAGGTAAATGAGTCAGAGAGTAGTATCGAGTCAGGATGTGGAGGGTGGATGTAAATGCAACATCTTTTTTGAGTACGACTGCTGAATCGGTTGTAGATGGTTTTATGTAACCAACATGCTTATTTAAGGAAGTACAGGTGCTGGTCATAAAATTAGAATATCATGAAAAAGTAGATTGATTTCAGTAATTCCATTTAAAAAGTGAAACTTGTATATTATATTCATACATTACATACAAACTCATATATTTCAGATGTTTATTTTGTTTAATTTTGATGATTACAAATGACAACAAATGAAAATCTCAAATTCATCATATCAGAAAATTAGAATATTACTGAAGACCAATAAAAACAAAGGATTTATAGAAATGTTGGCCAACTGAAAAGTATGAACATGAAAAGTATGAGCATGTACAGCACTCAGTATTTAGTTGGGCCTCCTTTGGCCTGTATTACTGCAGCAATGCGGCGTGGCATGGAGTCGATCAGTCTGTGGCACTGCTCAGGTGTTATGATAGCCCAGGTTGCTCTAATAGTGGCTTTTAGCTCTTCTGAATTGTTGGGTCTGGTGTATTGCATCTTCTTCTTCACAATACCCCATAGATTTTCTATGGGGTTAAGGTCAGGAGAGTTTGCTGGCCAATTAAGAACAGGGATACCATGGTCCTTCAACCAGGTACTGGTAGCTTTGGCACTGTGTGCAGGTGCCAAGTCCTGTTGGAAAATGAAATCTGCATCTCCAAAAAGTTGGTCAGCTGCAGGAAGCATGAAGTGCTCTAAAACTTCCTGGTATGTGGCTGCGTTGACCCTGGACCTCAGAAAACACAATGGACCAACACCAGCAGATGACATGGCACCCCAAACCATCACTGACTGTGGAAACTTTACACTGGACTTCAAGCAACGTGGATGAAGTGCCTCTCTTCTTTTCCTCCAGACTCTGGGACCTTGATTTCCAAAGGAAATGCAAAATTTACTTTCATCAGAGAACATGACTTTGGACCACTCACCAGCAGTCCAGTCCTGTTTCTCTTTAGCCCAGGCAAGACGCTTCTGACGCTGTCTGTGGTTCAAGAGTGGCTTGACACAAGGAATGCGACAGCAGAAACCCATGTCTTTCATACGTCTGTGTGTGGTGGTTCTTGAAGCACTCACTCCAGCTGCAGTCCACTCTTTGTGAATCTCCCCCACATTTTTGAATGGGTTTTGTTTCACAATCCTCTCCAGGGTGCGGTTATCTCTCTTGCTTGTACACTTTTTTCGACCACATCTTTTCCTTCCCTTCGCCTCTCTATTAATGTGCTTGGACACTGAGCTCTGTGAACAGCCAGCCTCTTTAGCGATGACCTTTTGTGTCTTGCCCTCCTTGTGCAAGGTGTCGATGGTCGTCTTTTGGACAACTGTCAAGTCAGCAGTCTTCCCCATGATTGTGTAGCCTATAGAACTAGACTGAAAGACCATTTAAAGGCTTTTGCAGGTGGTTTGAGTTAATTAGCTGATTAGAGTGTGGCACCAGGGGCCATCAATTTTGAACCTTTTCACAATATTCTAATTTTCTGATATGATGAATTTGAGATTTTCATTTGTTGTCATTTGTAATCATCAAAATTAAACAAAATAAACATCTGAAATATATGAGTTTGTATGTAATGTATGAATATAATATACAAGTTTCACTTTTTAAATGGAATTACTGAAATCAATCTACTTTTTCATGATATTCTAATTTTATGACCAGCACCTGTATACATAAGGCCAGCAGTGAGACAGAGAAGCTATTTTAAAAAATGCGTTGCAGCTTGGCATTTTTCCTTTCCAGCTTTTGGGTCAGTTGGGTTTATTTTTTCAAACATATGTGTCAGCTGCTGATTTATAAAGCAGAGCTAGCATCACAGTTCTTACATGAATGGTGCCCTGGATGAACCATACCTTTAGCCTTTCCCACACGCAAGCAAACACATCCTTAACTGACAAGTCCCATTTATCATTTTTTTTATTTTATGTACAAATAATAATCTTGTCCAAGTTTGACCAAATTCTATACATTGTACTTTTCAAACTGGTGCAAAAGGCTTAAATAGATAAACACGGTAGGAACTGTACTGATACTCTTAAAGATCCTTCTATGACTGTTGTGACATCAGTCATCTTCTATGGAGCTGTCAGTTGGAGCAGTGGCTTATCTGTAGCTGAGAGAAAGCAGCTGGATAAACTGATCAGCGAGGCCAGCTCTGTGATTGGATGCCCTCTGGACTCAGTGCAGAAGGTGGGAAACAACAGGATCTTTACTAGATTAACATCTCTGCTAGATAATGTCTCCCACCCCATGCAAGAAGCTGTTGCAGAACTGGAGAGCTCCTTCAGTGACAGACTGCTGCAGCCTAAATGCACCAGAGAGCGTTATCACAGATCTTTCCTCCCAGCAGCCATAAGACTAAAACAACCTCAATAAGTTGTTACATTCATGCTGATTTTGCAGTTTCTATCTTAAACAGTTAAATAACATGCTGATGTATTTTTGCACATACTGTATCTGATGTTGCTGCTGTTTTCAAATATTCATTACTGTAGAAATGTTCATAGCTGTATATTGGTTATTTATTCTCCAGGTGCACTACAGTATTTTATTGTTTATCTTTTACTCTTCACTATTATTCTTATATATTTTTCTAAGGTCCATATTTGTGTGACCACTTTTTCTATAATCCTTTTGCTGCTGTTAACACCAGAAATTCCCCATTGTGGGACAATAAAGGGATTTTCTATTCTATTTTCTATACAGAACTGATCACAGCCATAAAACAACAGCCTTAAAAAAATATTTTTCATACGATGATTTGGGGACGTCATGTTAAATAATGGTTTTGGTGGACAAGTATGGTAGGGTTACCAGCTTTCTACTAAAATCCTTCTTCTAATTTATTTTTCATTCTCTCTTGATTTGCCTAATTTCTTTTTATTGATACATTTTCCAAACCGCCTTGCTTAGTGAAACACACAAGACTACAGTTGGTTTTTATCCTCAAAACAACTAGATTAGATTTATCGTGACTTTTTTCATTTTAGGTACAGGTGCTGGTCATAAAATTAGAATATCATGAAAAAGTAGATTGATTTCAGTAATTCCATTTAAAAAGTGAAACTTGTATATTATATTCATACATTACATACAAACTCATATATTTCAGATGTTTATTTTGTTTAATTTTGATGATTACAAATGACAACAAATGAAAATCTCAAATTCATCATATCAGAAAATTAGAATATTGTGAAAAGGTTCAAAATTGATGGCCCCTGGTGCCACACTCTAATCAGCTAATTAACTCAAACCACCTGCAAAAGCCTTTAAATGGTCTTTCAGTCTAGTTCTATAGGCTACACAATCATGGGGAAGACTGCTGACTTGACAGTTGTCCAAAAGACGACCATCGACACCTTGCACAAGGAGGGCAAGACACAAAAGGTCATCGCTAAAGAGGCTGGCTGTTCACAGAGCTCAGTGTCCAAGCACATTAATAGAGAGGCGAAGGGAAGGAAAAGATGTGGTCGAAAAAAGTGTACAAGCAAGAGAGATAACCGCACCCTGGAGAGGATTGTGAAACAAAACCCATTCAAAAATGTGGGGGAGATTCACAAAGAGTGGACTGCAGCTGGAGTGAGTGCTTCAAGAACCACCACACACAGACGTATGAAAGACATGGGTTTCTGCTGTCGCATTCCTTGTGTCAAGCCACTCTTGAACCACAGACAGCGTCAGAAGCGTCTAAAGAGAAACAGGACTGGACTGCTGGTGAGTGGTCCAAAGTCATGTTCTCTGATGAAAGTAAATTTTGCATTTCCTTTGGAAATCAAGGTCCCAGAGTCTGGAGGAAAAGAAGAGAGGCACTTCATCCACGTTGCTTGAAGTCCAGTGTAAAGTTTCCACAGTCAGTGATGGTTTGGGGTGCCATGTCATCTGCTGGTGTTGGTCCATTGTGTTTTCTGAGGTCCAGGGTCAACGCAGCCACATACCAGGAAGTTTTAGAGCACTTCATGCTTCCTGCAGCTGACCAACTTTTTGGAGATGCAGATTTCATTTTCCAACAGGACTTGGCACCTGCACACAGTGCCAAAGCTACCAGTACCTGGTTGAAGGACCATGGTATCCCTGTTCTTAATTGGCCAGCAAACTCTCCTGACCTTAACCCCATAGAAAATCTATGGGGTATTGTGAAGAAGAAGATGCAATACACCAGACCCAACAATTCAGAAGAGCTAAAAGCCACTATTAGAGCAACCTGGGCTATCATAACACCTGAGCAGTGCCACAGACTGATCGACTCCATGCCACGCCGCATTGCTGCAGTAATACAGGCCAAAGGAGGCCCAACTAAATACTGAGTGCTGTACATGCTCATACTTTTCATGTTCATACTTTTCAGTTGGCCAACATTTCTATAAATCCTTTGTTTTTATTGGTCTTCAGTAATATTCTAATTTTCTGATATGATGAATTTGAGATTTTCATTTGTTGTCATTTGTAATCATCAAAATTAAACAAAATAAACATCTGAAATATATGAGTTTGTATGTAATGTATGAATATAATATACAAGTTTCACTTTTTAAATGGAATTACTGAAATCAATCTACTTTTTCATGATATTCTAATTTTATGACCAGCACCTGTATATTTACAAAGTTGTGTAATTACTGTTAACTGATGTCACGCAGACACAAGAAAGACAATTTTAGATCTCAGTTTTGGGCACCAATTTAACTCAGCTCTGTTGTAAAAATCAACAGGAAGCTTTGACTCTTGTCCTTTATTCAAAACTGAGACTTCTCTAACCTTATTTTATGGAATGATTTCTTTACAAACAATTTGTAATCTGGGTGTTATCTCCTACCTCTAAGCCTGAAAAGCTCTGTGAAGACAGAGAAGAGGCAGGAGGCGGTCAAACTGAGCCCGTTACCCAAAAGAGCCAAACGCACCTACCTGGCAATGGACAAGGACAAAGAAGTAATAGGCTACGTCATTCCTGTATTTAGAGCAAAGTAAGTACAAGGCACTGAATCCAGGTGTTGGTTTTTTGACAGGTACTGAAAACAAATATATTCGGATGCTATTTTATTTCTCTCACATCCTGGTTGTCTTGGTTTACTTTAGCCATGACACTGTTCGGGGTCTGATGGAGGCTCAGGAGGAAGATGTGACAGAGGAAGGCATTAACTATGTGGCCATGAGGAACTTGTTTGTCAGGGAGGCCAGAGAGGCAATGGATGTGAAGGTTGAGAAGAAAACCAGAACAAAACATGTCAGAGAATCAGCAGAGCGTCTGGAGTTTGGTAGAACGGTAAGTTCTTTTTTTTCCTGTCTTCAACAAATTTGCAATCATAAAGTCACCTTGTTACTCACACTTACATCCTAACCTGGGCTCATCTCTTGCTAAAGATGGAGGAATGGACTGAGTTTCGTAAGAAGATGCACCCAGATAGGCTGACACACCCTCCCGAGTTTATCGTCAAGCCCCGTGGACAGACTGTGTGGGAGGGCAGGACAGTCAGGCTGCACTGCACCGTGGCCGGATGGCCCA
The DNA here is from genome assembly GCF_016077235.1 of Cyprinodon tularosa. Taxonomy (NCBI): domain Eukaryota; kingdom Metazoa; phylum Chordata; class Actinopteri; order Cyprinodontiformes; family Cyprinodontidae; genus Cyprinodon; species Cyprinodon tularosa. The sequence goes on along the minus strand of NW_024038565.1, from coordinate 354,458 downwards.
AACCAAAGATTGCATGGCAAGTTACTAAGTTTGATAGTCCTTAGCTTGTCAGAACCGTTATAAAAGAGGCTTATTGCAACAAACAAACATAATCTGGCAGTGCAATGACAGCAGCTGGCTCTTGTATAGCAACTGCTACAATAAAATGCCCTCAGCTTTTCTTTTTTATGAACATGAACAACAAAGGTCAATGAAAAATCAATCTGCTGTTTTCAAGGTACAAAAACAATGTACTCATCGATGCCAAGGCCCACCCTGAGAAGTACACAGCAGAAAGCAGTTACAACATGCACTCTCTGGAGATCAAGAAGTAGGTAATCATTCACCACACTCTCCGCATTGCCTTAGCTCTAGTTAACTGCCCTTAATGCTTAATACTTCATCTTTAATACTTCATGTTTAATCTTCTGGTGTGTCATATATAAACAGACTGCTCATTTCTTATATTTTAATTTCAGTTGTGATTTCTTGGATACTGCTCAGTATTATGTCTCCGCTCTCAATGTGAAAGGGGAGGCTTCCACTGCAGCTACTGTTGTTATCAAAAGTAGGTAACTGCTTTGTTTATTTATACAGTTCTACCAATCTTGCCATGCGACTCTGACTCTTCTAATTACAGCTCATGTTAACTTAAAAAAAAAACACATCAATTAATAAAAGTAAGTAGGAGCTTTCAGGACTGTGAGTTTTGCCACCTGTTAGAAATATACTGTAAGACCTTTGCTATTGGCATTGCAGCTGATGTTGTCATAACAGTTAGCCCCTCCATTACAAAAGCTCCCTAACAAGTTAGTGCATTTCCATCCAACTGAGCTAGAACATGAGCATGAAAGTTAATGTACTTAAACACGCTTGGATTTGGTCATGCAAATCAGATGGGAGCTATTTGCTGGACTGCCATCCAGTCTTAAAAGTTTTCTTTAGGATCATATAATGTTAAAAGTCCAGTGGTCAGAGTAAAAAAGTAAGTGGATTTTTCTGTGTGTGTTTGCAGTGGGTTATAGTGCAAGGTGATGTGTCAAGCAAAGACTATTGTTCTGAATTTCTCTATAGGGTTCCAAGATGGTACAGAAGAGGGACCATTTGATCCCAAACCACGTAAGACAATTTAATTATATATGTAAATTAGCTTAAAAAAAACCCTGTTAAAACAACCCATTGTCGCAATTTCTTAAATTTATATTGGAGGATGTTCTTTTTCCTAGTGGATCATCAAAATAAGTGGTCCTCCTTATTGTCAATCATTCTGGTGATATGTTTACATAAGGCCGTCCTACGTGCTCGTCCACTATTTTCACTCACCGGTGGTGAGCCTGACATAGTGGAAAAATTGCAAATCTTCTTTTGGAAAGTAAGCTTGTATGAGCGATGCAAACAGCAAGTTTTAAACAGAGTGTGCATGAGGAGAAATAGGTTCATGCATGCTCTCGCACGCTTTTAATAGGCGGTACCTCTTGGGAGCGGGTACAGGGTTGTACATGTTCTCTTTTTTTTTTTTTGGAGAGAAGGCGCGTCTTTTCAAAAACTTGCAGAAATCCTCCACTATACTTTTAAGTGGTACAGAACATGTTAATATTTTCAACATATTCTTATCATTGATGTTTTTTCTGCTAAAACAATGTTTCCTGGTAATTAAAGGCAAAGAGACCTTAAATAATGTACATATATACCACAATATCTATAACTAAAATAACATAATCTAAGAACATCTGTTGGAAATTCTTAAGGTTATACATATAGGAAATATATGAAGTTATTCAAAAAGAAATGCAAAACTACTTCAAATCTGTTTGCAGATGGTTTTTGCCTTGAGCACGGTGTTACCTTCAAGACGAGCATTATTGACAAATTTGAAGTGGCTTTTGGTCATGAGGGGGAAACGCTGAGTCTGGGCTGCACTGTCATCATTTATCCCACTGTGAAAAAGTATCAGCCAGATGTCGTGTGGTACAGAAACTGTAAGTTAGAGCATTGAATTCAAATAATGTATTTTTTAATTTTTAAGTAGAATAAGCACTGATATAATATTTTTTGTGTTTTTGGTTTTTTTTTTTTAAAGCTGTGCCTCTGAAGCCTTCTAAGTGGGTGCACACCCACTGGTCTGGGGAACGTGCCACTCTCACTCTCACCCACCTTAACAAGGAAGATGAGGGCATGTACACCCTGCGTGTCAACACCAAATCCGGCTTTGACACCTACTCAGCCTATGTGTTTGTCAGAGGTAAAGTGCCAAAAATCCTTAGTGGGAGTTTTCTTGGCAAAAAAAAAATGTAGGATCTTGAATCATTTTATTTGTTGGCAATGATAATAATTGGTCCATAGAACTCAGACTCAATAACAGAGATATGGCAGAAATATTTGTTTTATATATATATATATTTATACATATATATATATATATATATATATATATATATATATATATATATATATATATATATATATATATATATATATATATATATATATATATATATATATATATATATATTGTCATTTGTGTTGTTAAGTCTGTTAAATTATAGCAAATAGCAAATAATAGCACACTCAATGTTCATTGTTCTGTTACTTTTCAAAAGTTTTTTTCTAAAATCAATGAAGTAATGAATCCCAGCTAATTATACTAGTAAGATCTACAGTGTTTACTGTGGCTGTAAATAAAACAGAAAATACAATGTAAAAATACATGCAGACACTGCAGCTCATATGTTGGTCCGTTGACAAGTGATGTGTGGGGTTTTTTCAATTTGGCAGATGCTGATGTAGAGGTGGAGGGGGCTCCTGTGGCCCCCCTGGATGTACGCTGTCATGATGCCAACAAGGACTATGTGGTGGTAACCTGGAAGCAGCCAGCAGTGGAGGGCAGCAGCCCCATCCTTGGATACTATATTGACAGGTTGCCCAGCTTCAGCGTTTATTTTTTTTCCCCAAAAATCATCTGAAAAAAAAAGCTTAAAAGATCATTAAAACTTATTTTGCATCTGGAAAAAAAAAGAAAATAAATTTTATGTTTATGTAATTTATAAGTCCTTATTGCTGCCAGTCCTTTAGAAGAAGATGTTTCCAATCATTACTCAAGTAATGATTAGGGACATAGGGCCTTTTTTAATTATCTTGCTTCATCTAATAGGCAAATAGGCTTTCCAAACCAAACTGGCTGAAAGTGAAATTTCCCTCCTTGTCTTAATCATGAATTAACCATCTTTAAAAAAGGTTTTTAATCGCTAAGTTGTTATGATGTGGTTGTTATGATTCAACAGTAGGAAAGATTGAAATTGGAATCTATTGGAGAGTTTAATGCAAGGCTAGTTTATATATTTTAACACATTTTGACATTCAAAAATATGTCAACATTGATAAACTGAATAATGAAATTTCACCCACTGAAATTTCAAACAGTGAAAAGTCAGACACTAAAAAAATAGACTTTGAAAATTAAAACATAAAAAAAAATCAAACATTGCAACTGAGAAAGAAAAACATTTGATACTGTCATTTTAAGCTGAAGCTTTGTTTTTTTCAATTGAAAGATGGTTTTATTGTCACTGCAGATGTCCTTAGGTCATGATGCCACTAAAAGTATAGCATTGATTTCAGTGAAATCAATGCTATACTTACCTTCTCACAAAATTCATTGAAACTAATGAAATTTGTGAGTAGGCAAATATTTTTTCAGAGCACTCTAAGGCAATAGGTCATTTTTAAAAACAAGTTATTTTTTCAACTTACAGTTATATATGTTGATATTTTGTGTTTGAAGGTGTGAAGTGGGAACCCATCACTGGGCTCAGTGTAACGATGACCCAGTCAAGTATGCCCGCTTTCCTGTAACAGGACTAGTGGAGGGGCGCACTTATGTCTTTAGGGTGCGCGCTTTTAACAAGGCGGGATTCAGTCGCCCATCCCGCGTCTCTGATCCTGTTGTTGCCATGGATCCTTCAGACAGAGCTCGACTCAGAGGTTTGGAGACACAATGGAAATGCGTTTATGAACTCCTTTTCTGAGTTTACTTATGTTTGTCCTTTTCCCAACAGCTGGACCTCTGGCACCTTGGACTGGGGTGATCAAGTTTACGGAAGAGGAACCCACTGGTATGACAATTTGTATGGTTTTTCTTTTTCTTGACAAAGGTGGATAACCTAGGTCCAGGAAGTAAAAGCATATACACAGATTAGTTCCAACTATTTGAATGTCCAGCTCCACAACACAGACTTGGGAATAATCACTTGGTTAAGTGAATATGCTGAAAGAAAACTGAACTTCATTATCCATCTTCTGATTAAAACTTCTAATAATGAAGCAATATGTAATTGTAATTGCACTGTGCCTAAGCACACTTGGATGTGGTCATGCTAAAACTGAATTTAGACATTTCTTTTTGATCCTATAACTTACATTTGACCAAATGTTCTGTGATTAATCTTACCAATAAGATCAAATCTTTTTAACCTAAAACAAGTAGCTTAGATCGGTAACCTTTTCTTCCATTTCAATCCCATAAAGAATATTTTTGGGAAATATCCTCTCGTGTCCTCTCATATTTGCACCGTTAAAAAAAAAAGTCAAATTCTTAGTCAGATAAAATAAATGGCTAATTGTAAACACGTATGCACCACCACCAACCAACAATCAACAACCCAACCATCTTTCGAACATCCACCTAAAGCTTTAAATGGATCAGAGTCTAATTATATAATTATATGTGTAATTTAGGGCAGACTCGTGTGGAATGTTTCAAAATTTGCTTAAAACATCTGCAATGATCTGTTATCTACAAATCTTTCTAAAAAGTACTTGGCTTAAGATTGTTTTCTCTGTACGAGGATTATCTCAATTGTGAGATAATCCATGAGCATGTGTGCTTTTTTGGTTCGTTTATCCACAGTGGGTGTTATTCCTGGAGAGCCTACTGATGTTGTTGTCACTGAGGCCACCAAGAGTTATGTGGTGCTTGCCTGGAAGCCCCCCCAGCAAAGAGGTCATGAAGGAGTCATGTATTACATTGAAAAAGTAAGAACAACATTTCTATATTGCTTGGTAGAATTAAGTTGGCTGGAATTAAATTAGCTGTTAGCTTGTTAGTTCTCCAGCTCATTAGAATTAGATCGGAGAGATTTCACGTAGCTGGAGGGCCTAGCTGAATAGATGAGCAGTAACAGATCTAGAAACACCCAAACCTGAAACTTACTGCATTTCTTTCTTTCCATTAATACCTTTTTATTTTATCATTTTCAAACCAAAAATAATACAAAAAATTTTATTTGAGAGGTTTCAAGAAACATATTCTAACATATTCTTCAATATTATTGCTACTGCCGACATCCCAAGTCTCCCGGAAGTTCCAGGAGTTTAGGGAGATGATAAGCATCTCCCTGAAATGAGTTCTTTGGAACTTGGGATGTCTGCTACTGTGCTTTTGCCAAGGAAAACTTGCAAATGAAACTGGATGAATTAACGCTGTTCATTTGTAATTTTAACATGGAAAAAAAAAACCTCAAGAGTTGAGACATTGTGTTCCCCATTGTCAGCCAGCAAACAAAACGAGTAAATGGTTTTTGCTCCAGGAATATCTGAATATTTCCAGCACTCAATAGGCTAGAGGCAGAGTTTACTATTCAAGCCAACCGTCTATTATACCGAAATAAAACTGCACCAAGGATGTTCTGGGTAAATTGCTTATATGCTTATTATTTTTTGTACATTTGCGCTATCATATGACTGTCAATAAAACCTTCCCTGCTTTTCTTGGTCCACAGTGTATTCAAGGGACAGACACCTGGCAGAGGGTGAACACTGGGATGCCAGTGAAGTCTCCACGCTTTGCAATCTTTGACCTGGCGGAGGGTAAATCATACAACTTCCGTGTGCGATGCTGCAACTCTGCTGGCGTGGGCGAGCCCTCTGTACCCACTGGAGAAATCATAGTCGGTGACAAACTTGGTGAGCTGACAAAGCTTGCAGCTATAACACTACAGGCTCTGCATACAGAGAAACCCGTTGCATCGTTGAACAGATAACACCACTATTTTTCTGTTGTTTTTTTCCTGGTCTGTTTCTGAACTTAGGAGTGCTTCATCCTCATATAGCTTCTACATCCTATAGACTATGGATTTTGTGTTTTATTTTCCTGCAGATCTCCCCTCAGCTCCATGCAGTCCTGTGGCAATCAGGAACACAGACACGTCAGTGGTTGTCACCTGGGGGGCATCTAAAGATGTTAAGCACTTGGTTGGCTACTATATAGAATCTAGTGTGGTGGGCACTGATGTGTGGATGCCTTGCAACAATAAACCTGTCAAGCAGACCAGGTGGGCAATTTTGTTTTTACCTCAAAGGAGCAGAAGTCCTTTTGTAGCTGTCATATTTTTGGTTTATGGATTTAAAGTGTGTATCCACTGCATAATAACTACCCAGAATTCGCACACAGCCTTATAGCTGAATCACAACAAGTATTCTTCTCCTGAGGAGAAGTGGCCTACGGCGGCCTCCAGAATGTATCAACAAAATCAAATCAGCTGAAATATATTCCTTTCAGGTTTGTGTGCCATGGGCTCACTACAGGGTCCAACTACGTTTTCAGAGTAAAGGCTGTGAATGCTGCTGGATACAGCCAGAGCTCCTCCATTTCTGATGCCGTGGTTGTAGTAGCTGCTGTCGGTAAGTGTCCTTCTTCACACATTATTCCTCCATTGTTCATAACCCTGTCATATTCAGTCCACGCACTGACCCGCTTCACTGCCTTCCGGGAAACCTTTAAATAAATAAAGACCCAATTAATTATTGAGAAGAGAAATCCCTCTTAAGAATCCCCTTAAAGAATTTATGTATTAATTTCACCACCACCACTTCAAAATGTAAGTCCGCCTGAGTAGTAAACAGCAATGCATCCACGGAATGCTAACACAAGTCTGCATGAAAATGTCATTACTAAACTTACATGCTGCCCTTTCCTTTGCTTTCTTCATGCACAGACATAAAAGATGCTTTAATACATGTTAGCATCAATTTCTTTTGAACTTGATTTTCCTGGAGTTTTGTTTTACCGTTTGGTAACTCTTCAGGGGAACCTGTTGGTGCATGACCAAACTGCAGGCTCAAGCAATGTGTTCCTAAACAGCATGCTCCTATGGAGAGTCTCGCCTGGCTGCAGTAGTTTTCTTAGAATGACACTTGCCAACTTTCTGGCCTTGAAAGTAAGTATTTCAGCTCTTAAAAGCAAAATTGTGCTTCTGTGTCTAGAGCTTGTTACAGAAGCTGTTGTAGTTCTTGTGAGTAAAAAATGTATGGATCTGCTTACAGGTGTCCTCTGCCTTGCAGATGAATTAGAATTTATAGTTTATGTAAGATAATGTAGAAAAAATGAACTAGGTATCTCTAACCCATTTTGTTTCACAGCTGTACCTGCAAAGCCAACGAATGTGACTCTGCTGGAAGCTGTGAAAGACTACATGGTACTGGGCTGGACTGCACCCTCTAACAACGGAGGAGCTGATATCAGAGGATACTTTGTAGATTACAGGACAGTAAAGGGAGACATATATGGAAAATGGCATGAAATGAATGAAAAGGCTCTAACTACAACTTCCTATAAGGTAAACTTCCAGATCTGAGAGACAATGCTGAAAATATCTATCAAGCAGTGGAATCTATTTTTTGATTAACTTCCCCAGTGCATGGGAATAGCTTCACTAGTTTAAAAGAGCTGCTTTGCATGATATCAATGTCTATCTTCTCTCTTATAGGCGGAGAACCTGAAGGAAAATGTTTTCTACCAGTTCCAAGTCCGTGCAATGAACATGGCAGGTGTCAGTAAACCCTCTTTGCCCAGTGCCAGTTTGGAGTGCAAGGAATGGACCATCACTATTCCAGGTACAAGACTCCATAGTTTCACCTAGCAAACAAATAGATGATTGACGACCTTCACACTATAATCCACTTCAGTGAATATTTATCATCTATTTTCAGGATTAAATACAAGTTAAGCAAAACACTGGACAGCAAATCCAATTTAAGTGTGGAATCTTTTCAGTAGTTCAGCAAAAGGGTCATTGGATTGTTTAAAGGACTTGATTTTCAATGTTACAAAAAAGTAGAATTTAACAGTCTTCTCCCCAACTACAACTTCTTCCTTGTTGAACACTGTTTTTGAGTGAAAATCAAAATATGTCCTTGTTACTTAGTGACTATTACTTAGCAACATTTCCAATAAAAAAAATAAATGTTTAGAGTCTGATGGTGGAATTGCCTTGAAAACTTTTTAGAAAAAACGATCAACATCTGAAATAAATGTCAAAGTATTGACGTATTGACATGCTTAACCCCTGCTTATGAATAGCTGAAATAAGATAATCAACCACTGGGAGCATCACCTAAAGCTCCACAAATGAGGGAAAAAACAGATCAGGTAAAATGCCAATAGTTCTGGAGGTAACATCACAAACACACCTCAAACTGAGCAGTAGGGGCTCTGTAAGAGATGTTTGATTTTCTTTAAATCTTTAAAGTCACTTAAACATTAATGCATGTTTCTAAATAGACCTGGCAGGAGTACAGGTTTATAACAGATTAAAAGCTTTTGTTCACATGAATAATTTGCAGAAATCCCCCATCCTGGGATAAAAACCTTCAAAAACAAAATATGAAAAATAATGTGTTCAAGCTGTAAAGCTTGCTTTTGGGGGAAGTGTGATCAACTTCAACCAAATTGTTACTAAAATACATCCTGAAAAGTAACAGTTAAAACCAAAGCAGACTTGTTGAAGAACCTGATTTCCTAAAAGTGTTCATTTGTGGTTGAACTGTTATAAAAATGCTAACATGCTATTAGTAGAATATTTACCTGAATTAGCTGCAATGCCAACAGCCTCTCGAAGGTCTTTTTTTTTTTTTTTTTATGTCAGTCCTTCCAGATACTAGTTATTGAATGTTATATATGCTAAATTGTGAGCTCATATTATCCAATGCTAGTTTAAACCAATATGATATTTGGAGCCTTCACATTGAGAATGGGACCATGAGACTATTGGTTACAGATTAAGAGCAAAAAAGCTGCAACTGAAATTTATTCTTCCAGCTGAAGGAAGCTGATTACACTTTATTAACCCAAATTACTTCCAGTGAGAGACATTGTGAGCTGTTGAGTCCCAAATTAATGAAATTCTACTTCCCAGTTTGTAAATATTACCATTTTTTTTCTTGTTTAAGAAGTCTTTTCCCCTTTATGTTAATAAATAAAACTACGTGTATCAATCTTCCAAGGCCGCCCAGTTGGTCTCCATGTGCTGGAGGTTCGTGACACCTCCGTTGTGGTCTTGTGGGAACCTCCTGCGTTTAATGGACGAAGCCCTGTCAATGGCTATTATTTGGACATTAGAGAGGCCTCTGCAGGTGAGGAAGGCTGGAAGGCTGTTCATGAGAAGACCAACAAGGAGAAGTACATGAAGGTAAATAACAGAAATATTCTCTGGTATTAAAATATAGTGTTTCCAAGTGCCTCCTTTCTGATGTTTTTCGTAATAATCTAGGTGACTGGGCTGATAGCGGGAACATCCTACATCTTCCGTGTGCGTGCTCAGAATATTGTTGGAGTTGGTAGACCTTCTGCAGAACTGGGTCCAGTTCTGGCTCAGACTCGTCCTGGTAAATGTGATTTTTATTTACGTTACACATTCAATCACTATGGAGTTCTGCACAGGAAAAGAAAGGCAAAGATATATAGAAAAAACACTTTTCTTGGAATAGATACAAGATGTTAATTTTTAAGTGTTCATACTAGGTTTGATACAATACTTAAATTTCAAACTCAATATTGATACCATTAAAAGTATTCAATATTCAATACCATTTTTGATACGACGGTGAAAAGAAATTACAAATATTTTAAAGCATCACAAATATTTTCAGCATAGAAAATGTTTTCTCAACAGGATCACAAATGCTAACTAAATAAGGGTTCAAATGAAAGCAATTAATAATCCAAATATAAGACAATTAGACAATATTTTAAAATTGTCTGTAGTATCATTCCTTTAAAATATCAATCCCATTCCAAATTAGTATTGTATCTAGATACAGCATAGGATAATCTGAGATACTTTTGACAACTCTAGTGTATGCATTCATATAAATCTGTTTCCACCTAACATTTTGAATCATTTCTTGTGTTTTAGGCACCAAGGAGATTTATGTGGATGTCGATGACGATGGTGTCATTTCTATGATTTTTGAGTGCTCTGAGATGAAGGAAGGCTCTCACTTTGTTTGGTCCAAGAATTACCAGGAGATCACAGACACATCTCGTCTGACTATTGTCACCGAAGGCAGCAAGTATGTATTCTCGTTGTGAGGGTTTAGTCCAATATACACAGCTCCAGTCAGGACTTTGCATAAATTAATCTGTAGCATGACTATATGAATTTTGGTCTATAATTTCATGCATTTAAAAATATTTTTTTTTGTTTGAAGCATAAAAGTAAGGAGTGGATGAACTAGTTTTCTATAGTCCACATACTTTCCTTAGAAATGTTCACTTTATAAACATGTTTGCTCTACTTTGGCTTGATATTTGATTTCTTGGAAGAATAGCTAGAGCTCACTGAAATTGGTTGGCTTCTTTCCCGAGGCTTGGCATTTAAAAAGTAAGAGTGGAGTGTGTGTATATTTTGAGTCTATTATCCGCAATAGATTGAAACATTTGCACTCCTTTTTTGAAAAACACAGAAGATTTGCACTCCTATTACTCTCAAATAAAACATTAATATGCACCATCAAAAGCTCATAGCATCTATGCCATTACGTACATTCAGAGCATGTATGAATTTTCCTCCTGGTCAGCTTAAATCAGTAAAAATCCTTCATTTTTTTTCTCCCTTTCTGTGGTTTGTTGCCTTGTCTTTAGATCCAGAGCTATATTTAACAGTCTCTCTCTGGAGGATCTGGGCACCTTCTCCTGTATGGTCACCAACACCGACGGCATTTCCTCCAGCTACACTCTCACTGAGGAGGGTGAGTCAGCCCACAGTCTTGGCAGTGTATACTTGTCTGTGTTATCCTGCTTTAACAGCTGCTTGATGTTATTTTCATACACCGGAGTGTGTGTGGCAGACTCAGATGATTCAGTGGTGTTTATCAATGAAGTTTAAATTCCTATTTAACTTTTTTATTTCTATCTCTTTTTTTTTCCTGATTGGCAGCTCTTCTTCGTCTCCTGGATCTTAGCCATGAACACAAGTTTCCTGGTAAATATTTAAACGTAGCCCAAATTATACAAGTACTTTTTGCCTGTTTATGCAGATATGACTAAGACTTAGACTTAGACTTAGACTTCTTTATTTGTCATTTTGTATGCACAGGGTGCATACAGAACGAAATTGCGTTACATACAGCTTATGAACGTTGCATTGATATTTCACAATGGCACGAGTTATAGAAAAATACAAAAAGTGCAGCAGTGGTCAAAGTGTGAACAGTGCAGAGGATAAGAGACAGTGTGCAAGTTGCAGTGGTTCAGTGCAAAATGGCATTTGTGCAAAAAATGCGTTATTGAAAAATACAATGAGATGAACAATTTAAAGGGCTAAAAGTTAAAAGTTCAGCAGCATTTGATGCCCGATAATGTGCAATAGGTGCAGAGTTCGGATTGTGGATCAAAGGTTCAACAGTCTGATGGCAGTGGGGAAGAAGCTGTTGCACAACCTGGTGGATCTGCAGCGGATGCTGCGGAACCTCTTTCCAGAGGGCAGCAGGGAGAACAGTCCATGGTGGGGGTGTGAGGGGTCTTTGATGATATTACGGGCTCGGGACACACAGCGCTGTGATGAAATGTCCTTAATGGAGGGAAGAGGAGCCCCAAGCGAACCCCTTCTAACAGTTTCCAAGAACATTCCAAGATATTGTTAACACTGCATGAAGCTAGTCGTTTTATATCTCAAATTCTTCAGCCTAAATTAAACGTATACTTTTCAGTTATTCCCTTCAAGAATGAAATGGCCATGGAGCTGCTGGAGAAAGGTCGAGTGCGGTTCTGGGCTGAGATGGAAAAATTCACCTCTGCCTGCCAAGTGGAGTATGTCTTCAATGATGTCATCATTGAGCAAGGAAAGGTGTGAATGAATTGGAATAAAAATACACATGCATTGTTCAAATCAGAGCTAGTGCTAAGAGCTTTGTGTTTTTTGCTTCGCTGTCTGCAGAAATACACGATGAACTTTGACAAGTCGAGCGGCCTTATCGAACTGTTCATGGACTCTTTGGAAGTCACTGATGAAGGAACATTTACCTTTAACATGGTGGATGGCAAGGCAAAAGGCACTACAAGTCTAGTGTTAATAGGAGATGGTAAGACCTTAAACATAGAGAAGGCATCCGAGGATGCAGACTGTTTGTAAGGACAAAATGCATCTGTGCAGGTAAAGAATATGTCCACTGAGGGGCAGCAGATCATTCTTAATGTTTTTGGTACCTCTGATACCTGATACATGCATCTGTGACTTAAAATGGTATCTTGGAATGATATTTATCCTGTTTTTCTCCAGAATTCAGGGAGTTACAAAGGAAATCTGAGTTTGAGAGGGCAGAATGGGTTAGGAAGCAAGGTGAGGAGTAATGCTACACCTCCAACACATTAAAACTTTGGCTTATATGTATGTTTCTCTGACTATTATGTTTGCTTTAAACAGGACCTCATTTTGTTGAGTACCTTGGCTTCACTGTCACTCCAGAATGTAATGTCCTGTTAAAATGCAAGGTGAAAAACAAAAGCAACTATATTGAGTTACCTATATTGCCCTTGTGATTAATTCTCCTGAAATTGATCACTTCCTTCATCTGCAGATTGGAAACATCAAACCAGAGACTGAGATCATATGGTCCAAGGACTGCATCGAGATTGCAGAGGATGATGAGGATGCTGAGAAAATCGAGAAAAAAGACAGTGAGCTGACCTTTAATATTGGAAAGGTCAGTCTGTTAGAGCAAGGCTGCATTTTGTGAGAAGCTGGGTGTTTAGAAGTTAGGAGACATTTCATTGGACAGATTTAAAACATATTGTGCTGCTAGTCATACCTCTCCAACACACTCAATAACAAAACCTCTTCTGTATATATAGTTAACTTTCATGGTTTCACTTTGTTGCTTATAGACTCAAGAGTAAGTAGTTCTGCTAAGAAAGATAAGTAAACAACATATTAAATTGTAACATACATTTTTCCTATGACAAATGATGTCCCTTTCAGCCCAGACAGTTCTGATCATATTTATCCATTCATGTTTACCAAAAATCCAATCATGTATGAGCTTTCACTGATGCATTTAAACAGTCCTTTTTTTGGGATGAAGTAAAAAGAGAATTTACAATTCCAATGATATTTTTAAACAAAAATGTTGTGCAATGGTTTCCAGTTTCAGATCCAGATACCATATACCCATACCAACTATTGAACTATGTTTTTATGTCAAGTATTCCTCTACCACATGCCAGTGCAGGCTTCTAGATTAGAAGTCTGGAAACTTTGAAATGCAAAGAGCCATTTTGCTCTAAGTCCAACCAAATAAAAGTGATTTAGAGCCACAAATTTTACAAAATACATTAAAAAAAAACACACAGCTTATTATTATTTTATTAAATATTGGCTGTAGGATATCTGCTGCTATTTATTTGTAATTTTACATTTTTTAAATCAGGAAAAACATACATTTCTGTTAAAAAATGACAAGAAAATACATTTGTTTCCAAGATGATGACAAAAACATGATCTATAAACATATTTGTACTTTCTGCTATTGTCATTTTATGGAAAAACGTCGGTTTACAAATTATTTGAAGAACCTGCTAAAGCTTCCAAGATGGTCATTTTTAGCCAACGTTAGGAGCCAATGTTGAGGGTCCAAAGAGCCACACCTGGCTCCGAATTTGCACTTTGCATAACTCTGTTCTGTATGGATGTATTCTCTTCACGAAACTTGTTTTAAGACAATCAATAGCTTTCTAACAAAAACTAATCTAGGTCATTTTAGGCTGTTTTATTCTTTTCAAACATGCTCACTTTTCCCTTTCTCTTTGAAACATTCTTGTCAGTACTCAGTTATTGTCTCATCAAAGTATAACATTTTTCTCTAGAAGGCATTTGGATTTCTATGTATGCAAATGCAAGTTGTGCTTGATTGTGTTGATTGCAGCAGAGATGGGGGATCTGGAGCCAACAAGTCATCTCTATGTCATGTGTTTGTTCTCACCAGCCAATGAACCAGGAGAGTTTAATCTGTAGAGTGAAATAACCTGTGTATATTTGACTCACCTGGTTCAGTCGCTGAGCAGAACAAATACATGCAAGCAGTGAGTAGGCAGTCATTTTCTACTTGGCCATCAATTTCCCCAGTTTTTCACAGGTTGTTCTTCAACACTGAAAGCAAAACAGAGGAACAGGTTACACAGAATCCAGTTAAGAGTGCTTGAAAACAAAGATACCAAATACTGGGACATTGATTACTGGTGTAAGGAATAGGTGAGTACAATGAAATAAATGTGTTAGAGCCAGGGGGGAAGCGTGAACAGTAAGAATGATTAGAATTGCTGCAAGAACAGCCGGGAGGGAGCAGATCAGCAATGACACAGAGAAACAGATGACTCGTCTATTAAACACACGTAGGAACAGAAGAAACACAGAGCTGAGAAAAAAACAACAACCCAGAAGCCATAGAGAACGGGATTTTGATGAAGGGAGGCAGTTTGGTTGAAATAGATAAAGAAGAGTGGCATTGAATTACAGTATATAATTCGCTTCCTAAAGCTTCCTCTGTGTTTTTTTTAACAGGAAATATGCTTTAATGTTGGGCCTGTGGCTAAAAGGCACAGAACAAAACAAAAAGGCCACGACTGATCGAAATGAACTAAAACTCAGAATAACAGTGGTCAAATATCCAGCAGTATTTTACCTGAACCTTACAGATGAATACAAAAAGGGTGTTCTTCAGTTTAAACGAAATAAACATGAGATGAAACAGTAAACTATGCTGAAAGTACTGCTATATTCTTTAAGTACAATTATGTTGCTTCAGAACTGGTGGAAATCAGGTTTAAAAATATCATTGCAGTTGTATATTATAATTTAAACCAAGATGTAAAAAGAACAGTTTCAGTGCATCACTGGAAGCCATCATTTATAAATAACATTGACGCTGATAATGAATCCATGCAAATTGCCCCTGGAACGACATACTGGGTCAACGGCATGTGTTCTATCTGTGTGCTTCAGTCATTCATTTCATCTCTAACTCTGAATTCAATATAACTCCTCTAGCTACTTCAATGAAACAATCAGAGCTGCCTTTGCCAGTATTAGATCTGTTTTATCAGGGAGAGTAAAAGTGCAAGAGAAGTTATATTGATCTTTCATTGTAATTGTTCAAACGTCACTCTACAGCAAAGGGTTGGTGTCATTGCATAAGCACCTGTCAGTCGCATTTGCATTAACTGGCTCATCTGTCTAATTCACAGTGGGTTAATAAGCAGGAGCAAAAGAAAGAAGGGAAAAAGCCATCTGCAAAGGACGTTCCCCTGCCGCCAAGACCAAAAGTCTGGACATAATCTATCTGCCATAAGTTTTCGCCTAATGTCTCCATGTGTCCTCCTTGTCTTATCTTTTTAATGTTTTCCTCCATCATTTAATGTTTCAACGCCTGCAGCATCATGGGCGGCAGAAAAGCTTGACTTTTCGGTTTAGCTGTTCTCTGTCTTGCTTTTAAACTGTTGACCGTGTCAAGAATTGTATTGTGTTCTACTTGATTTCATTTGGAAGAAGAATCGTTACTGCCTCAAGGAAAGTTATGCAACTTTTTTTCTTTCTATATATTAGATCTCCAAGCAAGACGCGGGTATTTATGAGGTTTTCCTGAGAGACGAGAGAGGAAAAGATAAGAGCTCCTTCAACCTAACAGAAGCAGGTGAAGTACTCTTTGTGGATTTCATCTGCAGGAAATTAGGAGGAAAAGTGAAAAAAAAATGGGTTTATGTTGCGTGAAAGCATTGGAAGAATCACAGAAATGATTGCTTTTATTTTCCCCAGGATACCAAACTGTAATGAATGAGCTGTTCAGAGTTATTGGTAAGTCACTCAGGGCGAGAACAACTCATGTCAAGAGAGACATATAAAATAAAAAACAGCACTAATGTTTGTTCTTTCTTTGAATGTTACGTCTCATTGCATAAGAATTTCCTACTAATTTCCACAACGTGCAACAGAAAAAAAACGTTTGTTTGCTATTTTCTTTGCAGCCAATTCTTCCAATGACATCCAAATTCTCAGTACTGAACATGGCATCGTCCTCCACTCCAATGTCGTGTATTATGATGAGAATCTTCGTGTTGGATGGCTTCACAAGTATGTAAAATACACATCATTGTTTTTCCACATTTTTTCACAAATTCAAGCCTGCTCTATCATTAAAAAGGAACTGGCTAAAATACACCAAACTTAAAATAAAACATTGAAATCTATTTAATCATGTGGCTTATTTTACCGGTACTAGAATTATATATTTAAACTCTCAACCTTATGCTGTAAACATACCTATGATTTAACAAAACATTTTATCAGAAGAGTCCATGTGTAACAAAATAAACAATCAGAACAAAACCTGTTTAGTACAAAGTATTCAGTTATTATTTTATATTTAAAATCCAAATGTTTATAAAATAATTTGTTTTCTTCTTTGATGATCCTTTATGGACTTTGCATAATGCGTAGTTATGTTTTATTAAATTAGTATGGGCCTATCCTATTTTGCGATGTGTTCCGGGATGAGATGAATCAAGGAACAATCTTCTCATCCTTTTTTACTTTTGTTTGTTAAAACTTTAAGATCGAACATTACTACATCCTCTGCATGGCTGAGGACTTTGTCTTTCTTTTACAGCCACTCCCAAACTGCCCCTACAGTACGAAATCTGCTCATTTAAATAGGCCTGAACAGAACAGATCAGTTATCTTATCAGTTGTTTGTGTAATCTTTGTAGATCACCTGCGACACACCCACTTATTGCATGTGCATTCATTTTGACTCTGCTTAGAGTAATATAAAAACTGCTTTAGTTACATTGATTTGATTTGATGGATATCAAATGGTACCAGCTATTAACATCTGACTTTTTTTGATTAAGGGATGTATTATTCTAACCTTTAAGAGTTGTGTTTAAGAACTGAAATAGAAAATAGGTTTTTATTTATTCATATTTTTACATTTAGCAAGGGGGCAAGAAGTGTGGATAATATTGAGTACCATCATTCAACTTGAAAAACAGAAATGATCAAGTACAAAGACTAAAAATAAGTATTTCACTGTTAGGTAATTTAAAACTATACAAATAGAATCTTGTCTATCTATTATAAGGAAAGAACATTATCTTTTCATAATGACTTGAATTATAAGAGTAAATGCAGTACTAGTACAGTGCACATTTGTGGTAAACTATATTGTAACAAAACCAGCACCCATTGTGAATCAGCAGTTTTATTTTCATTTGGGCACAAAGGTGAACATGTTTCACTTTGTGTGCTGACAACAGACTCTCACAATACAATTGGTCGATAGTTAGCACTGATCCCTGGTATACTTTGCTCCCTTAGTATGACAAATGCAACCTTATGTTTCTTTTAGATCTATCTGTTGAAATATTTGAATGTGTTTCCAAAGTATTGCTAAAGAGGTCTAAGGATGACCAAGCTATGTTTTACTTATAATAGGGTTATCCAAACCTCAAATACAGAATTTGGGAGTATCAGACTGACATTTACCTTATTTTTAATATTGTCCTCTGCAAACAATAAAAAAATAGCTCTGTAATCAGGCTTCACTGCAGTGATGACAATAAAACTGGACTCTTTTAGGAGCTGATCTTAAGTCTAAGAAACATAAATTCAAACTCACTTCTTTTGTTACAAAACCTATTTTTATTTGTTTTTTGTTTTTTTAAATCAAATTGTAGATCTGAAAACTACATTTTATGTGACAATGTTGAAAATTCAACAGTTGCATTACACAAAAGCTAAGGAGGAATTAATACATTTAAATATTTTAGTTAATATACACTAAGCTTATGTGTGTTATATTTGAATAGATGTATAAAGGAATCAAATAAACAATCAACCGATACAGGTAACACGTTATTTTCTCATTATGAAGACTTAAAAAGCAAGAAGAGTAAAGGCACTGAAGCCGACCCCTAAATCTGTCGTATTTAAGTGTTCTGGACAGTTTTAAACCACTTGATCTGTGTGCTCTGGATTTCTTGATCAGAGATGCCAAGATTGCAGCTTCAGAGAGAGTTAAGTCTGGCGTCACAGGGGAGCAGCTTTGGCTTAAGATCAATGAACCCACTGAAAAGGACAAAGGCAAATACACGATGGATATCTTTGATGGCAAGGACGGCGTGAAGAGAGTCTTGGATCTGAGTGGCAAGGGTAAGAGAAAGTTATACACTCAAAAGGAGAAAGGTACTCCTTATGACGAAGACAATTACATTCTACTTGATTTAGTTTTATCAGTATCTCCCTAATCATACTGTAAATGCAAATATGTTACTTTGCAGTATGGGAGGAAGCATTTGAAGAATTCCAAAGGCTCAAGTAAGTGAAAGAAAACCAAACAAGTCCATTGTTGTTGTTTTTTTGTGCAATTTAGTTTTTTTGTATTCAAAAACACTTTTTTTCATGGATAGCCAAAGTAGTCTCAAACCTACAAGAAGAATCTGTATGTCCTTTTTTACCAATTCAGACCCACAACACAATTATTGTATAGTTTTTTAATAACCTGGGTACCGTTTTTAGACAATTCTGACTATCTTTTTTTTTTTCACTCTTTCTGTAGAGCTGCAGCAATTGCAGAGAGAAGTAAGTGGACATTCCTACTAATCTTCCTGAAAATGATCTTTAATAAGAAGAAAGTTTTCCCAGTTCTAAGTAACAACATACATTTTATCAATTTTGTTAGTCGGAGTGATGTATTTCAAGCATTCGTTTCTGTAAATCTTGATGATGTTGGCTTACAGCTATCCAAAACCCAACATATTTTCTCTGAAAACAGAATATTGCAAAAGACTAATCAGAAGATTTTTTAAATCTTATATAGTATGACTATGACCTGGATGAATGAGAATCTTCCTCAGCAATTTTCCTGGAAGATTTAGCATCTGTCTGTCTGTCCATTTTGTGACAGTATTGGATCAGTCAACAAAATCTTCTAACCCCAACCCTATAAGGCATTTTCAAGGTAAAAGCAGAAAAAAAACAACAGGCCCAACCGCAAGGACAAAATCAATGCCATTATTAGAGCATCTTCCCTAACATCTCAACAGAGCCCCAGGCTGATCACCTCCATGCCAAGCTGCATTGATAAGCATAATTTATGCAAACATATCGCTGACAACGTATTGGTGCAAAAGAACGTACATCACCATTTTTGTCTTATTTTCTACATTTTTAATGAGACACAAAATTTGTTTTTGTTTTTTTTAGCTGTAAGCCATCATTGTCAATGAATCACTGTATTTTGATGTTTAAAGTCTAATGTTTGAAGATGGCAATAAACTTATCCTGCTAAAGTGCAAGGAAGGTCAACATTATAGCCACAAGCAAATGCTAATATTCTTGGTCTTTGACCTTGTTTCTCTTGCTTAGACCGTGCTCGTGTTGTTGGAGGCCTGCCAGATGTGGTTGCAATCCAAGAGGGCAAGGTAAAGAAAATAACTATTCTCACTTCTAACATGCTGTCATCCTTCTTTTATAATTGTCATTGCTCTGAGTGTCTCTTTCTTTTGAAGCCTGATGCAATCATCTATTGAATGAATGTTTGTCCTTTCTTATCAGTCCCTGAACCTGACTGGCAACGTGTGGGGTGAGCCCACGCCTGAGGTTTCCTGGGTGAAGAACGACAAGGAGCTGGTGTCTGACGACCGCTACAAACTAAAGTTTGAGCACGGAAAGTTCGCAAGCATCACGATCGCTGCCGTCACCACGGCCGACTCAGGCAAATACGCTCTGGTTGTGAAGAACAAGTATGGCAAAGAGGCCGGCGAGTTTACTGTCAGCGTATACAACCCTGATGAGGAGAACAAAGAGGAGAAGAAAGACTAAATGTCAGAAAGAAAATGGAGGTCATCCACTGAGCTGTCTCTAAGCAATATTGCTAAGGCACATTGTGGTGCAATAAAGCTGTCAAACTAGTCTTTTCTTCATTTTCATGCTTCTTACATATTCTGATATTGTAAGCTTTTAAAATGTCTAAACAAAGAAGAGTGATCATGATTTCTTGCAGTTCCTTTGCATGAATTCTGTCTTTTGAATTATTTACTACTTGCCAAAGTAGAATAACTAAATAAATAAATAATAGCAATATAAGAACTGGCAATCCAAAAACTGGAGATATTTAAGAGAGATCTGCCTCATTTCATGTTTAATCTAGGCTTTTCAGATGAAATAAACTGTCTGCATGCTACAAATGGTAAAAGTGCGGAAGTAATTGTACTGTGTCAACAACAACAGCAGGAAAACATTTCTTTATTTAAAGTTACATGACTACATGACTCGTAAAGCTCAGTCTAGGTATGACTAGAATACTATTATGAAGGTGCCCTCTCAACTTGCAGTGTGCTTCGCACTTCAAATTTTCCATTTAAAGGAGGAGGAATGTAGTATTTCAGGTACAATAAAGGGGTAGCATCTGTAAAGCAAATCTTCTGGTATTTGGTTTGAGGCTAAGTAATAAATGAACAAGTTAAACAGGCCTTTTTTTTTTATCTTTGGGGTTATTCTCATATTACAGCTGCAGTGGCTTTAGAGACATTATAAATTATCTGGTTAATTTATACCCTGATTTTTTGTGAAATGTTACCCTGAAGACAAGGCAAAAAAAAAAAAAAAAAAAAAAAAGCTGTGAAACATGCTTGTAAAATAATCAGGTTTCACAACAAACAAAATACAACAACCTAAATGTTCACAGCTGTATTTTATCAATGCACATTTAGGAAAAAAGGTGATGAACTGAATTCACTTTCAGCTATAGATGCCACAGAAGACAATTCGTTTGAAGAAAAAACAACTAGAGTTTCCAGAAATTATGTTAATAAACAATAAAATTTAATTAATTTATAAAATTGATTCGCCAATACTGGGATCCTGGATTTCTTTGCAGTTTGACTTGGATATTGTAATTTTTTTTGGAAGGACTATAAAATGAAGAACAAAGTTAAAGTTATAAGTCGGATGTTTTCAATTCAACGATCACATTTATTATTTATCCCAAAAAACTGTGCAAATTGTTTGAGTTCGTAGTTTTAATGTATTGAATGACTTATAAAACAAGATACGTTTTCAAGTAAGGGTTTTCTAGAGAAAAGCGCTTCTTTTCAGGAGAAAACATGCACTCAATTTATTGATCCCTGATGAACAGATTGGTGCACCTCTAGGTTTATTATAGGATACAAACCAACAACAACACATATAAACAAAGAAATTAACAAGAATAATAAAAAAAATCCCATTAAAGCAATGTGGCTCAGAATAAATCAACATTTAGTTAAAATATGAAAACGTGTACATAAAGTGCTAGGGTTTTACATAGCTGTGTTTTTTCTAAGTAAAAGTTGCATGGGCTGTTCTATACAGGGTCCATGAGGCAGGGGCGCCGCAAGGAATTTGGGCCCCATGAATTACGTTGATATTGGGCCCCACCCAAATAAATTAATTTAAGCTGTTAAACTGCTATAAAGATGCATTGATTTGTTTAATTCATTATCACAATGTAAAATGACACGTGCGTGGCACTTAAGCCCCGGTACGAGCAAACTACCGGTGATAGACGGGGAGACCTTTCGTGCTTTGTTTCGCTGTGTACTGATTAAAATGAGAGAGAAGCCAAAATAATGTATTTCACTGCAGAATTTTTTTTTTTTTTGAAAAATATAGTGGGACAAATCTTTTATTCTTCTTTTGGGCCCCCTTCAGAATTCTGAGAAAAAAGTCAGAATTCTGAGAAAAAAGTCAGAATTGTGCAAAAAAAAAAAAAAGGGTCAAAAATTTTGAGAAAAAAAGTCAAAATTGTGAGATTAAAGTCAGAATTCTGAGAAAAAGGCCAGAATTCTGAGAAAAGTTAGAATTCTGCGAAAAAAAAGTCAAAAATTTTGAGAAAAAAAAATCAAACTTCTGAAATTAAAGTCAGAATTCTAAGAAAAAAGTCAGAATTATGAGATTGAAGTCAGAATTCTGAGAAAAAGTCAGAATTTTTGGGAAAAAAGTCATGATTCTGACTTTAATCTCAGAATCCTGACTTTTTTTTCTCAAATTATACTGAAATAAATCAGTTGATTTAAAAAAAAACAAAATTTTTTCACATTTTACATTTATCCTCTTCCGTACTATTCCGTATTTCAACAGTGAGTTACTGCCCTATTTTTTTTTTATTCTTCTGTTTAGAGTTGCACAAACATAAAATCTGCCGAAACACCTGTCATTCTGATATAGATCGTTGAAAAATGAATCACCTATAAGTTGTGGACCGTCCCACCAGCTGCGTCGCCTCTCGGTCTCCTCACCCCTACACACACACACTCACACACAAACCAGTTGGTCACGGTGGTCCAAACAGGGACACGTCAAGAGGCTTTAGTGAAGTTTCTCTGAGAAAATGATGGGGACTCACTGAAGACATCCTACCCTCCCCTTTAAGGCA
Organism: Cyprinodon tularosa; assembly: GCF_016077235.1. NCBI lineage: Eukaryota > Metazoa > Chordata > Actinopteri > Cyprinodontiformes > Cyprinodontidae > Cyprinodon > Cyprinodon tularosa. The sequence goes on along the minus strand of NW_024038565.1, from coordinate 331,739 downwards.
GCAGGCTGCTAAAGGAACCGAAAGGTATGTCACAGAACTATAATTTCCACTAACGTGTCCGCAGCTCTGTGTTAACGTATATTTTCGATTTTACCATCGGCTAATGGTAGCTAGCATGTAGGCTGGCTAACCTGCCCTTTAGCCATATGGAACCAATTTGACTGCGAGCCAAAATGACAAGACTTTCCTTTAATTTTGTCAAATACGAGGATGAACATCTAGAGTCTTCGTCGAAACCATTTAAGGAGCGAGTTTCTGTCATTTTCTAACGTTCTGCCGCCTGCCATTAACGTTAACGTAAGCTCTCACCGAGCGATAACAGTAAAGCTAGCTAAGCTTAGCAGACCTTCTTTTCCATTCATTTTCCTCACTGCTCCGTTTCTCCATTCAAGTTATCATAAAGGGTATGTATAAAACAGAGAAACCGTGTCGCTTTCAAAGAGAAACCGTTTTCATTTTCTTTTTGTATTTCCGCCTGTTTGAGCGGGCTTTACGTGACTGGTTGTGGTTTGCAGCTTTGATTTCTAAATTTCGCATTTCTGGTTATATTTATTCATTTTCACTATGATTGCAAAGGTAGATGATCACATTAGCAAATACACACAGACTTGAATATTGATGATCTGTGTATTTTGACGTTTTTAAATGGCACAAGTTGTAGCCTACAGCCACTGCTGACGGTGAACAACAAAACACCTGTCTGAGGATGGAAATTAAAACAGCCTGCAACTCAAAAACTGCTCTGCAGGGGATGGAATATTAAAATGGTTTGAATGTAATTAAGTGTCTAACAACCATTCCCTTTTACTATTAATAAAGCAGTAAAGCTAAAGTCACATTAAACCAGGTACATTTATTTATAAAATTAAATTAACTACCAATTTACTTAGCTATTTGATCTGCTTTGAGAAGACCTGATAATTTGAAGGAAGTGCTATCTTCATTTTTAGTTAATACATTGATGCTTATATTAAAGCAGTAGCTGGTCATTAATTTTTTTTTTAGTTTTCACAATAATTAGGAGAATACCCAGTGCTGCCCTTCCCTCACCCCTCCGTCACCTTTTGCTGTTCTCTGTGCATGAGTTGGTTTAAGAGCTAAAGTGGTTTATCACTTATTTTCTGTCCCTTTTTTTGTTTAGACTAAGAAAACCTCAAATCTTCCTTTAAAAACAGAGAATATATATATTTATTGCTCATAATCTGATCCATTAATTTCCTCTCTCGCTTTGTGTTTTTCCCCACCCTTTGATTGGAAGTGTTTTGTGCACCCAATGGAACAGCTGACATGTTTGTCACAAAGGCTTGGTGGGTGAGCCTATTCCGAAAATGGCTACTGGAACAGAAACCCAGCCTAACCGGCTAATATGAACTCCCATTTTTATTCCATAAAAAGTACTGTGGCAGAGATCATACTAAAATTGTTATCACAAAAATAGTGCCTTCAGTCAAAGGCTTCTCCAGAACCAGTGCATGATAGACCACTACAGAAGATCCTTCCTAACTACTATTAATAACATCTGCAAAAACTTGTATAAAAAAACAAACAAACCCTGAGTTTCTAAAAAAGTTTAATTGTTTTTACTCAAAACTGTTATTCTCTGAGAAACTCAAACATTTCATGGAAAGGCTAGGAAATATTAGAAAACTTGTTCATGCTAGATTGGTTAACCTCTTGTTACCTTAGCAAACCTTTCATTCTTTCAGACATGTAGTAAAAGAAGTTGAAAAGCATTAGTTGTAGCTGACAAAAGCCATTGCTTTTGTCCTCATACTTTTGACTGCTTTGCCTTGTCACTCTTTGAACTTAAGGGTGTGCACTGAAGATGCCAGGTCAAACTGAAAGTGATGATAAAATAGAAGTCATGAGTCATACTGGGAGAAGGAATTTGTTTTGCTCTAGCTTTAAAGAACAAGGGTTGGAATATTCTCTTTATACAACAAATAAAAAAAACACTTATGAATGAGGTTGGATTGTTCACATCAGATTTAACTAATCTCTCACTGCCTTGCAAATAACTTATTGCCATCAGCAAGGAAATTTAGTTCACTGTGGAAAAAAGCAAGGAAGCCATGATTAAGAGAAACGCTACAGATTCTTAGCAGTCAAGAATGACTCCTGTTTCTGGTGTTTATCGTGGTTCAATGAACCTCATGTAATGAGTTGGCCGAGTTAAGTCCAGTTTAGTGTAATATAATGCCTGAAATAGTTTAACATGACCAGTGAAGTCAGTGACTTGTTTTTCAGCTGGGTCACAATCCTGATTACTTTTTCTTCACCAGGTTAAATTCAATTCGATATGGATGACTCTGGATGTCAGGAACTGTACTTTACTCATATTGGAATTTATTTGATCATAAGTTTTTTTACATTTTATTTTTGCCTTTAGGGTCAAGTTGAATTTTCCTCTGTTTATCTCTCGTAAACTGTATAGCTTGGATGTTTGCAACCTTTCATATTGTATATTATATTGATCTTTTATCATTAGGTGGGAAATTCATTCCACATACCACACTTACCTGTCTACCTGTTTGGAGTTATAGTAGAAAAGAGTGCTCTGTCATCTGTTTAAAATACTGAAGTTCACTTATGAAATGGTTATAATTTCCCTGTAGATGATTGCAAATATTAATCAGGAAAACTATCCAAGAAGCTTTTGATACAAAAAAAAACAACAACTTATGGCACCCGGGTCCCTGCTTGTTCTTTATAGATGTTAAGTTTTTACTCTATATGTTAGAGCTCACCTTTATTATAGTAGATTGTAGCTTATTTTGGGGAGTGGCAGCCTAGTGGTTAGGGCATCGTGCTTGGAATCCAGAGGTTCTGAGTTTGAGCCCCACTCCCACAGACTGACACTCTGGGTGTCTGAGCAAGGTGCTTAACCCTACACTGCTTCCCGGGGGCTGCTCAATGGCAGCCCACTGCTCCTAAAGGGGATGGGTTAAATGCAGAGAGTTCATTTCGTTGCTCTGCACTTGTGAGAGTGTAATGACAATAGATTATATAATTATTAATTTAATATTAATTATTGGATTATTCAGGTCCATTTTGTTGTAGATGCACTAAATCAGTTGTGCTCATGTCCAGTCCTCAAGAGCTACCATCCTGTAACTTTTAGATGCATCTCTTCTCTAGCACACCTGAATCTAAAGCCTCAATCCTCTCATTTACCTCAGCAGCATGGCATGGTAATGCAAGGCATGGTAATGAGCCACTCATTTGATTTAGTTGTATTAAAAATGGTTGCATCAAAAAGTTGCAGGATAGTAGCCCTGAGACCGAACTTGAGCACCTCTGCACTAAATGCTTGTTAATTCAAACATTTTAGTATATATACGAAACTGATGTCGGCATAAACATCCGATTCATAACCTTGCATTGATATATCAGGATATATCCTGAGCTATACTTTCAAATGATATTCTTACGTTTTGATTCCAACACCATTAATTTTGTCTATTGTATACCAATAGATAGCAGGTCAATGCTTATATGGACACGATGAAGTAATGCAGAGACAATTATGAAAAGCGTCCTTATTACATTTTAATGTTGCGAGATCCCTTTTTGCCCATAAATGCTATTCAGTTATTATCTTTGCTATACTATTTAAAAATAATATATTTTTTAACCTTAGTGGAAATATTTTTTGTTTTGTTTTGTTTAGGGTTAATTGCTGTTTTCACTTTAGAACGGGTTTTTATCACTTTGGGAAAACAGGTCTGTAGCTCTCAGCTCTGTAAGCCCTTGTTTTTCCTTTGGTTGCATTTACAAAAGACTGAGCAAATGAGACGGCAGGGTAGAGGCCCTTTTTGGAGCAGCCTCATGCATTATTTTCATCTCAGGCAGTCGTGATCCAAAAAGCCAGGTTGATCCTGCAGGCCAGATCTTGGAGAGCTCTTTTATGATAACCTGTTTTTGCCATTGCTAGTCGGACTGCATTTCATCTGTTAATTAGTCACATAAATGATTCTAGACAAACTGAGTTGGATGTAATGGCTCCTAATGTTCTCATCCCTTCGATGTTTCAGTTTGTTTTGCAATCACGAGTGTATTTGGTCAACGTTTTATTGATAATCAGCAGCAGAAAATAGCTTACTGGTAAAACTATAGGCTGACGTAAGCAAATTGGGGTCGTTTACTTGCACCACCCCTTTTGATAAGCTGCGCACAATAACAAGAACACAAAGTAAAGATTGTAATGTACATGTGACAGAAACACGTAGCAGCAACAAGCCCCCCCACCCCCCCCAGCTCTCACTCTTATCAGGAGAAAACATTGCTTAGACATGCAAAGGAAATGGCTTCACCTTATCAGCCATACACTGCCACTGTAAAGATCCGATCCAATTGGCTCACATTTTCGTACCCTGGCAGCCCACTGGATCACTACAAGTGCACATTCTGAAAGGAAAATCCCAGAAAGATGGCAGTGTATACGATAGTCTTGCACAATCGTCACCAGCTCCAGATAACATATCTGTATTTACCCCAGGGGCGATCATTCAAAGGTGAGTAGGTTGGTCCTATTGAATATTGGATTCAGGATGGCAGTTTTAAACTGTCTTAGGAATCCAAAGGCAAAAGTTCTTGGACTTAGGAGAGTATCCTAAGGTCTGTAAAAGTTAGCCTTTACTTCACTTATTGAGATGAAGAGACAGAGATCCTGTACAAACTGGGAGCTCATGGAGAGCAACACCGAGGACAACACAGACAACAGTGAACCTGATGAGCTGACCTCTCTGAGGCGGACTTGGTCCCTGGTGAGTCTGACTTGGTTTTCAAATTGGTCACATAATAAAATAGATGGCTGGAGACCCTAACATTGTTTAGTTTGCCTGCTTACCTGACTGACTTTTTAAAATTGTAATTCTAATGTTGCAATGCCAACCCACAGCTAACTGGACTCGGTTTTGTTAAAATAGGCTGAGTTTGCAAGATGTGCATTACCTGATCTAGTGTGTTTTAGCTTAGTTCAGAGGAATCATGGAGCTCACTCTTTGAAACTTGGAAGACTGATTCTGTTTAGGTTGTTTTTCAAGTAATTTTAAGTTGATGTGGAACAGTCAATTATTAACTCTTGGTCTTTATTTCTGTTTGTCTGTTTCCCTCAGAGGAGCAGATATTTGCATTTGCAATTAACATATTTTTTATTCATCTTTAACTGGGGTTGAAATATTCGGATCAATCGTAATTAATTGATTATTGAAATAATCGTCAACTAGTTTAGTAATTAATCGTGAAATGAAGAATAAAGACTAAAATGTGCCTCTAGCTGACAGAGCAACCCACTTGGAGCAGTAATTGTATAAAAATTGTAAAAGTATGTATGTATGTATGTATATATATATATATATATATATATATATATATATATATATATATATATATATATATATATATACATATATATATATATATATTAGTGCTGTCAAAATTATCGCGTTATTATCGCGTTAACGCGAGACCATTTTAACGGCGATAATTTTTTTAACGTGAGATTAACGCTATGTGGTTTTATGGTACAATTTTCCAAGTACATCCCGCTGCAGCCTGCGGGAAGGCGGGGCTATTTTCCCCCAGTGTATGCATTTCTCATAGGCTTCGAGAGCGGAGCTCCTCAAGGGAAAAAGACGCTCATACACTGGGTAGCGCTAGTGCCTTTTCTTTAAGCCCCACCACCAACAAACAAGTTGAGTGTCTGGTAACTAGTAGCAACCTGAAATACGCTGAGAAAACAGATTACTGAGGTGAAATGGAATCTGCTACGGCACTCTTGCCGTCTGTGTACGCAACAGGTCGGTATCGTGTGTGTGTGTGTGTGTGTGGGTGGGTGTGTCTGTGTGTGGGTGAGTGGGTGTGTGTGTGTGTTCTCATTTTTGTTAAGAGGCTGAAAAGTAACTTTCTAGAGTATAGACTACCTCCATCTAGTGATGTCGGTCTATTGATTTTGATGTATTGATTGAAAATTGTTCATTATTACCTTGGTTAATTAACATCTAATGTTAACTCTACTAAATTTTATAGCAGAAGGGTAAAATGCTTGTCTTTGTTCAAAAGACTGTATTAACTGTAAAGACTGTCTTTTACATCAGCCTGTTTTCAGGGCCTTTTTTTTTGCCTACGTATTTGTTATTTTTGGCATAAATCAGTATCTGTGACCTGTTTTCATTTTAAAAAAAGAACATTGGCACAAACCTAGCCTGTATGTATTTTTTTGTATGTCATCGAGAGCATTTAAATGATTTTCAATCAGGAAAAAAATGTGCGATTAAAATGCGATTAATCGCGAGTTAACTCAGGCATTGATGCGATTAATCGCGATTAAAAAAATTTAATCGATTGACAGCACTAATATATATATATATATATATATATATATATATATATATATATATATATATATATGAATTAGGGCTGCAACAACGAATCGATAAAATCGATAAAAATCGACTTTTAAAAGCGTTGGCAACGAATTTCATCATCGATTAGTTGTGTCGCGCGATTAATGCGTCATCCGCTGCCGCCATTATCACTGCCACTTGACTGAAGGGGAAGAAAAAAAAAGATACGGCAGAGCGAGTCAGCGCCGCAGGTGCGCAGTGTTTCCAACTCAGCGACTTAGTCGCTATATTTAGCGACTTTTTAGACCCCTCCAGCGACTATTTTTTTTTTAAAAAGTGACTAGCGACAAATCTGGCGACTTTTTACGGTGTCATTGGCGGCTTTTGGAGACTCTTACGTGAAAGCATGTATCGTTCCTACTCTTGTCCTCCAGCGGCAGCTGCTGCCGTGGGGCGCCTCCCCTCTCCCAACCCCGTTCTCCCGCAGGAATCTCTCTCAGCGCTGCAATCAGAGCCGCAGGATGTACTTGGAGAAGCATCCCGCTGCAGCCTGTTTCAGCGTCCAGACTGCAAATGAAGTGCGCATGTGCCGGGATTGACGGTGCAAATTGATCACAATAATTAAAATAGCCTTTATAAATCTTGCAAATTATGAGGGCAAGGCTTTTGAAGTTTAAATCTTCTGGCAAAGATAAAGTAAAGAAGATCCTGCAATTTATGGAAGTAAAGTATAAAATCCAGCAAGATCAGTAATATGTCAATTAATTATATGCCACATTCCCATGTAAATATCTGTCTTTGGAGGATGTATTTTTTAGCACCCCTAGTTCTCTCATTTTTATTCCAAATACAATTTATAATTTGAATCACAGGGCTATTTTTATCTCTATGGTTCAGTATTTTCTCAAGTAGCAACTTTAACTGCTATACTTTCCTGTCTTAAAAGGCAGAACTCTTCTAGTAAAAAACAAACAAACTCATTTGTTGAAATGGGGGGGCCTATTGTTTGAACCCCTTAGGGGCTTTAGAAAACAAAAATGCCTTTTTTTGCGCTTTATGAAACAAAGTACACTATATTTTGTGGATGTACAGCTACATTTTTCATGTAAGTTTGCGTAGTTTTAACACAAACATTTATTTTTCATATTGCACCAGTACAGTTAATGAGCAACATGTAATTGTGTGCTTGTTTGTTCTGTCTAAAATGTTTATTTTGGAAAAAAATATTAATATTATAAAATATAATATATATATATATATATATATATATATATATATATATATATATATATATATATATATATATATATATATATATATATATATATATATATATATATTAAATAAAATAAAAATATTTTTTGTCCGATTCATCGATTAATCGATAAAATAATCGGCCGATTCATCGATTTTTAAAATAATCGTTAGTTGCAGCCCTAATATGAATAAATGTTTTGCATTTAAGATAAAAAAAAAAAAACGACTTTTTTGTCTGTCAATATGCTGTATCCAGAACTCTGCAAGTGGAAAAGTTTTGGTTGCACCTGGTTTGATGCTGTAAAAATCTTCTGTAAGGAACCTTTGGCTATTCGATTATTAATCAAGTAATTGAAAAAATATTTGACAGATTAATCTATTTGCAAAATTATTGTTAGTTGCAGCCCTATCTTCATCATCGCCTTAAGTATCAAAACTACTCTATTGTGTTTATAGGATTTCTTACACAACAGACCCATTATGTGTCCAGTATTTATAAAATGTATTTCTGCCTTAGTTTAACCTTATATTGAAAGTCATATCTTACTCAACTGGCAAATAGTTTGAACCTTAGTGACACTAATGACAAAATATGCAGCACCTGATTTACCTGCTGATTAAAATGAATGTATCAATTTATTTGAATCTACTTATCTTCTATTTGTTCAGTTTATATAACAAATGTGCTGCTATATGACAAACTGTTTTTTTAATCCAGTAAATGCCCAATAACATTTTAGGATATACCTTTTTGATGCACTAATTGAAATGTTTGTGTAATTCTTTACAGATTTCTAATGTGCTACCGCTATCTGGAACCAGTTGCTCTTTTTTTTCTTGTGTGGTCAATGTTTGTTGTTTATAATTGTTAAGAATAATCATAGAAGTCTAGATTTGGGAAATCATAATCAGAGGGTCAGTCCAAAAAGGAAACTAGAATTAAGTGCTGGTCAGTAAAAGTCTTAACACTGCTTCTATAATTTGATTGCATTCACATTATATGTAACAAAAACAGCATTTCTGGTCAGCGGAAAATGTGTTACAAGCATAATCTTTGGATTCGCATTGAATGATTTAGAGGATCGATTTGTATGCTAAAATGTAAAAGTCTTTGGTGGAAAACATCAGAGTTCTCTTATTGGATAGGCTTTCTTGAATTATCTATATCCCTATATTTTTTTTGGATATTAAAAAATATAATTATGCATTATATACTAGAAGCCTATTTTTTAAATCTAGAACCAGGCCCACATTTGAGCATTTTAACTTGTATTTACATAAATGAAAATGCTGTTTGGTTGTGGATAAATTGGTGATGGATGAGTTCTTTTTCATTAACCTTTAAGTACACAAATTATCTCCTTACTCCACGGGGACTACCATTGCAAAATTGCCCATATTGTCCTCCTCCTGACTCCCCTGCCATGGTGAGATTATGAACAAAAGGTTACTGTGGTGTAGGAAAATTTCAGGTCATATAAACATGATGAAATCAACAAGGGGAATTGTTTACCGTCTTTACCAAATTAGACCCTGACCCAACAAACTGAAATCATGTTTATTTGTAGTTACACATACACACAGTTGGTGACACGGTACCAAGGACTTTATCAAATTCAGTAAATAGGCCACCAGAATACAGGGCAGTTTGTGCTAGCCTTGGCCTGCATGCTATTTTCTTAGATTGGGTCATTTTAGAAGACAGGAAAGAAAAACCTATTTCCATTAAAAATGTTTCTGAGGGTCAATGTTGTTTTGAAAATAGTTTGACTAAGTTTGACTTTTGCACACTAGCACAGCAGTATATCTAAAGTGCCCTTATGTAAGTAAGAGTTATGGCTATAAACACAATGTCAGCTGCTTCCATTTTTTGCAGAGCTGTGGGATCTCTGTTTAGGTTATCTCATTGTTTTGGTCCAGGCATTTGCTGCTCTCCGATGTTGTTCGTGTTGGACAATAGCCAGAGATAGGATAACAATGCTCGCTGTCAGTCTGTATGCCAGTTCTGAGATAAAACTGTAGATGGGGGTCCTAAGGTCTGAGAGCAAAATTCATGGTTAGCTCCCTAAAGAGTGATGACTCTGACAACACTGCATTGTTTTATATTTTGAAAAGGTTTGACTTTAAATAAGACTAAAAGTGTTTTTTTTTTTTTTTTTTGTTTTTTCTTCCAGACACACACCATGAATTACGTCGGGCAGCTGGCTGGTCAAGTTCTCGTAACAGTCAAAGAGCTGTATAAGGGCATCAATCAGGCCACGCTTTCAGGCTGTATTGACGTTGTGGTTGTCCGCCAGAGAGATGGAACCTACCAGTGTTCACCGTTCCACGTGCGCTTTGGCAAGCTTGGTGTCCTGCGCTCTAAAGAGAAAGTAGTAAGTAGAACTTTTCTTTTTCTTTTTGCCCCTTCTTTCCACACTTTATATTGGTTTTTGGTTTAACATGCCTCTGGAAAATAGATTTCAAACTGTATGAAATGATTACCTTGATTGCATCTAACTGAGCGATGTTTAACCATTTCATTTAATTTCCTTATTTATTAGAAACATTTTTACAAGATTTCTGCTTTCTTTGAGACAATCCAGCTGGTGATTGCTATTAAAAAAAAAGTTTTCTTAAAACTGTCATATTTGGCACAAAAGATTTCAAATGACCCTCCGAAACAAATTGTTTCAAAATCAAATGCTCTTAATTGCAATTAAGCCTAGTTTTATTTTCTCCCAGAAAAGTAATAAACCTTTGATATGTATATGTAACATTTTTTACTCAAGGTTACAGCAGTGTATTGAAGAAACCAAAACCATATTTATGGATCTACCACTCGGGTCAAACAAAGGTTTGTGTTGAATCGAACAGCAAAAACCCTTTAGCCATCAGTTCGCAGCGTCACAGTATGCATACAGTGAAATCAAGCTCTCTAAAAATGATAAAACATCGAACATACCTGCCCTTATTTTTTTCATCTTACCTGGATCCCTCTTGTGTGAAAATTGTGGATGTGTTCCATTAAGGACATGTTGTAAATTACATAACATTGCACTTTGCTCCCTTTAGCTGATCTGTTGAAGTCCTTTTTGTTTTTTTTTAATTACAAGAAACAGTAAAACGTATCTTATTCTTAATTAAAGCTACAGTGTGTAATAATTACAGGGATATACAGTCAGAAATGTAATATATTATACATAACTATGTTATTTATCATCATCTACGAGCTCAGCCTCTTAACCTTAATATTTGCGTTGCCTTAGAATTCGTTATTTATAATTACATAGGAGCGGGTCTCGCAGCCATGCAGGCAGACATCTTTGCGCTACGGCAGCGCAGAGCCAACGAACTAGCGATTGCGAGATCGCCCATTACGCTCGAAAGTAACTACGGCAAGTTGAGAGAGATGAACTGAGACGGTACTGAACAATAGATGGCAGTATTGAAATTATCTATGTAAACAAACCTCATCACTTGAGAAGGTAGGTGATGCGGATGTCGTGGAAGACATTTTGTCCCGTAACGCTCGCCGTACTGTTGGGGGGGAGAAGCGGTGGGGGGGGAGATGTTCATGTTGCTGCGGTCTGCAGTCTGAACGTTAGATGTCGCTGAAAATTACACACTGTAGCTTTAAAGAGTAAATATATTACTGCACTCGTTTTCAGCTGTTCTATTTTGACCTACAGATGTTTCCATGTGTTGACATCCCTGAACTGGATGTATAAGTTATCAGCAGACCTCTCTAAAACAATACTATAAAGCTATTTGAAACACATTTTGAAGCATAGCAACATCAAACCTGCAGGACGGTGATCCTACAGAACGAATGTGGAAGAACATGACCCTGCATGTCAATTCTTCTTTTTTTTTTATAAGAGTTAAAAAATAAAACTAATAAGATAATTTTTAGTAAGTTTTCATCCAAATATTTAGCAAAGATTCAAACTTATTTTTTTTTTTTAACCATAAACTGAGTACCTGTAATAACTTGTTAAACTGAAATCCAAGTCCTTTCATGTAATACATATGATACTTGAAGGTTGTTTTTAAGACATCTTTAATGGGTTATCTACTTAAAACTGATTATGTTATACTCCTGTTTTTTATTCTTCTAGCTATTAGGTTACTGGAGATCCACATGTACCCTCCTATACTGTTTTTTTTTTCACTACAGTAAAATATGCTGCAGTTTATATAATCTCCTCAGCTTGCTGGCCTTCCATTTAACAAGCGCTTAGAGGTCACAACATGTGAGCCATCCAGTAAATTCCTCTGTTTCCAGAACGAAGGTGTTCCTTTTTTTCTTACTCTTAAAAAACATTTATTTCTATTTCTACCTATACCCCAATCAGCACTGGCTTTGGAACAGTTTGTTTTGTAACAACTAAACACCACATTGCTGTGGTGTTTAGTTGTTATGGAAAACCACCTGTACAGAGAAGAGATGAGTTTAATTGAAATTGGGTAAACTGAGTTTGTATTAATTATAAAAGGCTTTTCATGCGGGGTACTGGCAGATCTTTTGGTACGTTCCCAGAACAGTCTTAACTGATGAGAAATATATTATTTTAATGAGTGTAAAAATGCTTTTAAATCAATGCCCAATGTATGTGCTGTTTAAATAGTCACTTGTAAAAAAAATAAATAAAAAGTTTGGCTATTTTCCTTTGGCTTACTGCAAAATTCTTTTAGCTTGCTATACACTATACAGGAATAATTAGTTTAGATCTGACTCGGTCTACCCACCTAGGTTGAATGCTGATGGACCTGAAAAGGAATGAATGAACTGTTTCCATGGCAACTGCTCTACAACTTTGAATGCATGGGGGAAGGAAGAAAAGGTCCACAAGAGCTCTAAAAGGGCTGTTGTGTAACGAACATGCATACCTGTTCCCAGGAGCAGTTTTTGAATAAGCCAGGCTGCTGCTATGTATATTTATTGTATTTTGGGGTTTATTTCATTAAATTTATTGTTTATAAGATGTAAATTTTCTGAGCATTATTTTACGAGTCACTATTTGGGAAAACCCAGATTTTTACCTCTTGTCAGAAAAGCAAAGGAAAAATTTTATATAGTTTTACAATGCAGCTTATATCTTTTATTTTGTGTTTTGCAATATTCATGTAGATTAAATTAAACAAGTGTGTGTGCACAGAATTAATGCCCTTATTAGCATCTGCAGGTACTCATATCCTTTTCTTTAAAGTAGATCGGTGAAAAATTATTGACAATGGAAAAACTTAGTTTTTTCAAGAAAATATAATCACTGGAAGTGAATACAAACTTGCTCTGACTCTGAGGATTAGTAGAACCATCATTTATTCTGTCTCATTAATAGTTAGGCCTTGAGATTCAAAACCACCCTCGCATTAGTTGCTTTAGTTTCACTGACCAGGTGAAATGTCTTCTTTATGCTGTAGAGAATCTAAATTTGTGGGAAGAGTAATGACCAAACATAGAAAAACACCAGCAGGAGTCTAATAACCAGAAGGACTAACAGAATAGTCTGGCGGCTGTTTTTAAACCAACCTGACAAACTGGTGTCATGTTACAGAGCATTTGTGTGTCTGAACCAACCTGCTCTGTAGTGTCTTCCAGATGTTACCTTTTTTCTTATTTTATGGCGGTGTTAAATTACAGTACAGAATGGGCTCTATTGCAGTGTAGTTTCCCCAGCGAGCTTTAAAAGCTTTGTTTTAATGGCAGCTCCACAGAATATAAAAGCCCCAAAGACATGAATGTTTGTAAAAAATTCTAAAGCCTGGTGGGACACAAGCTAGTGGTAAATAATTTCTGTGTGACCTATTTTATTTCAATATCCAGCTTCTTAATTTTCCGATTAACCATACAGTCCTGGGAGGGAAAGCTTGAGGTTGTGGTTGATGGATAAACAGGAATCTGCCCCCATGTGAAAAGTTAAGGAGGCAGTCTTTTGGAAAAGAAAACAGAAAAATGTTCTTGTTCAACCTTCAAGAATTTCAAAAGCCTTTTGGTTTGTATTTTCTCCTGTTTTCCAAGCTTTCAAGCACATTCAGCTTCTGCAAAAATGATTTAACAGCTACTCATGTAAAATGGCAGCGGAAACAGTTTGAACATATCGCAAAAAAAAAAAAAATAAAAAATAGAGCTTTTAGTCCCGAAGCCTTTTGTGGCCAGTTTAGATCACATTTTTTTTAGAGTTTAAACCTCAGATACAAGTTTTTCTTTTTAAATTTCTCCCTTAGAACAGTTATGTAAGATGATAAAGGGACAGTAATTAAAGTGTTTTTTTTAGCCTTTTTGTCTGAGTAGTTAAATTCTTTTAAAAGGAGCAGAGACGATATTCTGCTTCTGTAGGAGAAATGTGTTGCTATAAGGCAAGTTTAATTTTGTTTTAAAACAAAAGGAAAATAAAGGAAGAGTAATGTGGCTTGACTCTCTAGACAATTAAGGCGCCTCTCTTAACTCTTCAAGTTTTTCTTAAACCTTTATTCCCATATCTAGAACATTTCCTGATGGAAACTAGTCAAAAGGTTGAAAAATTCTGATCTTTTAGCTTCTTGGTTTTTAGATTGTGTTCCAGATGTCAGCCTGTATTTTCTGTTAAATGTTTTCAGATTGACATTGAAGTGAATGGAGATCCTGTAGATCTGCATATGAAGCTCGGTGACAATGGAGAGGCCTTTTTTGTCCAGGAAGCTGAGGAGGAGAATGTAAGCATTCCGAATACACACTTAATCGTTTTTAAAATTAGTCTGTTTATGACATACAAATTAAACTGTCTTTAAGATTTAAAGAATGCATCAGGAAAAGTAAATGCAGCAGTTCAACAACCCCTTAAAAAAAAACACCTGCTGTTGTTTTTGGCAGACCAACTGTTATTCAGTCACTTATTTGACTGATGGTTGCATAAGTTTTTTCCGCTGTGACAGATTCTGTACTGTATGGTATTCATGTCATTATGCCTCCTAGTTTTGGCTCTTGCTTAAACTTGTAGCCTTTCGTTGATGAATATCCACTTCGGCAGATTGTTCCTGCTCACCTGGCTACCTCCCCAATACCCACTGAGAGTCACCTATTCTGGATCTCAGAGGTTGAGAACAGGGCACCTAAAGACCCAAAGGATGATCCTTTAGACCAGGAAGACCCACCCGAGCCTCCTGCTCCCAGTGCCACTGCCACAAAAAAGAAGAAAAGAAGAAGAAAGAAGCACAAAGGTGACCCCCGCAGAGAGGAGCTCACCCCACCAGTGTCGGTCTCTTCTGGAAATTCTGTTGCTGCTATTGGTGGTGCCGTGTCAGGCACTGGGCAAAATGACGAGATTTTTGAGATGGACCTCAGCTCTGATGAAGAATCGGCACCACATGTATCAAGGTAGTTTTAGGTTTCAAAAGAGTTATTTGTAGAATCTTTTTTTTTTTGCTGAAGGGGGGGCATTTTGATCATATGTTTACTTTGCATTCTGGATGCAGGTCTCCTTCAACCTCGACAATCAGGGACATTGACCCTAAACTGCCTACAACCAGACATAATTTGGAAGGTTATCCGTTGTCTGATGGTGAATGGCCTTTAGGCGATGGGTATGTATAAAACTAAACTTTAGTTTCTACCTTTTGTTTAGCAAAGATGCATAAACTCCCCTATATAACACGCATTGTTTGTGTTGCACTGTTGGTCTTTTAGTCATGGCTTGTCTCAGGCCTTTTCCCCAAAGAGTGATTCAGAGCTGGTGATGAAGTCTTCAGAAAGTTTGCTCAGGGATGAGTCCCATATGCAGTGGACCTGGGGAGAGTTTCCAGAAACAACCAGGGTAAGCTCCTCTTTCATGTTATATTGTGCTGCTACCATTTTTAAATATATATTTTTTTCTATCTTATATGAACTGAAATACCATTTAATATTCAGGTCACAAAGAAGGAAAAGCCTGAACCGCTAAAGACAGTAACCATCACCCCATCGGAAAACACCCACTTTCGTGTCATCCTGAGCTCTGAGGCCATGGAGGATGAAACAGAGCCTGAAAAGGAAGATGGAGCCTCATCAGTCTGTGCCATAGTCAAGCCTGAGCCACGTTCCCCTGTCACCCCCGTAACAAATCATAGTCTATCTTCTACAAGCTCCGTACAATCTATGGGTCCTTTGACTCCCACAGAGCCTCCTGAAGTCCTTCCATCCAGTGTGACCACATCCACCCCTTCAAACAGTCAGCAGACTGATTCACCCTCTAAGAAGAAAGGTACATTTGGTTTCACAAAATGTGGTTTGCATTTTATTTAATAGATTTGTTTATATAGGACTAAAAGTTTAAAACTCCGAAGTGGACATAAAATATATTAATATCCTATATACAATCTACACATACTTGTCGAGCCTCTCCTGAATGACTGAGCTACTCACCCTATTTCTAAGGGGGAGCCCAGCTAGCCTGTGGAGAGAGCTAATTTCAGCTGCGTGTATTCAGGATTTCATTCTCTTGGTCATGACCCAGATTTCTTGACCATAGGTGAGGGTAGGAACCTAGACCTATCGGTAAAACGAGGGCTTTGCCTTTTTGCCCAGCTCTTACTTCACCACGACAGACCAGTGCATCTATCAAACTTCTCCTCCATTCTCCCCTCAGTCGTGAACAGGACACCCAGATACTTGAACTGTTCCACTTCAGGAAGGAACTCTCCTCCAACCTGAAGGGGACAAGCCACCTTTTTAGGGTCGAGAACCAGAACCTCAAACTTGGAGGAGCATATTCTCTGGCCTGACCCCTTCACTCTCTGCTGTAAACCTCTCCTCTGAATGCTGTAGGCCTTGGCAACCAGTAGAACCACATCATCCGCAAAAAGCAGGGGCAAGATCAGTTTTTATCATTTTATTGTTTATCATTTAACTCTTCACTATTACGTTATTCTTATGATTTTTTTTATAAGGCCCAGATTTGTGACAATTTTGTCCATAATCTTTTTGCTGCTGTAAACTACAGAATGGGTGGGGGGAGCAAAAAATGTATCAAAAGCAGTTTATAAGAAAACTGGCTCTACTCACAACCTAAAGTACATCAACCCCACAGTGACACATGGTGATGGCAGCATCATCCTGTGGGTAAGGTTTCCATACTTAAGAAAAACCTTACCCATAGGATGAAGCTGCCATCACCATGTGTCACTGGGAAAGGTTTTTCTTAAGTAGGGAAAGTGAAACTGGAGCTAGATCTGGAGCTATTATGCCTGTGGGGTGTTTATATTAAAGCATATTCAGTTAAGAGTGTTTAGCAAGATTTGAATATTGATATTTCACAAGGTTGTTTGTAATGTACACCAAAATGTGTATTTTATATTTTTTTGTTGTTATTTTTATAAGATATATTTCTTTTTATTTTCACACCAACCTACTTTGGTATATGCAAAACTGTATGACTTATATTTTTCTAACAGCTTGTGTTCATTGCTTTGATTTTTTTTGTAATGGGTTAGTTTTGTTTTCCTGCACCCAAAATATATATATTTTTTAATAATTTATTTTTGGTTATAATATGATACATTGTAAAAACCTTTAAGGGATTTTGAAGAAATGTAAAATAACAAGTGCTTTTATTTTATAAACACAGGAGTCCCAAAGAGGAGTCAGCATCAGGGTCCAGAGGATATCTACTTAGATGACCTAAATGTACTGGAACCCGATGTGGCTGCAAGATATTTTCCTAAGAGGTTTGCTAATGCAAGAAGCACTTAATACTTTGATGTATATGTATATGCTGTTTATGTAAATTGGAAATATTCACTTTCAAATTGCATTCCAATGAAAAAAAAACAACAACAGTATTCTTACTTTATTGGTTGCCCTTTTTTCTGAAACTGTTCTGTCCATCAGTGAGTCCGAGGCAACAACAAAGCAGTGGATTGACTCTGAGATTCGCTCAGGTTCCCAGTCTCCACAGTCTGTGGGTAGTGCAGCTGCTGACAGCGGGACGGAATGTCTCTCTGACTCGGCCAGTGACCTCCCTGATGTCACTCTTTCTCTGTGTGGAGGTCTCACCGAAAATGCAGAAATATCCAAAGGTCAGCAGAACAGTTTCCCAGCTGATTACGCATAATAAAAAGGCATTTTAAACACTGTCCTCTTTCTCTATAAAAAAAAAAAAACATCTCTTTATTTTATTCGAAGTGCGTATACACCCCCTTAAAACACCTTCACTTATATTAAGTAAAAATAATGTATTGTCAGATGTCTCACTTTACCACTGTGTGTTTTTAACTGTGTTTGCAGAAAGATTTATGGAACATATCATCACATATCATGAGTTTGCTGAAAATCCAGCAATAATAGACAACCCCAACTTGGTAGTAAAGATAGGAAATAGGTTTGTAAGTTTTTTTATTTTATATAGTATGAAAGCCTTGCTTTATGTGACGTCATATGACTAATGTTTTTGTTTCTTTTTAGATATTATAACTGGACACTAGCTGCACCCCTGATTTTAAGCCTACAGGCATTTCAGAAGAATTTACCAAAGGTAATTTTATCATTTGAGCATTTATTTTTTGTAAATAAATATAAGGCGTAATATAAGGACAGTATGAGCTTGGGAGTAAATAAACATTTCCCCTTTTTTTTTATTTTTCTTTAAAGGCTACAGAGGAGGCCTGGATGAAGGAGAAGATGCCAAAGAAGTCGGGTCGTTGGTGGTTCTGGCGAAAAAGATCAGATAGTACAGTTAAACAGGTATTCATATAAATTCTCTCATTTGTAAAGGATGAAATATTTTTTTCTTAAACTACATAATACATAATTGTTCACAAAATCCCAATTTCCTTCTTTAGTCTGAGACAAAGATGGAAACCAAGGAGGAGTTTCAGTCAGAAGATGGAGAACCCTCTAATTCTCAGGAGAACTTGGATTTACCGTAAGTCTTACACATGAATGTTCTTTTGAAATATGGAATTCGAAGAATATTGCTTAACTAGGCTTAGAATTGGAATATGAAAGCTTGTGAATGCAGGTTTATCCCTTTAAACTAGAGAACTCAATATGAGAAATATACAAGTTAAATTTACAAATAAAATAACATTTTTCAAATAGGGTTGCCATCATGGTTAATTTGATATGTTATCTATTTTCTGATTAATCAAGTACAACAAAAAAATTTTCCCTAAAAAAATTGCTGTTAGATTTTTGCAACCTAATAAAATGACAAAGTTTTACACTCAGAAATGTAAATTATGTTAAATGGCCACCTCTATCATGGAAAATACACAAATTCAAGCTTCCATTATTTTAATGATGTCATACTCAAGGTTTTTTTCACAGCAGCGGTCACAGCAGTTTATCGCAGCCAAAAATGCTTCTTAATTTCGGTTTTTAAAGTTAATTGGTTAAAACTGCAAAATAAATGGGACTTGAGTTGCAGTTTTAGAAGTGTGCTCTTTATAATAGAAATTGTGATATCAATAGTTGAATTTATGTAGCTGCAACCGGCAGTTTCAAGATTTTATTATGCCAAAGTGGTCTGATATAGAACTGAATTTTATAAAATACATACAGCAATGCTGTATGTAACAAGAGATAAAAAAATTAACCTTGGATATCTAGAGTGAAATTTAATAGTGATAAAAAAAAAGAAAGTTTTAAAATGTTATGCCAAAAGATTATTTAAATTGACATACATAGAAATGTATATGTCTGTGCGCATGTGAATTCCGGTCAGTAAAAAATGGCTTCTGGTATTCACATTATCTACATTGGTAAATGTAGTTAAATGTGATGTAGTATAATATAATATAATTCATCTGAGCTTTTGCCTAAAATTAGCAGATTAACACTTGCTCTATGTTTTTTTCAAATGAATATTTGTGAAAATGTTGGGTGGCTAAACAGCTGTCTCACCTCAGAGAGTATTTAACAGCGTTAAAAAAGTGATTTCAAGAATTTTTTTCATGGTTTCCTGGCTCATTGTGAGCCCCACTGACCAGCCTAACTTACTTTTGTTTCCCTGTTGCTCTGCTGCTTCAGTCTATAAAAAACGTACAAAATGATAAACTGACATCTTGACTAGAGTTGGGCCCAAAGAATCGATTGGTATCAGTTCTCCCACTTCAGTTCTCCAGGAGTCGCTCAAATTTTGTATATTTGATTTTTAATGTTGATGCCCAGTCCAGCAGCCATAAGAAAAAGCTGCGAAACGCCAGCAAAGAAAAGAATCCAGAGGAGTGTGTGTGCAACCATTTGTTTGGGAAGCAGCATTCGATAGTGTGCCTTAACGATAAAGGCTTGATCAGTCGGCAATGTGCAACACTTATGATGGGATTATATCCAAAATAATAAAACACCATCAGACTCAGGATGAGAGCCTAGTGTGACCAGACGTTTCTATCTGTGCAGGACTGTGTAGCATTCTCCACTTCTGTCCCACCAGTCAAAACAATGTCCTGCATTTTACTGGACCAATTTAGAAAAGAAAATTGAACAAAATGTTCACATAAGCTTTTCCTAAGTGCAAAGACAACAGAACTGCAGTCAGTGCTTCATGTCGTGACCAACCTGCTCACGATGCTCCTTAAATAGAACAGTTAAAGGATTGGAATACAAAATACGACAGAAACTACATTTAAAGAAAAGAAATTCTGTCCCTACAAAAAATTTTGAACAGTGTCTAACTACGTGAGGCCAGTGACAGGTGATCCTCAGAGAGGCTTTTATCAAGTTTCTTTTTCAAGCTGATACAAGGGGATGTGATGTGAAGTAACTGTAAAATTGTTTCTAAAGAACTACATACAGGAAAACCAGATCTGTCCCACATAGGCATCCTAGCTATCCCACATTAAATTTTTTTTTTAGACCTGGTAATCCTATGGGAGCCTCGTTGTTGACCTGCTGCGCTGGTTTTTGTGCTAAGGTAGGTTCCTGGAGGGAATTTTTTCCCCAGTGCAATCATTGGCCAGCTTTTGCAGGGAGAGCAGAGCCTTTTTTGCACTTTTAAGCCTACATGTTTTTGATGGGATGAAGATACCTTTAATCTGAATTGGCAAGACTTCAGATCTTATTTAGTGTAAACTTAATTTAATTTCGGATCTGTTTCAAATAATGAAACTCTTTAATTGAATGACTGAGTATTAAAATCTGATCGTTCTTCACTCAACCAGATTGAAACATCTCTATTTAAATGTTTACTTGAGCTGAACATGTGTACCTTTCTAAGTACAATCCATGGCTTTAGTCTTCAGCTCCAACACTCAGCCTAGAGCCCCAGTCGGAATGATATAAATAAAATAATAAAATTGTCTTAAAGTGCAGCATCAGACACTGTAAATGTGAATGTGTTTAAATTAGGTTTTCAAAAAGAAACTTTCATGCGAAAGTGTTTCCCTGTGAATAGAAAATTTAAAAGATTTGTATTAGTTGGTATTGTAATCGGTTTATATTTATATCCGAGTTGAAAATAACCATTTGAAGTCTTATAGTAATCTTTAAAACCTCAAGGAATTAAAATTCACAAAGAAGTTAAGACTGTTTTATCGAGAACCAGAATCGTTCCAATTAAAAGGATACCCTACTGTATTCTTGACACTATTTAACTTCAACTGTTTTTATATTTTAAGCGTTTTTAACTTTTATTTAATGTGGTGAAGAATCTCAACATAACTACTTTGCCTTGTAGCCCCAAAGCAGGAGAAACATCCAGTGATGAAGAATCTAAGGAGGTCAGCGCTGTGTCTTGCCAAGAGAGGCTGCAGCCAGGAGAAGGACACCATTCCACTACACACACTTACAGGAAGTCACTGCGTCTTTCCTCAGATCAGATAGTGAGTATATTATTGCATATAACTTTCTTATATAGTGTTTACTTCAATAGCATCCATTATTTTTACTTTAAAATAGGTCTTTCATGTTTAATTGCAGTTAATCATTTACACAGTTTTTTTTTATGAAATTAATCCAGTGTAAACCTAACTGTTGCATTATCTAAGAATAAAATGTTTCAGAGCGCCCTCTGCAGGCTGGATATATTGCCTTCATTTTTGTTTGCTTTGCTACACTTGAGGCCAGTAGGGGGCTCTAAAGACCTGTACAGATCTTTGCAGGAGAGGAATGCTTATGTTTGAGTTTCTTGTGAATGGGGGGAAAAAAAAAATCTTTCTCCAGATGGCCTTACATTTCATATCCTGCCTATTTTCCCAGGCTAGTCTTAAACTAAAGGAGGGGCCAAATGATGTGACATTTAGCATTACCACCCAGTACCAGGGGACCTGCCGCTGTGAAGGGACCATCTACCTGTGGAACTGGGATGACAAAGTCATCATCTCTGACATTGATGGTACCATCACCAAGTAGGTGGTTTCTAAAAATATATATATCAAGTTATTTAAGACATAACTGTAAAGTTTAAAACTTTGAAAGAAGGGTCAGTCATGCATTTTTCTGTTTACTGATTGTCCACAGTGCAGCACATATTGTGTCCCTTCTTTAAATTGTCTTTTTGTATGAATTAATCCACATCCACCGCAGCGCATATTTTTAGAAACTACTATTTATGCCCCTGTCTCACTGGAGCCTCTTTGACTTTTCCTTCAAAATGGAGTTCTATTTTAAAATGAGTAAAGGACCAGATTGTCAGTGTTGGATCTTGTTCTGTAAACATTCATTATGCCGAAGTGGAAACAGCTCTTCTTTTAGCAGGGCACCATCTGTAGAGCAGCACTGACTGATATCATTTTCAACTGTTGGTGTTATTTATTCTTGTCAGTTTAGATTATCATGTTAAACTGTAAAACAGACACTGAAGCTATAAATGAATCCAGTATCTCACCAAAGGGAATACATCCCCTAACTATTAATATATTGTTGAATCTGTTCTTGGGCAAAAAACACTGAAAGTATGACATTCTTGTCATTTAGTTAGTGTTCATTTTCTGTCCCTCAAATACCTTGGTACATAGCCGTTAATGTCTACACAGCTGGCAGCAAACGAGAGCAGCAGAGAGATGAGCTATTCTCCTCCCTGGTGTCATACAGCTTGTTGGTGTTACAACGCCTCAGGTGTGAATGGGGGGAGTGTAGGGCTGTTTGATTATGGGTGTTGTGTTTTTTTTTCTTTCATATTCTTTCACGCCGGTCACTGGAAGTTCAGCAATGGTACATCCAGTGACCAGTATAAGAGAGTAGAGGACTCAGAGGACCTGTATGAAAGAACAGTTGCTTTACGTAAAGGAAGATCAACACCCTGAGCCAAAGCAGCACCATACAGTAAATACCAATAATAAAAATCGCAACCTTCTCAGAGCACAAGCGCACTGCTCTAACCACTAGGTTAAGACTCCCCAAGTTAATAATAATGACAGGTTTACTAAGAAATCACTATCTACCACCAAAGAAGTTATGTAGACCCGATCAGTGTCATATTCAGAGGTTTTGTTTGAAAATAGACATGAATGAGTGCTGCAGAGGTTGAAATGATGGGCGCCAAGCTGTTATTGCTAAGGCCATACATATTACATTGGTCTATCAAGGTTCCTCATATCTGATCCTCGAGGTCCAGTGTTCCGCACCTTTTAGTTGTGTTTCTGTTTCAGCACACCTGAGTCAAATAATAAGGTCATTAGCAGGACTCTGGAAAACCTGACATCAACTGAGGAGGCAATTCAATCATTTGATTCAGGTGGGCAAGCAGAGACGCATCTAAAAGATGCAGAACACCAGACCCTCGACCAGAACTGAGAAACCCTGGTATGCATTGCAGTTGTTTGAGAAGCGGACTAACACCAGGCTCACACTGAAACCCGAATCATTAAAATCGATGGGTACACTTGAATCAGCCGCGATGCAGTGTGGGTGCAGTAACCAAGGCCATGCAGATCAACTCTTTCTGCAAGAAGGAAGTTAGGCTGGAAACAACACGGTCTCTGCATCAAGCTTCCAAATGCCGTTAATTTCAGATTAAAATCAACCCAGCAACATGCGTTAACTTGAATTGTGAAAATAAGACAACAAAACGGGGTTATTATTTAATAAAATTGGATATTTATGAGCACCGATAACGATTTTTGCCTGACAATTGCAGAAGTAGCGTGATCCCATGTGAGCGTTTTTTCGCAGCAAGGACAGCTTAGTTGTAGTGTTCAGTGTGAGGGACTTTCTACAGATTACCAGCACTACAACTGTACAGCAGCTGCACCACAGTCAATGTAAACCCAGCATAGGGGCAGGGATTACTGGAACAAAGTCCTGTGCTCTGATGAGACAAAAATGAGCCTATAAATAAGTGAGTCTTTGTCACAATTTGCACCTTTTCCTTCAGGGTGTGCTCCCTTTTAATTCCAGGGGTTTATAGGTTAATGGCTGTGTGCTGAGATTCTTGCAAGGGACATAACAAATATATATTTTAATTAATATGAGGGGTGGAATCATTTTGTGAGATACTGTATCTGTATATACTTTTTAAGGTTTACTGCAGCATTTACATATATGATCAGCTGCTCATATTGTAGAAATTTTCTGATAAAGCTTTTAGAAAAATGACCTGGACCTTTGGACCTTTTTCAGTTTTTAGAGATCTGGATCCTGTTTCAGGATTACAGTATATAATAACCAAAATACTAATTCCATTATAAACACAGAGTTCTGCTGATAAATCAATTTTTAATATATTTGTTTTCCCAGACCGACTATACTTTCAAAGTTGTCTTTCTAATAGAAATATCCAGAGCATTATGCAGTTCTTTGTGAGTAAATTATCTCACAGATAGTTACTCAAAAAACTGATATCTGTAGTTTTTTTTTTTTTTCATGGCTGTTCAGTGACATTTGAAATCAAAAAAGTCCAGATCTACTGGAGCTTATTATCTCTGCAAACCCCGGGGCCAGCATGTGACGTGGCGCTCTTTTAAGAACAGGTTGAAAAGTACAGGAACTATAATGAGGCCATTTACATCTTTTTCTGTCAGCGCACACAGCCATAAGCTGAGGGTGACGCAGTGTCTTCCCTATGGGGCCAGTAATTCTCATTAGCAGAGAAAATCCCATAATGTTCTATATTTCTGATCAAATTTTAATGTACCAGGGTTGGCTTATGTAACCTATTCTGAACAATCTGCTGTATTTTCCTGTATGCATGTTTAATTGGTGACTTGACATATGTTAAATTTTTTTATTTGAATGACATGCCTCTTTTAATTCCCACCATAATGTGTTTGTTTATTTTAGATCAGATGTGTTTGGACAGATTCTCCCACAGTTGGGGAAAGACTGGACCCATCAGGGCATTGCCAAGCTGTACCACTCTGTGGCCGAGTAAGTGCACAATAACAAGGATTAATTACAGGGACAGAGTGAATGTTTGGTCAGTGGTTAGGAGTGCCCATCTTTGATTCCCAGTTGCTTTCTGTGGAGTTGATATTTCCTCTCAGTGTTTGTGTGGGATGCTGTGAAGTGGATGACTCATTGTGCTCAGTTATAACCACGACTTAATTCTTGCTAAAAGAAACATTAACTGATTTTCTAAGAGGTGATTAAATTTGTAGTCCTATATTTGCTGTAGTCCTACAGAGATAAATAAATTATAGCCACACGGGAGAAACTGATGACTAGGACAGTTACTGTCAATGCAATCTATCTGGAAGTTGTTGGCCATAATGTTAATGGTTTTTAGCCTTTTTATGAGTGCTCCTCTCTCATTTGCAGGAATGGCTATAAATTCTTGTACTGCTCAGCTCGGGCTATTGGCATGGCGGACATGACGAGAGGCTACCTGCAGTGGGTCAATGACGGAGGCACCATCCTACCACGGGGGCCTCTAATGCTGTCTCCCAGTAGCCTATTCTCTGCCTTCCACAGGTACAGTAAAGTGCAGCAATCCCCATCCATCTCCTCCTCATAGTTGTTGGATATTTTCACTTCTCCTTACTTAATGTAACATTATCTGTTAGAAAACTAGGTCTTATATTTCTCCATTTAAGTTTAAATCATTTCTTGGGTGAATATATACATCATGCACATCACTTGACGAGGATTAACGTCCAGAATCGGCTAAAACTGGACATTTTACTTGTATATATATGACAAGTGTAGAAAAGAAAAATGAGCTGGGAAGCATCTTGTAGGAGGTTTATAGAGTCTGCTAAAGTTGTCCCTTCACCCTCCTTCGACTCAATGTTTTAGGACTCCACCTGGTGATTAACTGTTTAGCAGGTTTCTTCTATAACGGCCAAAAACATCACCCACCAGTTTAAGGCTCGTCAGCTTTCGAACATCATGTCCTCCTAATAACCTGTTTTTGATTTAAAATCCAACTTTTATAGTTTATTAACAGATATGATCAGAAATATTACAGAAATGGCTTCAGCTGCAGTAGATCTGTTTATAATCCAAATGAACCCTGTTTCACTTTATATTGAATCATCATGTGGCAAAGCAGTGGAAATATATTTTTACAACCTTGAAATCTATACAATGTAGTTACCATGGAAACTTTATTTTATTTTTTAATTTGTCACGTTGATTTGCAATTGTGGCTTTTTAAGGTGTGCCACAATTTCTTTGCCCTTAATAGGTTAATGTAGAGTAACTTTACCATCTGAGTAAATTATTTCTCAACCAGGTTGAGATTTGATCTTTGAATTGGGCTTTGCTTTTTTTTTTTTCTACCAAAAAAAAGGGAAATTGTATATATTTTGATAGACCAGAAGGTAGGCAAAAATATATATATATATATCCTAGATATATATTGATCAAATTTATAGTGAGGACTCATGAAAGTGTTTATTTCAGAGAGGTCATTGAGAAAAAACCAGAGATCTTCAAGATTGAATGCCTTACGGACATCAAAAACCTGTTCCAGAATAACAAGCAGCCTTTCTACGCCGCCTTTGGGAATCGAGCTAATGTGAGTTAATGCCTTTTTGAAAATCTCACACTCCCATACTTTAAAGTGCGTGTTTTCCTACATGAACTGTTTTATTTATTGCAAGCCAATGCACTGAAGGGTGTATTGCAATGTCAACATGACTCTTTGGCTATCAGTTAGGAGACACAAACAAGTGAAATCAGTACTGGGCTGAACCCGAGCTGAGGTCTCCTTCTACGAATGAGCCTTTGTGACCTCATCTGTGGAAGGGAGGGAAGCATTGGCAGAGCAGCGCATCATCCTATTCTGTCTTCAGCTGCATAAACACCTACACCCCATGAAGCAACCATAGAAACTCTCCATGTTGCTCAGCAGAGAAAACAAAATACAATAAAAACACAAAAACTGGTACTTCTGAAATATTTCGAATGAATGCTTTTGTGGAAACAGAAAAAAAGAGATTTGTGCTTAGTTTTATAATTGAAGTCATTTCAGTTTGCATTGTTTATGTGAGGCTATTTTCAACATTTCTGAGTTGCTTTTTAGAGACTTAGGAAAAACTAAAGAACTTAGAATACACTTTAAGATTTATTTAATTTTTTTTTAAGAGTGAAAGAATGCCTGAGGTTTATTTCACACTACAGAACACACATACTGAAAAGACTTCATATTCCATTTAGATCTGTTTAGGCTCTAATGTTTTAGCATGTGCAGTAAGCCTCTCATCATGGTCTCCATTTAGGATGCGTTTGCCTATAAAGAGGTTGGAGTCCCACTGTGCAGGATTTTCACCGTTAACCCCAAAGGGGAGCTGATCCAGGAGCAGACAAAGGGAAACAAGTCCTCGTAAGTGGATGCTTAAAATTGTATGATCTCACTGTTACTCCACATCAGAGAGATGTTTCTTCACTGCTTTGCATTAAACATCAAAGCTTTAAACCTGCTTTTTAATGCTTAGATAGCTCCATTTATTTTTTTTCCTATTGTTCTTCAGCCATCTAATAGGTTTTCTGTTAACACCTATTTTGTAAACATTTTCTGCACCATGTTATGAAATCTACTTTAACTTTGTCCTATATAGAAAAAGCTATACATCCAATTCCATTATTATTGATCCCATTTATCCAATCTTTGTCTCTACAGCTATGGCAGACTTAGCGAGCTGGTAGAGCACGTGTTCCCTCTGCTGAGTAAAGAGCAGGCCGAAGCATTTTTGATGCCCGAATTCAGCTCATTCTGTTATTGGAGACAGCCACTGCCAGAAATCAACCCTGATGAACTGCTCTAATGCTGCACAGATGCTCACCCAGCCATCCATCTACCTGGGTCAGGACTGTGTGCAGCTCTTTAACACATGTGGACTGGATAGAATAGCACTTAGACACACACACAGCTCTATAATTACTTTACCAGAGGGACAGGTTTAAGAGTAAAGTAAGACATAACTTGAAAAAATGTATTTATTTTAACATCAGCTAAAGCTTCACAGACTAGTCACCTACTAATGCCAAGTCGCTCTACTCCAGGATCAGTCTGTAGTTGAGCTCATTGTGCAGGGATAGGAGATTAAATTCAATCATTTTATCAAAGAAAATAATTTTGGTGACACAAAATTCTCCTGATTTACTTTCCTTTTCATTTGACACATTTCCTGTTAACTATAACTTGAGGGAAGAGTTTGGCACCAAGCCAGAGTAGTGAGTACGGAAAGTTAGCTAGCAGATATCAGATTGCACCAAACGTGAGATGCTCTCACTTATTTTGCAGGAGCTTACTGTAGCAAAGCTGCTTGAGGTTTAGTTTTTTCTTGTCACTCTCTACTTGCATAGCACATTTTATTGGCTTGTAAAGGTCATGAACTAAGCACATGTTGAGTTATGTTTGGTATTTTTTAATCACATAAAAACTCTGAATATGCCAAGAATGTATGGATCCACACTTAGCTGGGATTTAATGAAGCAGCTTAATGGTATATTGTCCAGCAAAGATGTTTGTTCTTTGCAAATCAGATGTGTTCGGTTGTCAACATAGTCATTATTTAAGATTAATATATTATTTTATTGATTTCTGTTGTAACGCTGTTGCTTGTCAGGAAAAAACAAAAAACAATTTATATTCAATGTAATAAATACTTAAAAAGGTATTTTGTGTGGTTGGCCACAGATTGTTATGCGCTTAAGCAGAGCCTCTCGGCTTTGTCTATTTCTCTTCAGTCGCCTCTCCCACAGCAGGCTGTTTAGTTTGTTTTATGGTGAAGCTATCAATATGTAAGGTGCGTATAGATTCCCAGAAAACCTCAGAATATGTCAACATTAGAGCTGACACTCATGTTTCATCAGCGAAGATTGTCCGATCTTAAAGCAGCTAAAGTTTAAGGATTTCCTTTTGAAAACCCTTCCCTGAGAGATTCTAGGATGGTGTTTGGTATGAGTGTGTATGTGTGTGCACACAAAAATCACTGAGTGCTGCTGTTGGGGGTGGCTGTACCCCTTCTTTTTTTCCTCCCTCAGTGGTTTTACTCAGACTTGTTCATTGCACTTTGTCTAAGCTGTAGACTTTTACTTGCCTCTAACCAACATGCACTTCACTCACAATCTAAATAGGAAGTAGTCTACGCCATTATGACACATAATAAGTAAAGTTTTATCTTCAGCATCTGTGATTTTTATCTGGAATAGAATGATCTAAGGAAGTGTTTAATAGTGGCTGCTTTGTGTTTTGCAGGTTGGAAGTAAGAGTAAAAAACTAAATCTTACAAAAATATGATGGGGGTAACATCCCCACCACCTTGTAGTTGTTTGTGTGCATATTTGTGCATCTGTATGACCGACGAGATTAACTGTTTTTGTTCCTGTCATTAACAGAGGACGAGAAATCCTTTCTAGTTTGGACATAAACAGGAAATACTTGACTGTCCAGGAAGCTTTTAGAAGCCCTTCTTTGGCATTATGTGTAATTTAGAAGATCATGATTTAATGACCAGGATGGCATCTTTCTCCAGAGTAAAACTTTAAATGCTCATAAGGAAACTGAACAAACAGAACCAGTTATCGGGAATTAAAAAAAAGCACAACTTAAGAGAGTGATGGCTACATCTGGTTTCTCTTAGTTCTTTAATATTGCTCTGATGTTTTGTGGTTAACAATGAGTGTTTCTTTTGTTTTTTTATTCCTCAGCTTCTTCTCTACAAAGTTCAAAGTTAGATATGTTTATCTTAGAATTAACAAAAACAATTTCATTCTTTCTATGAAAGTAAAACATATTGTGTGAAAGAATCACACTTCATCCTCTGATTCCAGGATATAAAGTATAAATTGTTTGTTCTTACTGCTGTGAAAAAGGATCCGGTATATATGCTGATAATCACATCTTTGTGTCTCGTTGCCTTGTTCTTCATGGTATTTCTTACAAAAGTATATCATTTGTGTTTTTTTTTGGATGTAATGCTTGATATTTGATTGTTTCTGATTAATATAAATTATGTTATGCTGTTTGATTTATATAGAAATGTGGTTAAAAGTATGTATGAAGAAACAAATCTGTGGTAAGAAGATGAATACAGGCTTAACGAGACTAGCAATATGTGGCTTGTCCCATTTGGAATAAATATCTAACAAATCCATTTGCCTCTGAATTGCTTCTCATTTTAAGCTGATATAGTTCAAAGCAATCATGAGCTGACTTTGAGTCTGATATTTGATTTCAATGAAGAAATGCATAAAATGAATTTAGCTCAACCCCCTTAGGTGTTTCATATTCAGTGGGTTTTACTGAATATCACAAAGATCAAAGATGAATAGTAACAGTAAGCAAAGCAGTTGTGAATAAAAATCAGCGTTTGTCTTTTAGTGTTTAACTGAAACTGATCTAATGTCTAAGTTCTTTGGAAAATTTTCTAGATCTGAGGGATAAGGAGAAACTTTTATCCACACCCCATTTATGTAATAATCCCAGAGAGAGTTTGTTTTTCCCCTCCTAACACAGTCTTTTTTTACTGCAACGTCTGAGACCAGCGAGGTTTATGACATCGTTCAGAGAAAATCTTATGTTGCAATCTTTCATTATTAATCTGCAGTTCCTTCCT
Organism: Cyprinodon tularosa; assembly: GCF_016077235.1. NCBI lineage: Eukaryota > Metazoa > Chordata > Actinopteri > Cyprinodontiformes > Cyprinodontidae > Cyprinodon > Cyprinodon tularosa. The sequence continues at coordinate 301,260 of NW_024038565.1, read as the reverse complement.
TGGAATTTTGTAAAGAAACATTTTTTTTATTGGTTTAGTTCTTGACAATATTACAGTGCCTGTTCCTTTCCACTCCTAAGCTTAGTCATATTGTAAATCCCTTTATTGTCCCACAGTGTGGAAATCGTTCTCTGCATTTTGACCCATCCCCTTGGGGAGCAGTGGGCTGCCATTGTGTGGCGCCCGGGGAGCAATCAGGGGTTAAGGGTCTTACCAGAACCATGGTGGAGGTTGTGGGGATCACACCGGGTAGTTGCGACCTCCTCAGAGCACAAGCGCACTGCTCTAGCCCATTAGGCCAGCACTCCCCTATTTTGAGAACGAAGTAGAAGTTAAATATGGATTAATTAAACATTTTTTTAGATCAAATCTACAATTGTTGTCAGGAACCTCAGGGTTAGCACTATAGAATCCCCTTGTATCCTTCCTACAATGATGGGTTTCCTAAATATCAGGCTCTCAGATCAACCTCCATGTCCTGCAGAAGAGAAGCAACCCGATAGAAAACTGTTAGCATTACATTTCACAGTGGGAATGGAGTATTCTGGGTAATGTGCAATCTTTTGTAATCTCCCACAAATACATTTTTGTGGAACAAAAAAGTTTTTTTTGGTTTCATCTTAGCAGAGCACATTCTTCCTTGACTGCTGTAATGATTTAAAGAGGAATTCTTCTGGATTTCTTCATGCCCCATCCATAAAAACCAGATTAGTAGGATCTACTGTTAATAGTCAACAAATCCTCCCATTTGGGCTGAGTGCTGTATCTGCATTCTTTTATTTGTTTTGCTTTTGAGTTCAGATCTTTGGAGCCATAAATTCAGTGGCTCCACAGATAAACTCCTTGCATTTAGGATGATGAACTAAGCCGTGCTCATCATAGCTTCCTCTCTGATCTACCAACATGTTAGTTGGTCATCAGACATTCAAACACCTTAACATTATTTTAGGTGCACCTGATTCCACAAACATATTGGGGTAGCACATTAAATATGCTTTTATATATATATATATAAAAAATGCTTGCCAATTTTCAAAGCTTTAATTGCAAAACATTGAAATCTGTGTATCATGTTTCCTTCCAGTTCACAATTAGCTACATGTTGATTTCAGCCTGTCATGATAAAAAAAAACAAAAAACTCAACAGTACATTCAGCTTTCTTATAAACACAAAGTTGAAAAATTTAATGAGTATGAGACTCTAGCAAGGCATTGTGTTTTCCAGTTGTGGCTGACCAGTGGTAGTTCTATGAATGAGCTCTTCCTTTTTTCTCTCTCACTGCAATTAAAATGCAATAAATTATTGGATATCCTGGGGATGGCTCAGGGTGTAACTCTCTTTTTAATGTGACCCTGGGAAACTGCCCTTATGGCCTATATCATACAGTGCCACTGTACCTGATGTCCATAGTCTAAAGATGAGTTTTAATCAGGTTTTTATTGGCAAACAGATATTTACAATAGACAAAAAAGTTATTTTCACAATCAATATATTAGATACAAACCCAGCCTCTTGTGCTCAGGTGTCTTTCTATTAGTGGCTTGCAATGTAACAGCTTAATTGAACATATAACTGGGAGTATTCACACAATAACAGCATCACATACCAGCATCCCAATAGGTCAGTGTATAATATGGTTTCTCTTTCATTTTGTCTAGTCCAGGCATATGATAACAATGAGGTCCTTGCTGGTATCGCTCAGCTGCGTTCTGACTATCTTTCGGCTGCCGGTGAGTACAAATAGATGGCATTGTAGGTGGAAAGGACCACTCCGGTGTCGGATGTGGCCAGCTGGCCTCCGGTTCTCACCAGACTGACTCTGTCTCCTTTCCTCAGTGGTAGAATCAGACTGAAGGACACAGTTCCCCCACAGGCGCAGTTGGTGCTGCCTGAGGCTCTGGTTGAGCTCTGCAGCTTGTGAACACTGCGGTTAGAAACGGACAGCACTGCTTCTATGCTCTCCCCTTCTTTTGCAGTCAGCAGACCTGAAATCAAGTATCGGCCTTTGTGCGGTACAGTGAATATTCCTGTGGATGAGGAAAAATGTAGTATTAGTGTCATGCTGTTAAGCCGGCTGAATGCTCAGAAGTCTGCTGTGTTTTATGCATCCACAGCAATGTTGTAAAAAAAAAAAAAAAAACTTTGTTTCTTTTCTTTTTAACTTTAGATCAGGCTAGATTTTTCATTCTTTAGTTTAGCTAGGATTACCAAAATGGCCTGTTTTCCTGTTTTTTTCCCCCCTCGACAACTGCCCTCACCTTATAAACATTAAAAAGGATGGCTTTAACCATTGTAAAACGACTTGATAATGAAAATGCAATGATGTTTTAATACATTTCTAAAAGACAAATATGAGACGACAAAATCTTCAGTCTGAAAGTCAAAGCTTAACAGCATCACAGACCTGAATTCTGCCAAAATGCTTATTTGTACATCTTAAGAAAAAAAAGCCCCATCATTTCATATCCGTTTGGCTCCCCATGCACCAGCTCTGTGTCTATGTCACGATTCATTAAAAAGTTTTATTGCTTCTCTGTTAGTGTCTCTCTTTGACATCAAGTCTATATCAATGCTGTTTTTGTACAGCATGTGGTCAGTCAAAGCAGATTTAAGTTAAACTTCAAACGTTTGTTATATATTGTGTGATATATTGAATGCTTTTGTTCTGTTTGGTTTAAAATAAGTACATGAACAAGTCCATTTTTGGGCCTTTACATGGTTAGAAAACTTCACTGCTATAAAACAAATAAGATGCATATTATTTAATATTCATACACTTTTTTAATCCATTACAGTTTATCTTGAAATTGGTTCCTGATTGGATGCTTGTTTAGATGTTTAAGTCTACTTTGTGCTATTAAATAGGCCATTGCTTCCCAGGGGGATGGGTTATATGCAAAGAGTGCAGTTCCCCATTGTGGGACAATAAAGGGATTTATAATAAGACTAAGCTTAGGAGTGGAAAGGAATAGGCACTGTAATATTGTCAAGAAATAAACCAATAAAAAAAAAAAAAAAGGTTCCTATACAAAATTGACAATATACATATATAGATGTATGTAAGGTGAATAACACAATAAAAAGATAGTATAATTCCTCCTGTGGGGAGACCCAACAAGACACAGAGATGTAGAGTATTATAAAACAACTCATGCAAAATAAAACACAACTGTGTCGGGAGTTTTTTTTTTTTCCTATGGACACAACAAAACCTGCTTAACCAATTCTTCCTGTCATGTTTTATAATGCAGTTCTACTGCTTCTGGGTGACACCAAGAGTTTAAATAAGCTAAACCCTTTTAAAGCATTAGCTTGACTGCATCAGGATGCAACTTAACAGTGCACATTAGTTATAACAAGGAACTGCTTTCCATCTTAAAAGTATCTTAGATTAACTTTTATAAAGTATTTGAATATAAGCAACTATCACTATATAAGCAGGGAAGAATTTTGTAGAGAAAGGGAACATAGGAACGTACCTGTCCGGGGATTATAGTGTCCTCCGTCGTTGACTAGTATCTTGTTGAAACGGATGACTGCCAAACTTCCGTTGCAGGTTGAGCACTGTGTGAGGCCAGCAGAGAAGGAGAACTGGTCTACAGAGATGTTGCTGTCCACTGGAACTAGATCCAAAAAAGCAAAACTTAGTGTTTCTTAATAAGTCCCAGTATATTGCAAAAATATACATTTCTCAAGTAATGTGCACATTTTTGAGAGCTGGAAAAGTAGTGTGAGGAAAGCTCTTACGTGGCGATTCTGCTGCATGTTTATTCATTGGGTTCGAAGGCGCTCTTTCTGTTACCGTAGCTACAAGGTAAAGGATTAGTAAAAAAATGTTAGGATCTTAAACCTTAAAAGGATCTTTTTGCAGGACTGTTTCATTTAAATCTGTTCCTTCTTATAAATGAAAATGAATCTGAGTTGCACAGTAAGCTGAGAATCATCTCTTTTTTTTTTCAAGCCATCTATCTGAACAAGTTAAAACTGGACCAAATGCCTACAGATAACTTTAAATCCTTAAAAATCTGCCCACACCTTCTTGAGAGAAACGCATCTCTCAATCCGCACTCCCTCGCACTTCCAGGCTACAAATTATTCACAGCTTTTTACATTTTTCTTTTTTTTTTTTGCTTGCTCTAATGTAAAATAAAAACTTGCAATGTAACAGCTACAGTACCTCCTTGGCTCGTTGGCTGAGGCTTGAAAGGCGTAGGCTGCAGAGGAGGATAGCCTGGAAGAGACAGATGACACAAACATCATGTTTTATCATCATCTAAAGACGGAGAGAGGTTAGGGTGCTCCTGCCAGTAGCTTGGCTTTCTTTCTAACCAACATACCAGGGATGGTAGAATAAGGGAATAAGAAGAAACACCCAGACATACTAACAAAGTCTTGCAAAAATTCCTGGTTCATGTTTCGCCATGTTACATTTACAATCTTTACTGCCTTACTTTCAGATAGCTTTTCTTAACATAGATGGCTTCCTTCACGCCCCTCTCAAACCACCTATTTTCCTCTTAAGAAGGGGTGTAAGGGAAGCCATTTATTTTAAGAAAGAAAAAACATTAAACAGAGGGGGTGGACTCAGATTTCAGCTTTCAAAAACCTGCAATGCAGCAATTGAGTTGATCCCTTCCCGCTATCATCGCAGCCCCAACCCCTTTACAGGGTACAAGAAGACCTCACCTATTCAGCCAGGCTAACGATTACCTTTAACGACCCCCCTTTCAGAGACAGACAGGTATGGGGCATTGCAGGCTAACAAAAGAAGACTTTGCTGGGCTACTTTATAAAGCCTCCAACTCAACGCTATTTCTGACATTTTTAATTTAGTAAAACCTTCCTGGATAGGAAGCAAAACGTCTTCAAACTTGGAAAGAAAGTCCAGTGGATTGTTTTTTTTTTTTTACTTTTTTGGGATGACTATGAACTGGATGACTGATAATCTTCACCAGCATTTCGGACACAGTAAGCTTGTATGAGAACAGCAACTTTTAAACAGCATGCACGAGGAGAAATGGGCTCCTGCAAGCTCTCGCACGCATTTAATAGGCGTTCCCTCTCGGGAGCGAGTACAGGGTTGTGCGTGTGCATTATTTTTTTTTTAAGTGGGAGGGTCTTTCAAAAGATTTGTAAAAATCCTCCACTATATCTTTAATCTCCCGACTAAGGGCCGGATTTATCAAGATCCAATTTTGTGAGCAGTAATTTGCGCTCGCAAACTGGAATTTTGCGCGAGGGGCTGAACCATGGTTTGCGGGTGATTTAACAAGAGAGATTGCGTAACTGGTGGCAGGTGCAAAACTGTTGGAGACACCCTATTTAAATGATGGTTTTGCACGTTTTGCGGTTTGCGGCAAAGTAGTTTGTACTAGTGCATTAAGAAATTTTAATCTTACAGTTACACCCCCACCCCCTCCAAAAAAAACAAAAAAAAAAACGGTGTTTTGTATTGGCCTGTAGAAAAATGCACATACCAAATGGCTCACAAGAAGTGACTGTGGATGAGATTACTGCGCGTACGCATCCCCGCAGCATTGGCATGTTGCTCCACAGGCGCAGGGGGGAGGTCGGGGTTCTCCGGTAGGGCGTCAGGGCGACATGGCATTTAGAACGTCGGAGAGCACTTCTGAAAAACGAGATTGGGAGATCCCAGCTCTCGCTGCAACCGTACGCTGGAATGACCCACATGCAAAAAAGTGCAATGTTGCAAGGAGTTTTGTGATATCTGGTATTGCGTGGGTCCTCCTTGTGGCTGGCTGCAAATCCATTCGGAGTTCCGCCAACAGCTCCAAAATGTCAATGCTGGATAAACGATATGTTTTGATGATCGTTTCCTCATTCATTCCAAAAATATTCACAAGGAGTGAAAAAATGCGTTCTCTGCGTCTCCTTGCTTCATTTCGATGTCTCCTTCTTGCGACAATAACCGCTGCCATGTGTGCGCAATTATGCATACAGACCATTTGCACCTTCTTTTGAAACGTGTTAAATATAGAGTCAGATACCGTTAGCAAAATTGCTCTCAGGTTTAATAAATCACTTTGCGAGTGCTAAATTAATATATTTACATGTTCTCCTCCCAGGAGACGCACTTTTGCGTGTAAACGCCCCATATTGCATATTCATTGCCGAAAAAGTACTAAATGGATAAGAGGCGCTATTTAGCAAATTGTAAAGACCACATCCTTTTGGCACGCTGTTGATAAATCAGTTTGTACATTTTTTAGCGTGCGCAGTGAAATAGCTCACGTTTTTATACGCGCAAACCTTTGATAGATCCGGCCCTAAGATTATAACTGATCAGTACTGTCCTCTACTCTTTAAAGCCAAACAAGAACTAGACTAACAAGAACAAAACCTCTGTGTTGGTTTTGTAATTATTTATATTGACATGGTGTGAATTTAATTAACTCTAGAGTTAACTAAATCTGTTTTCAGTTATCTTCAGATGAGTAAATTACTAAGAAGTAAAAATTACTGCAAGCGTTCTAATTACCAAATTCCAATATAGAGGAAGATCAAAAGTGCCCTTGTAAAGTTATAAATGAACTGGATTTAAATTAATTGCTAATGATGTCAAAATAAAATTCACCTTCAAGTCCAACAGTGCTCACCTGGTGCTCCAGCAAACCCTTTGACAGGTTTGCTCATCGAGTCCTCCGCTCCTCTGCGTACATTGAGCCGGCGGACGTATCCTGGAGGTCCTGCCTCTCCCGTCTCCACCACAGGTTGGACAGGAGTCACATGCAGGGTTGGCAGGCGGGGATGCTGGGGATACAAGGGCTGGTTTGGTTTCCTAATCCTGATGGTGTGTCTGTTAGCCTGTGCTGGCTGGTTGGGGCTGGAGGACGGTGGAGGAATGATGTGAGGGACATGGAATTGTTTGATCCTGCCTCTGCTCTGAGTTGTATCAGGCAGAGAGGAGGGGCGATCTGGTCTCAGTGCCATTCCTGGGAGAATAAAGGAGAACATATAAAGTTCACTTACATACAAAATATAAAGTATTTCCCAACATAAATCATTTGAAAGATTTTAATGTACCACCTCTATCGCTATCCAATGAATCTATGTATAATAATTTGTTTTTAGGTGACAAAACGACTTGGCCCTAGCACTGCACCTGTTGGTAACATTTTTACCATTATCATACCACAAAGCTCTGTGGGCCAAGCACTGAAATAAGTTCTGAGCAAGGAGATCCATCTAAAGAAGCAGACAACATGGCTGGCTCCCAGATCTCCTAAAGGGATAGACAGACATCACAGTCTTCTCTGAACTGAGGGCAAGCTGTGAGCGTCCTGGGGAAAAATAATCAGAATATCTCGTTACTGGTAGCTTTTTCTAACACTTGGGGTCAGGCTGACTTTTTTTTTTTTCTTTGCAATTGGGTTACAGTAAAAGGTTTTGTTTAAAAGCGTTTTCAGGGCACATGGGGATTTTATCAATTATATGTAGCAAAATCATATAATGTCATTTAGTGAGCTAAGTCTGTTTAAAGTGATCTCACAGCTCTGCTCTCTCACACAGAATACACAAAGGCATCATTATAGACAAAAGTTAGGAAATAGCTGGAGTCCCAAAGGCCACAGTCTACATTGAGCCACATGTTGCTGGTAATCAGGAATGTCTGCTTCCACACAGAAATCATATGATAGTGAGCTTATGTAAGTGTTTCAATAGTGTTGACAAGATTTACCAGCTAAACCTGTTGCTAAAATATCCTGTAAAGTAGGACCATAGAGGCTTCTGTCAATAGGCCACTTATAATCTAACAATTCACTAATCTTACTAGATGGTGATATTATGAACAAATACAAAAAAGGATTTTAAAAAAATAATTATTTCATTTCAATTCAATTCAGTTTATTTATATAGCGCCGATTCACAACACAAGTCATCTCAAGGCACTTTACAATCCACCAGATCATACAGTCAAATTGATTCAAAGTAATTTATCTAAGGAAAACCAGTTGATTGCATCGACTCATTGACTCAAATGCAATCCCTCACACTAAGCATGCTTATAGCGACAGTGGAAAGGAAAAACTCCCTTGTAACAGGAAGAAACCTCCAGCAAAACCAGGCTCATTGTGAGCGGCCATCTGCCGAGGCCGACTGGGGTTCAAGGACAGAACCCGAGACAGAAACAGAGATACAAAATGCAGCTGTAAAAGGATGAAGAGAGCACATCCAGCCAGTCACGGTCAGAGAAACAGGACTACACTGGATTTCAGTGAAAAGAAGCAATCCAATGGATTGGGTGGAAATACATTTCATCAGGCATTTTCCATAAATGGAAATCTATTTTTTTATTACTAATCGGAAAATCACTCAGTGTTTTGTTGAGGTATAAGTATACATTTTCAAAACTGTATATAAGAACCTCCTAAAAATGGGAAAAACAAGAAGACAAGCCAGAAAACCTGTCCTGATCTTATGTAACTACAGGAAAATAGCTACTCCCTCAACATAAAAAAACCCTGAAATTTACAACTGGAATGAACAAGCAAATTTCCCCGAATCTATCAACGCAAGGAGAGGGCAAGAAACACTAAAAACAAAAACAGAAAGAAAAAATACAAAACTCTCTGTCAGAAAATATACCGTATTTTCACGACTATAAGGCGCACTTAAACGTCTTTTTTTTTCCCTCAAAATGTGCGGTGCGCCCTATGGTGCGGTGCGCCCTATGTGTGTTGCAAGTGCGACTTTTGAGACCACCTCATTGAGGAGATGATGAAAGAGTGGCTGAATGTAAGGAGACCAGGTGTTTTTTTTTCCACTCATCACCATTAATCTGTGACTCCATGCGTGCCCATCTCACAGCTGATGTGAAAAACATGGGGAAACAAATTAACGCTGTGCTCGCTGTTCAACCGCTCGACATCGGTGTGAACCGGACCCAGCAGGTGCAGCAGAAGCAGCGAGTTTACATGCAAAGTCAATGGTTGACGCGCGTATAGGCGCAGCAAAAGGTCCCGCAGCGCGTTTTGGTGCAGCACGTCGGGAGCGTTTAAGCATCTGATGCACCGCCAACGCGCTGCTGCTGCTCAGATGGAAAAATTGAAGTTTTGCTGCTGGACGCGCCGCATCAACCAATCAGAGAAGCTGATCTGGGAGCTGGCAGCGAGACAGACAGCGCTCTGATGACATATGATATTAACGCAAATGAAAAGGCTGGGTGAACGCTGTGCTCGCCGTTATCCCGGGGGTCTGACAAAGGAACTTCCACCGCTCGACATCGGTTTGAAGCGGCCGTTCACAGTAAGGCTGCGGGCGGCGTGGGAGCGATGGATGACAGACTGAGACCACAGTTTCAGGATAAATGGAAGGCAGCGCCGGGCAAGTTACGCCACCGTTTGCGGATGGATTGTAGATGGACTGTGTCTGCTGGCTCTGTTGTTCAAGCTTTCGCAAAAGCCGGCATTATTTCTGAGGAGCTGCGCTGCACGGAAAGTGACTCTGACAGCGAAGAAGGGGAAACTGGCATGTCTGATTTAGCGCAGCTGTTTAATTCAGAGGAATGCTGAGGATAACAGAGGATGATGACTTTGATGGGTTTGATTAATACTTTGTAATAAATACATGAATAAAGCACAATCATACTCAGGTTTGCTCCCGCTCTATTTTTCTCCCTGAAAGCTTAATTCAATGGCAGCCTCTGAGCGCGTCTCCTCCGCTTCACCGCGGTGGCTGGCAGGTGTTTTTTCATCTAAATAATCTAAATCTTGCAGCTATATTTGCTGTGATCAGTGGGAATAAATAAGTATAAATATGTTTTTAAGTGAGAAAGGCCACCTGAAAACTTAATAATTGCAGTCAGTTCATCCAGATTATCTATTTCTGTCGGAGGCGCTCAGACCCCCACATACCAGCGGTGCGCTGACAGCAGAAATCTCTTCATCAGCAGCCTGTAGGCTGGGCAGCCTGGGGTTCACCGCGGCTGCTGGCAGGTGTTTTTCATCTAAATAATTTTAGCTGCAGGCACCAGGATACCGGCAATAAAAGCGAACATATTCCGTCAGCAGGTTTCAGGATTTTAAGTTAATTTAGGAGTGATCACAGCGCTGTGTCATCTGTCTCACGGCCAGCTGCCAGGTTTGATTAATACTTTGTAATAAATACATGAATAAAGCACAGTCATACTCAGTTTTGCCCCCGCTGTATTTTTAAATACGCAGTAGAGCTATTTAAAGGTAGTAGAGGACATGTACCTGTATATAAAAAACGCGCCCTATAGTCCGGTGCGCCTTATGTGTGTGTTAAATACAGAAATGGGACACATAACTGAGAGTGCGCCTTTTAGTCCAGTGCGCCTTATGGTCGTGAAAATACGGTAATTAGCTTCTTAATAATGGAGTATGCTACTACACTTAAATATGATTAGATTTTATTGCTTTTTGCACATCTTCACCCAACACTGTGCACATGTGTTTCCTTCATGGTAAAAGCACCACATAGTTTTGTAGCCCCACTTATCCAGACTTCTTACTTAATTTACAAAGATTTATACTTGAAGAGAAGATACTTTAAATCAATGACTTGCATCTGTATCAGATTTGTTAAGAATTTCCAGTCAAAGAGAACTAAGAGCTACACCCTGCAATAATGACCATAAAAGAGCTGTTAAAATGGGAATTATGTGCATTGACAAAAGCCTCTAAAGACTGTGGCACCTTGAATGCACATATATATATATATATATATATATATATATATATATATATATATATATATATATATATATATATATATATATAACATTTTCTTTCTTTCAGTATATAACATTTTTTTTCTTTCAGTATTCATAATCATGTCGGTAATGTAATATTAACACTCAGCACCACTGATTTAAATGAATGAAACATTGCAAAAATATACTATTTGGAACACAGAAGGCCTTTTCCAAATAGATCCCAGGCGGTTCTGTTTAACCATCCATCTGGCCCCAGATTAGTTTTAAATCAGTTTTGAATTTCACAGTGTCTCTTCTTTGTCTGGAGCTTGTGCTGTTCAAACAGACCCAAATGTGTAGTTTTGGGCGCTACGTTTTAGTGCAGTTCATTGATAATTCATTGCAGTCAAGCACAAATAAATTTATCAGTAAGAAAATTTGATTTTTTTTTTAAAGAAGAGGTTAGGTTACAGTGCCTTCCAAAGGACCTCAAACCACAGGAACTTTTTTGCAATCTGTCATGTTGCAACCACAAAAACAGTATGTTTCATTGGGATTCAATGTGATAAATTAAGACAACCTAACGTATGAATGTGAGGTGAAAATTAAAACGTTCAGTTAAATCTGCAACCTGTTTAAAACATCTAGATGTAATCGCAACAATAGGTTCTGCATAGCCTGTGATAGACTCACAACTTGGCCATGGTGTGGATGATCATACTGAATCAGGGGAGCTAATGTAAACATAGAACACTTTGAGTTATAATGGATTAGAATCAAGGGCCAGAGATAAAACACAGATTTTCCATCTATTTTAGGTATTTGGCACCTTATAGATAAGCATGTTAAGCACATATAAGCATTGAAGCAACATTTTTTATAAAGTAAGTTTTCTTTCTATTTCATAGAAATAAAAAATTAGAAAGACATTTCATTGTAAATTCAAAGACAGATCACTCGTAAAGTATCTGAAACTATGTTACATTGCAGCTTGCCAGGTTCTTTCCTATTAGCAAATGAAAAATCATCAACCACCAACAAAATTCAACCCTTTTCCACAAATGATACCACAAACTACTCAGAAGCCACATGTATAATCAGAAATAAATTAAGCTCAGCAATCATTCTGCAGTGAGATAATCAGCAATCTCTTCTTCATTTCCTCCCTGTGCCTCCTTCTAAATACCGACTGCCAGAGTGCATATTTCCCATGAGCCCTCACCCCATTTCACACAGGGGGGGGGACCGCACAGTAAAGAAAAAAAAATTACACAGAGAGGCAGCTTCATATGTATCAGAAAACATCCCCAGAACCAGATGTTAACATTCAGGGGTGAGACTCGGCAGGGTGGTTTTGGTTTTGTCACTTGTGCCTCCTCAGAATTAGGTGACAGCTTGTGAGTATGCAGCAATGCATGAAAACAAAAAGGGGTATTGCATTGGGAAGGCCGATCACGCAACCCAAAACGGTTCCAAGGGTTGGCTGCACAGAGTAGGGCGTGTTTCTTACAGACATACAGTAAGACATCCCTTACAGCCTGCAATACATATTGTCTGATTCTCATTTCAACTCCTTCTGTGCACGAAGACGTAATTTCATCCTCCACCCCAAGTTTTCCAGCAATGTCACTGATGACGGCAGGCCTGAATTGTCTCCTATGTGTGCGTATCTTCTCTGAAGACTTCCAGATGGAATCCTGGGTCAGGAATGGAAACACCCCACCAGCCTTAGATATCTCTCCAGGGAATCACTAGCTGTCAAAGTTCCCCTTAAAATTTTGGCAGGGCCTAAATATGTAAAGGGTGTGTGAGCATATGTCGAAGGAGAGGGCGAGAGATGGGGGGGTTGTCAAATACAATTTTCCATTCTTTTCCAACAGACACCATTTGACTTCAAAGAGCCTTTTAGGTCTCTTACATCTTGTACTTCCTCATCACAGCAGACACATAATCTTCTTGCCTGTCTTACCAATAAAAAGCAAGAGTGATCAATTCCCAAGCATTGATCCATGAAATCAAAGCCTTTTTTTTTATCCCTGCTTTTCTTTTGTGGTTTCTGATGGCCTTCTCTGTCAATATACACTTAGAGCACAGAGTGGAGGATGAGAGAAAGAGAAGTCCTCCGTCACTGCTGGAAGGACAAGTTTAAAGGAAAAACAGTTCAGAAAGACACTGTGGTGAGACAGGAAGAAAAAAGAAAGATAAGTGGTTTAAAAAAAACTGATAAAGGATCAATGGAGAACAAAATGGGTGATTCGTCACTGTAGGACAAAATTAGCAAAACTAGAAAAACTTAGTTAAAAGCCAAAGAATACCCATTTAATAGTTTGGACATTTCTATGTGGATGCAGATCGATTTCCAACTTAATTTGAAAGATATGAGGAGTGGCCTGCATCAGTAAACAGTCTTATTTACTATGAAAGCATCAAAAAGTGCAGTTTGTTATTTTTTTTTTAGCCTATGGGGTACATACAACTCTAAAAAATACAGCACAATCCTGGAGGAATATCAAAGGCTGCTCAACTTAAGATTGGTTCCCCTTCAACCAGGATAACACCTGCATACAGAAAAACAATGGAACAGTTTATACTGCAATAAAACACATAAATGGGATAAAAAAGCACAGACATAAATCCCGTTGAGAACCTGTTCCAAATCGCCTAAAAGTGATATTCACAATTGTTTTCTATCTAATCTGACAGAGATTTTACCATTCCAGAAAGAGTTGTATTGATTTGTGGTTCTAATTTAAGAAAATACCGTAACATTTGAAGCTTATGAAAACCCTTGTAAACAAAGCTTTAGTCGTTTCCGGTATACTCACTAGAGAAGGAATCACTAAAAGACAGACAACCACAAGTTTTCTGGGCTGAACTAAGCAGCTGCAGCTGACAAGTGCCAAGATCTTGCAACTAAAGTCACGCAGTTCCATTTAGGAGTCACAACGCATCGGGGAAAGGCTATTCTAGTTAATCTTTTAGCTATGTATTACAACACCTCCTCTGTTCTCAGCTTCCTCAAGGTCTTCATATGACCGCATAGAGAATATGAGCTTAAATGCTGAGAGGAAACCAACACCAGACTATTAGAACTGGGAGAGTTTGTGGGCATTTCACTCAAACTTTGTTCTTTCTAAACTAAAAAAAAACACAATGTCTTTAACCACACATTGCATCTTACTCTCTTTGTGGAATGTAATATAGCGCTTCAAACAACAAGCTGATCATTACACTCAAATAACTATATATTTTATTTTTGTAGGCATGATTGATGACATCCATGTTAGGACATACTGCCAGCAGTTTAGATTATCTAGACACTTAATATAATTTGGCTACATAATCCAGAAATAATCCAAAGTTTTGCAAACAAGTCTATTGGGTAAACATTGTATTTTACTTTTTCAATGTTGAGATCTCTGTCCAAAAACTAGCACTAGTAGTTATGTAGCTAAGTATAATTACTATTCCATGATGATCTTAAATGATTAAAAAAATCACAGCTTTACTTTGATGCTGTTTTTACATAAATGACATAATGTATAAAATAAAATTTAAAAAAGTTAATCCAATGGCTGATCCATGTAACGAATTTACAGAGATTTCCCAAAATATCTTATTTTAACATAACAAAAACAAAACCATTCTGAATCTAGATTTTTGTGGAAAATATCACACATGTTACGATTTTAATAGTTATAAAGTAACACTGGAAGATTTAAAAGATGGTGATTGGTTAATTATCTGGCTACCTGCACTAGAAATATGCTGCTTAACAGACATGGAGGCTTTTAGTCACATTTCTTTGACCAAAAATACACCCAAATAACCAAACTTGTCTTTTTATGTAAATCAAGGAAACCTGTGTGAGCCTTTTTTTTTTTAACAATGCACAGAAACATGGGGAGGGGGCAAAAAAAAAAAAACACAAATGGCTGGTCAATGTATTTTGGGTTTATCATAAAAAAAAACAAAAAACAAACATAAAAATATGAATAGTATTTAGGTTTATTCTTTCGGCTTTTTTTATCCTGATATACACTGATATCAATTTACTAGATCAGGGTTTCTTAACCCTGGTCCTCAGGGCCCACTGTCCTTCATGTTTTAGATGTGTCTCTACTCTAAGCACACCTGATTCAAATGATTGCATAACTTCCTCAGCAGCCCTCAAATGCTGCAAAAGCCTGTGAATTACATTTCCATTCAATTCAGGTGTGTGAAGGTAGGGAAACATCTAAACATGAAGCACAGTGGGGCCTGAGGACCAGGATAAAGAGACCCTGTGCTACACTACCCAGAACCTGTTTTAACCTTTAGTTAACTAGATAACAATAAAAAAGATATGTATGTTTTTACTGAAAAAATATCTTTAAAATAGCCATTTTATTTTATGACTAAACCTTTATGACTAAAACATAATTATCACCTCAGTATTATAGTATTACCGTAGCCCATTTTCCTAAATTTTCTTCAGGTTAGAAGTTCATGGGCTGTTCGGTGGACGAGACTTTTTAAAATTTTAAATGGATCTAACCTAGCAAACAATCGAAGCGTTATATTCAAAATAGATTATGCATTTACTCAGAAGTGATCGGCATCCAGCTAAAAGAAAGTAAAAAAAAAATTATATTAACATTGGTAACGAGGAACTATGAGGAAGAGCAAAAAGAGCTGCAGTTCTGGGTTTTGGCCGCAGGTGGCAGTAAAGTTAGAAAACTCCATAATACCTCTGGAAAAGATTGAAGCAGGTCTAATAGGCTCTATGCACAGCTCCACTACTTCCTGAATTTAAGGCAGCTCCTTTGTTTCCTGTCTTTCATGATTGGATGCACTGATTAATCCAGGTGTGTATGACCTAAGTAACTGGCCAGACACACCTGGATTAATCAGTTCGTCCAGTAATGAAAGACAGGAAACAAAGGAGCTGCCTTAAATTCAGGAAGTAGTGGAGCTGTGCATAGAGCCCATTCATCATTCCAACACCAAATTAATGATGTAGTTGGATATACAAGGTTTTCCCTAAAACTATAAAGAAATTTCAATAACAACAGATAAAAAAAAAAAAAAAACTAGCAAAGTTATCCTGTATCGCTTTTGAGTTGATACCAAAACAGAGCATTTATAGTTCATATAAAGTTCATATATTTACTTCCACTAAATCCACAAAGAATCTTTGGCGTCATTCACATTCGCAGTGGTACAGTTCACTGAACACTTGCTTATTTTAAGCGAGCATTTGCTTCATTTTGTTTTTCATTTTTGCAGTTTTTGTTTTGTTTTATTCCTTACTAAAAAAAAAGAAGTATCCTAAAGTCTAGAACAAAGCTGCTAAACTTTTTTAAATGACTTGCAGTAGTTAGTAGAAGCACCACAGCAGGACTGTTATTGTTTCATATGGACACAATGTTCTTCATAAATGTAAATTGTAAAAGGCATGTAATAGTGATGACTTTGGATTAAAATATTTTCAGATATTTCTGTAAATTAACAGTTAGCTATGCTTTAATTTGACAACTTTTAATGAGTTAACAGGAGACAAACAAAAACTAATCTAAGAGGGAAATATTTTAGTCAGATGCTGACAAAATTGTCCCTATAGTGAAAGGACATTTTTTCCATTTTAAGTTGTCTCGAACATATAGCCTTTTGAAATGCAGTGGTTACTAAGACCTTTTTGATTCAGAATTACATTTATGCACAATATTCATGCTGCCCTTTCATCCATATAATACCAACCACAGTTCTTACTTCCAACAGATTTTTAACATTGGTCTTTATATCAAGAGTTATTTACACTATCTATAAATTATGTATACATTTTCATATATGTTTTCACAAAAGAATGCACTAGACTGTTCTTCTTAGATTAATCAAAATCTTCTTAAATTAATCTAATAAAAAATACTGAGAACCAAAATATCAGGGAAAACTCAAGTGGGGAACCAGAGATAAGGAAGCAACAAACAACAGACCAGCACTGAGTGACTGCAGAGATGGTGTACATATTGGGAGACTCATTAAGAAACGAGTATTTATTGACATTCCTCAAAGAAATTGAGGTTTTTGGAACAATGTAAATCTTATTAATGTCAAGTTTATGCTTACCACATTAAAACTGGGAACTTGTGCGAGTGTCTAAAGAGATGCAAAATAGACCAAAAGAGCGGAGTGCCATTCTATTTGTTACAATCTAAAAAAGAAAGCAAATATATGAGGGAAGTTCTTTTTGAAAGCAAGTTCTGACGTCGACATAAACATTTGTATGTGCTTTTGTGGTCTATTTCAGATGCAGGACACAAATTAACAGCATTAACATTTTGCTAGACTTGAAAGTTAGGGTAATATTTGGCAACTATTACTTTGTTGGTATATTTAATCCATATAAAAAAGACTTTTTGCAAACTTGCATGCAAACTTTAGTGTGCTATTCTTAGTCTGTTAACTCTTGTAGAATAATAATGTTTTAGCCCTCATATAAAAACCTACATGCATTAGGTCCTATGTTTATTTACTTTGACTAAAAATATCTTACCCATTACAGTTCAGCATATCGTAAGAACTTATGTGCTGAGATGTTTCCTGGCCACAACCAGTTACCAAGGCAACAAGTTATCCGTATGATGCTGTTAATTCAATCTTAGAGCTCAGGAGGTCAGAGGTTTTCTACATTCAAACACAGCTAAGATTGCTTTGATCCGCTGCTATGCAACCTTTATCTAATTCAAGATGGGAAACTGGTGCAGTGTAAGATGGGTTATTGTGCCTCAAAATGCAAACAACCAGCCATATGTTAGTAAAAAAAAATCATAATTGAGCACACAAAAAAGAGATTTTAGAAGGTTTGAATAACGTTGGTGTCTGGTGTGTTATTTGGTGCT
Organism: Cyprinodon tularosa; assembly: GCF_016077235.1. Classification (NCBI taxonomy): domain Eukaryota; kingdom Metazoa; phylum Chordata; class Actinopteri; order Cyprinodontiformes; family Cyprinodontidae; genus Cyprinodon; species Cyprinodon tularosa. The sequence continues at coordinate 283,700 of NW_024038565.1, read as the reverse complement.
CATGGGGAAGTATGTAGATTAATGTTCTCTTTCAAACCGCTGAGGCCTCCACAGAAAAGGTGTTTTTACACTGATATTAATTGCAAACTCTGTTCACTAATAACAGAGTGAACAGAGTTCAATACTTTTGGTGAACACTATGACAATATTAAGAAAATGACTTTGAAACAGCTGCTCTTCTTTGATCTTTCGTAGCTTATTAGAGAAAAAAGTGCCAGCAGATTTTGAATCAAATATCTTGGAAAACTACAGAGGTTATGAAAACAAACACCTTTTAGCAACCACGTGAGTCTGGAAAGAGCTGAAAAGAAACATAAAACTCCTGCCTGCTTATTAATCTCTACACCACAGACATTCATCCATCCTGCCCCCTTCTTTTCCTCAGCTCTCACTCAAGTTATTGTTTTGGACGATGGAGTCGGAAAGGGAGGCACCGACAATCGAGGCCCCAGTTTTTACTTCACAACTCAGGGTAGTTCAAGCATCTGGTCCTGGGCGTGGAGCCCTGCTTCTCCTCATTCTCTTAAGACTGACTTCAGCAGTGAGTGAGTCAGGCCTCTTAATGAAGACCAGATTCCAAGCATCCGACTGAGATCACCCTACGAGAATCTCTGGAGGTTGCTGTGTGTGCATGGGTTTGGAGAAAGAACAGCAGGAGGGGAGTTTTCATTTGTGTTTGTATGCACAGGGAAAATAGGAACTAAGTTTAGGGTCTGAAGTACTGTGATATGAGTGAAAAAGCTTTATCATGGTGAAAGAAAGAAGCCTCGCCAATCATTCCAAGCTATTCATAGCAGAGGTGGAGAAGATAACGCAGTCTGCTCATGCACTCAGACTGTAACAGGAGAGGGAAATCAATAATAGAATAGTGAAAACTACATTCTTATATTTACCTGCCTCTTTTCCCTAGAATAAAACGAATGAACTTAACCCGAAACAAGCCACAGGAAGTGTGGCCACTGCTTTATGCTGTCAGGACATATTGAATGACACTGTCAAGGAAAGCATAGGAAGCCAAATAAACCCATACCCTCCCCCTATGGGAAAAACCCTGCAGTCCTTCGCCAGATCTGATAATTTCCTTTCTAATACTGCATTTAAACCAAGCAAAGCAGAGTGGATTACATGGAGGATTATCTTGAGGAAGGGTTTGTGTTTACACAGACAATAATCACATTTAATAAACTTGAATGTTGAAAGCAAAAGAGGAAGCGAAAAAAGATAAAATCTACTAGATGAAACAGTTTGTTTCCTTTATTTATTCATTTATTTCTGACTTGGCTGCACTAATGAGGGTGCTCACTGTGCACTATAATGTGAATGATCTCTCAAAACATAAAAAAGTGGCATGATGTTCAGCCAATTACTGTCATCATACCTCGTCGATAAAACTCTATTAGCTAAATGAAGCAAACAAACAAAGTGTTTTTTTTTTAGTTTCTTTTCAGTAACTCTCGGGATATGAAGAGTTAGACTATTCTAGCACGAACCTTAATCATCCTTTCAACAGACAAATCTCTAATTTGGTCCAAAAATAGTTCTAATGAAAAGGCTTTCATAAAGTATATACCATTTTTACATTGAAGTTTTTATGCATGTTTCAAGTACAATTTTCCAATGTATATATCTTATGAGCAACTTTTTGTCAGAGCACACCATGTACAGCTCAATAGTCCTTTTAATTAAAATGTCATACTCACTGTCAGCAGAGTATGACTATATTAATACGTCTTTACACAATGTTTACCAGCATTACTATATATAATCATTGCAACTGTCCCCAACAGTACATTGTCTTATGTAATGTTTTCCATTTACAGTTTATTCAAAGCCATAGTAACAATGGCACTATGGAAACACATTTAAAATATACCTAGTCCAGTCATAGCTGTGAGATGTAAAATCATACATCCAATTTTCATGCTCTCTTGTCCGTGCAAGGTTGCAGGAGACTCATGACTATCTCTAGCGGTTATAGGATCACAGACCTTGAAAAGTCACCATGAAAATGCAACAGAGAGGCACAGAATTGATAACCATGTACAAAAACACTGAGAGAAGTATAAAGGGACCTAACATTCATGTTTTTGGCAGTGGTGTCAAGTAAGAAAGTACAAATATTTTACCTTACTTAAGTATAAATTTGGGATATCTATACTTTACTGGAGTAATTATTTTTTTTTTTTAGAACTTTTTACTTTTTACAGTTTTTTTGCAATTATCTCTACTTTCTACTCTTTGCATTTTAAAAGTAAACTCATAACTTTTAGTTTCATTTAAGCTCATATTGTTTACAGCCTTTTGGTTTAAAAAGAAAAATCTAAATAATCAAAATAATTTGTTTTATCCAGACAATTAAGTTCTTTGTGGTTGGACTCAGTGCTACACCAACTTGTTGTTCGCCACATACCAAAGTAAATTGTTGTTCATGATTATGCAAAGTTAAATTTGACACTGTTACCATTAGTTAGACTAAAAAAACTACTACCCTATTAAAGGAATATTTTTCTACAATTCTGAATCATACCTTCCCTATATTTAGAGTAACCAGTATAAGATTTGAATCATCTGCCCTTAACATTTTTTGCTGCATTACTTTTATTTGAGTAAAAATGTTAAATTGATACTCTAACTTCTACAAACTTGTTTTTAAACAGTAGGATTTTTACTTCTACTTGAGTAAAAAACATGAATAATTTTGTCATCTCTGGTTTTTGTCCGTCTCCAGGGCTTTCATGATGCTAAGCAGTAGTGCTAACATCTGCTATTCTGTCCAGCCCCACCAAAACATGTAAATAAAGGTTAAGTAGATTGACCAGTTTTTAAAAATCTATACCACTGAGCCAATCAAATATATATACATCACTCAAAAAAAAGTAATCAATTGCACAACCTTGCTAAAACTAATTAAGCTTGGCACTAAAAGTCATATATTGAACTTTCTTGTCATAATTCCTTTAACAAAAATCATTAAAAATACCAGTTATGCATCAACTAGTCCACTCACCTGGCTCTTTGGCAGCAACATCTTTCAAAACATGCTTTGTTATCATGGACATCTGGGCCTGTAGCTTCCGCAAGGAATTGGACAGTGTGGTAATGTCTGCACCATGATTTCCACAAGTTGTGTTCATCCTTTGAATACAGTTCTGCAGCCCCCCAACATGTCTCTCCAAGCCATCTTTTAGCTCTTTGATGTTAACAGAAACTCCATCCAACCTTCCACAGATCTTTTCAAGCCGGCTTACACGTCCACCTATAGCTGAGATCCCGTCAGAAACACCTTGAGTGTTTTGCCTACAATCGGTCAATTCAGAAGAGACCTGTGTGCTAAGTGCTTCGAGTCTGTTCTTCAGGTCTTGTATCTGATGGCTGCTGCCATCAACTGAAGCTGGGTTGGGTTGCAGTGGATTTCCTTGGCCAGTCAGATCTGTATTGCAGCAGGTTAAGCTTATTCTTTGAATTTCCTGGTCGGATTTAATCATGGAGTCAGTTAACCCGGTGACAGTACCAGCCAAGCCGAGCACGTTTTCTTGAAGATTAATCAGCCCCTTCTGGAAATCCTGCATAGTCTTTAACTGTCTCTGATATCCGACTGACTGACTTTGAAAAAGGTTATCCAGCTGTTTGAGCTTCTCTGTGTTAGAACTTACATCTGTGTTCAGAACATCCAAGTTATCCCTGTACCGATTTAGGTCTTTCACAATGTTTTCCACATGATCAGTACTAGGTACAGTTTTACTTTGATCAGCTCTGATAACAGAGCTTGAGCATCCAGCAGAGCACAATTTCTCAACATCCTGAACTTTCTCATTCAATCCCTGGAGGACGAGCTTGTTTTTGTCAACCTCTGCCTGAAAGGCATCCACTGAGTCGCCAGACACTCTTCCAAAGGAGCTGTTGTTCATTTCTACCAGCATGTTTGTAAACTGGTCCTCAGTGGTGATCAAACGCTGATCCAGCAACTGTCGCAGTGCTTCCACTTCGTCTGCAATTCGTCGCGTTAACGTATCTTCAATGTAGAAACAATGGGCTTCTGCATTTTGTTCTGTAATATTAACACGTGCCTCTAGCTCTTGAATCAGTAGACCTAAATCCCCCATTTCCTGAATGGAAGATAAATGACCTAGTTCATTGTCAAAACGGACATTAAGGATTCTATACGCCTCTGCTATGCGATCAATTTCCCGCCATATATCTTTATGGTCACTATAGTCCTTCTTCTCTCTGGATGGTTCTATCTGTCTTTGAGTCTGGACAGGTCCATCAGAGGCAGCCATGTCCAAACGTATTGTTCGAATCTCCTTTCTAAGATCAGCCTCCTTGCTCTCCAAAAGCTTGGTCAACATGACACGAATTTCGTCATTGCCATCTTTGCAAGTCTTTTGCACCGTCGAGATCTTGTCATCACAAATATTCTGCAATTTGGCCATTTGTTCCTCCACATTCTTCTCCAGCTCAGTCTTCAATTTTTCCATTTTGCCATCAATATAGGTTTGCATACCTTCAAATTCAGCTAAAGCTGAAGTCTGAGACTGAGAGGCATCCATTAAGACACGTATCTGCCCCTCATGACTTATTGTGATTCCCTTTAGGTCTTCCAAAGCTTCTTCCTTGCTTCGCAGGGCGTTATCAATATCATCCAAACGAGTTTCTATTTTCTCTAATGTTTTGTCTCCAGCAACTCCTCCCCTGGTGGCCTGATGGCCATCTAACACCACAGGAGTCTCCTCTGCATTGTTGCTATTTTCTGGCGGACGCATGTCATTCAGAAGTGTCACCAGCATCTTTTTTGTGTCGTCCTGCAGGTCTGTGCGAAGGTTGGTGGTTAATCTCGTTAGAGCAGACTGAAGATCCAAGACCGTCTGGGAGAGACGCTGAACTTCACCTTCAAGCAAATGCACTTTATCTGTGGCACCATGTCGACTCTCATAAAGCGAGGTCTCCCTCCTCTCGGCCCCTAGAATTATTCAACACGTTATTACATTATAATACAGCAATAACAAAAACTGTTTTTTAAATAATCACCTAGAAAATAACAGTACTTTTACAGTTGTTTTTTTCTTACTATGAACAGAAGATACGTTTCTTACTCTGTGCTTGTCTGGGCAAGTATCCGGGATTTGGTGGGAGGTAAGAAGGCACTCCCCTTGCTGTTTGCCGATCTGTAGTTGGTTTTAAATCCTTACAGTCAGGACCTCTGTAACCAGGACAGCATTTCCACTCCAACTCTGTGACCTTCTTGAAGGCAATCCTGTACATGGGTCTAAACCTGGTTTGGTATCTGTAATAAAAAAGGAAAATCATGAACATGTCCTGCATTATCTTAAATGCAAAAAGAGGCCATTTGATGTTTAAAGTGTAAATCGTCATCAAATTAACCCCTATGGGTTACTGTTATAATGCATTTTTATATGGGAGGTTTTTTTTAGCTTAACAGAAAACTAGAGGTTCAAATAATATTTAATAAAAAAATTTAAATAAAATAATAATAAAACTTAAAAAAACACCCCTTTTCAAAATGCACATATCTTATATATTGTTTTAGTATTGAATTGCATCTCCCTGTTAAAAACTAATTTCCTAGATAAGTGAAAAAACTATAATTTAAAATTATATGTGCCAAGGTTATTAATAACAGTATCGAGGTTTGGTGGCACTGATTAATTATAATAAAACCTTAAATAAAAAGTTACTGAACAAATTATAAAATGCAACTTTCACTGTGTTTATGTTTATGGCTTTTAGCTATTGATTACAGGAGGTTTTGAAGGAGAAAACTGATTTACTTGTTAGGTATATCTCACTGTTTAAATAATAACAATCTGCTGAAGCTATTGTTGTTACTGCAAACATTTCTCTCCCGTGTATTTCCAACCGCTTCGTACATGTTGAAGAAAACGAAATCTTCCAGGCCAAATAAATGTTCCCTAGTAAAATACTGGATGACATCACTTCTCTGCAAGCTAGGGTCATGTCATGCAAGAACATCTGGAAAAATTATGTCTTGAAAAAAAAACTTTTCTCAACTGAAACTAATAACAATATCATAGGTATAAGGAAAGAAAAAATAAACGGTCAAAATCTGTGGGGCAGCTCATAATGCATCCCTCAACAATGTGAAGTCAAATCGAATTTCATCTAAAGATAAATTGAAGTTCTCTCGCTGTTGTGCAAACACTTACGGCCCAGTGACTTAACAGTGATCAGCTTCCTGGAATCATTTCCACCTCAAGGAGCCTAGCTGCATCTCTTTGAGTAAGTGGACCACAGAGCTAAACCACAGACTGCATGAGCTTTGAACTGAAAATGATTCACAAAACAAAATATGTAGTTGTGACACAGAATCTTCCAGGAAATAATCCTAACTGAGTGTATGTTTTCCAGTAGATATGCAACTATGGACAATGGCATTTAATACTCTCAACAAAATAAGGATTGTCTTAAATGTAGTATAATCAATTGCAATTTTTTAATGTTTCAAAGCCAGTAGGTATTAATTGGAAATCGGGATCTGTATTTCAAACCATGGCAATATTGTGTCCTTTTAAAATTCTAATTAAAGCAGTTCCTCAAATCTGCATAAAATCAATTTAAATTCTAACAGAAAATAAAAAGATATTCCCCTACTTTGACTGCTATAGTCAGAGATTGTTTTAATTAGGAAATACTAACTTGATTACTGAATAATTGTGAAACATTTGTTGATATATAGCTAATATTTAGAGACAAGAAACCTCTATGCTAAAATCAGAGCATACTAAAATGTAGGATTCCAATTAGTGTAACAAAATAAAAAACATAGTTTTAAACAGGACAACAAATGGGCTGATTTAATTCTGTTTGGACAGTATCAGGGTAGTAGTAACCAAACATTGGATCAATAAATTGACGAAGTTGATTTGATCAGAGAACAGATCAGCAGTACCCTCTTCATTCCTAAAAAAAATCTCCAATTGAAACCTCACAAGGATAATCAGCAGATTAAAATGGTTTGATATGTTAATAGGGTAACTTTATGACATATAATATCAAACTTTATACATTATTTATGATCAATAGCGTAGCGACACAACAATATCTACCCCACCGTAGACAACCGACCCAAAACGTGCCCCATAAATCATTTCATCATTCTTCACCTTCACTAGACATGGATATACTTTAGTATATTCTGCTGTAAAATGAATCTTATCGGGCTCTTGGGGCTACCTTGAGTTTCACAGCCCCCCTCCTCACCCACGTTCTCTTCATTCATCTCCTGGTCACAATATATACTCAATATGGCAGCAACGTCACCCCATTTTGGGACGTTTTTTTTTCCGTTCTTCCAGCAGCTCTTCTTTGCTTTTTCTTTTCTGGAAACCGCTTAAGTACCTCTTTTTGGTATCCATCGTCGCTAACACATTGTATGTAACGGTTACGGTTTTAATTGGATTACCCATAATTCCAAGTCGTAGTGTAAAAAACTAAAATACTCAAATACATTCTTTTAAGATCTTTATTGCGGTTTAAAACATACTATATGAGTATATTTTTTACCAACTGTCTAATGAAGGGGGGCCTACCGGGTGTCAATGACGGGGCCCCTTAGAGGTCGGGGGCCCCTAAGCAACTGCAGTCTCTGCTTACTGATAGTTACGCCTTTGTTTATGATGACTATGACTTTTCCCTAACAATAGCAAATGAGATTTTTCACTTAGGTTAATATATATCTAAATCTAATGGACAAGAGTTTCTAGTTGCTATTTTAATGTTTGTGTTTTCAGTTCTGTTCTGGGTTGTTTCGAATCTTTAAGCTCAATTTTGGATGGGCTTTATTGGGATGAAGGGCATGTTTAGTTTGCTCTCACAATTTTTTTTCTAGCTGTAAAAAAAGTGCCTACACATGTTTCTTATACATCTAAACTACAACAACATAAAAACATGCAACTATGCACCCCCTTCCTGGGCTCTCTAGTTACTCACGTCACTTGCTGCTGGCAGTCGGGCTGGTAGGGCGGGCAGGGGGCCACCATAGGTTCCTGGAAGCCCTCAACATTCCCCTGCACGACACAGCTCACGTTCCTCTGAACCACATAGGCGCACCAGTTCCTGTTAATAGAGGTATTGTGAAGACAGGGATACTCTTTAAATCCACGCAGGACAGAAAGAACATAATTAACTCCACATGTTTATGGCATTTAAGCTGAGAGGTCCCTCCCATCGGGTTATTCCTCATTTAGTCTTATTTTTGTTTATCATTAACCGTTGGATGTGCGATAATACTGCGTAATCTGCGGCATTTCAACGTTTATCTAACTTATCGCCTTTGTGTGGAGCCAGATTTAGCCCAGAGCTGATAAGCGAGTAATTAAAGACTGCAAATGAAAAGTAAGGGGGCTAAAACATCCCTGATATGGGTTTGATCCTGTTTGTGAAAAGTTATCGCACTTTATTGGTAACAAAAAAGGTGTTGTTTTTTTGTGTTGTTGTTAAACCTCCGTTACAAGAAACGTATTAAACATTGTGTTAAATTTCAAGATTCTTATAATAAAATAAAATAAAAACTCACCTATTTCGATGTCTGTGGACCGGTCCAGTGTGCGCAGACCCGTGGAATAAGTCATAATAAGACGGGGAGCCGTGGGTAATGTGGAAGTTTAGGATCAGAGTGAAAACAGCCCACCACCAGTCCATCTCTATGTGCCTGCTTTTCATATTTAAAAAAAGTGCAAACATATGCATTTTTCCCCTACCCTTAAAATAAACTAGGCCTACCCTGTTATTGAGCCAGACGCGGTCAAACTCTAGAGTTGCATCGTCTCTGAAACTGAACTCCAAAAAGTGAACTTTGGGAAAGTCCGCATTCACTGCAAACTCCGTGGGAGTGACGTTCAGGGACTACACCCTCCTCCTAAGAAACTCTCCCACATTCCTCCTCAAACTTTAATCCTTTGCTTATTGGCTTTAATCAAGTTATTCTTTTAAGTCAACTTAAAGCATGAGGTGATTATTTTAGGCGACACCTTCATTGCCTCCCCCTGGTAGACTGTTATCAGCCAATAATTCACACCTCACTGATGAATAACATGGTAATGTGTTTTGGAGTTGAAAGGCGCATATACTGCTGGTACTAATGATATTCATAGCTGGGGATAGCAGTAGTAATTTACATGATGTTTGCCTCCTTCCAGGTAAGTTTTGTAATACTCTTGCTGTAGCCTGTTGGTGGCAATTCATTTTTTAAGCAGATTTTAGGCAATTTGCAGTTTTCTAATGTGCATTGAGAGAGATAGAAAAAAAAACTGAAAGAGGTTTTATAAGAGTCACAGCACTCTGGGAACTGATGCATTCTCAGTGTTTTATCACTCTGCCAAAGTGTGAGCTTTCAAAGACACTGCGATGCTGTGAAATTGTCTTTGTGAAAAGGGTATAAAGTCTTGCAGAAATATTCATACCCCTTGAACATTTTCACTTTTTGACCCATCATAACTGCTGTAGAGTATAGAGAATTATTGTTCCACATAATGCAACAACCATGTTGTGCTAATGTTCAACTTGATTCTAAAGAAGACACTTTAAAAACATTTAAAATAAGAAATAAATCTTTGAATGTTGCATGTAATTGTATCTAGCCAATTTTACATTGATAACCCAAATATACACTGCAAATACTGTTAATGTAAGTAATTATTTCTTAAAAGAAGTGATTTTTGAGTTGAGCAGGCAAGTGATGCACTTTGCCAGTGGAATAAGAGAAAAAGCAATTGCAGTCTCCTGTTTCAAGTGCATAATATCTAATTATCTTATTTTAAAGATAAAAATGCTCATTCCACTGGCAGACCATCTTATTTTCCTGCTTAAATTAAGGGTGAATACACTTATTTTAAGACATGTTTTACTCATTTGCAGAATGCAGTGTACATTTAATGCACAGGACCAGTCTGTGTCATCTAACCTCTTTATGTAGTCCAACAGCCGCTCTTTGAAGAAAAGCCTTAAAGGTTTGTTAAAAAAAACCTTAGCTGAACTAAAAGCATCATGAAGGGAGACACCATAAAGCCCAATAATAAAGCTGATGAGAAATTCTAAGCTGTAAGGTTATAAAATAAGACCCCAGGCTTTGGAAATCTCACAATGAAATTATCAATCCATGAGCTGAAAATGGAAAGACTATTGCGTGAGTGTAAACCTACCATCCACCTAAGCCTGACCCCTAGGGAAAGAGAAGCAGCCAAAAGTCCTGTCATAATTCAGGCAGCTTCAGTTATCCCCTGCTCAGCTGGAGGGAATCTATTGACAGCACTGTGACCTTATCTACCTCTATAGAAGAAGACCAAAAAGAAACCAAATCCTGAAAATAGGCAACAAGAAGTTCTGGTTAAAGTCTGTCAAAAGCCATGCAGGAAAGCAGACATTCAGCAAATGATGCAGTGGAAAAGCTAGAATGAAATCAAGCTTTGTGGCAAATGCAGAATGTTGTATCCTAGGACACAACATTTATTTAGATATTGAAAAAAACATTGGTTTTTATGCTTTTAAAATTACCAATAGCCCCTTTTTTTAATTGTTTGCAATCTAACCAATAGTTTGGGTCATCAGACAATCTGGTTTCTGATTCTTCATCAGTCTTGTGGTTCAGAAGCCATATAGTTCGGAAATCTCTGTACTAGACAACTGACTATGCATATGAGAAAAAAAAAATCTCATGGTGGTAGCATCATTAATTGTGATGGAGTGAACTGAAATACATGCATAAGTGGTACTTTGTGCTGCATAAAATACTAATGAAATACAAGGAAATATGCAGCATGTAGAAATCTGACATTTCCAAAGGGTATGTTGTTGCAGAGTGGCTGCATTTTGAAACTTTTTTTCCTGCAAAAGAATGAATAAGAATTATGGACTAACAGCATTCAGTGGAAAAACAGGCAACATTGAGAGTTACTGTAAGTAAAGTCAGAGTGTTTGCTGGGATTCAGAAAGGATGCTGGACAGCATCAGAAATAGATGTAGCTCATTCCCACCCCAAACAACCTTTTACAACTGAACATGCTTTTTTTCAATTGAAATGTTGTCAAATGAGAAACTGCTAGTCTCAGAATAACCCAGCACCGTCTCATCATACAGCCAGCACCAGACCAGGCATGTACAGTTATAGATGCCTGGGTATACCATGTAGCGGAACAGTATTTCCATGGTGTTTGGTTTTTGTTTATTATTGGACTAAGAATGAGAAATAAATCATTAATTCCACTTTCATTGCCTAAAATGTATTATGTATTATGTAGGTTACTATGACACTCATTCATTGTGTAAAACTGTTATCATTCTTTATTTATGTGAGTCAATTGAGTATTTTGTTTTTGATTTAGACACCAGAAGAGGGCAGCATAGCAGCAGTTTAGAAACCTCTTTTGCTCTAAGCCTTTTCTTACCAAAGTGCAAGATTGAGGACATGACATTTTATTACTGAAACTAGACAAGGGCTATATTTCCAGTTTCAGTACATTGCTATTTTAATGTCAGATATCTCCATAAGAACTTGTCACTCTGCATGTGTTCTGGAGGAATACATAGAGGTCAAAATAAGATACACACATTTTCTGGTTTTCCTGTTGTTAACCATAAACACTCACAACCTGTAGTCACAATAGATGACTTCCTTTTTTACTAATTAAATTGATAGATTTATGTATTCTCCCATATTGACATTATCACGCTGCATAAGACCTGTGTTTTCTATTCAAGATTAAGATGGTCAACTTCATGTTTGCCCTGACATTTATAGGGAGCATGAGGCTAGATGAGTCACAAGTAAAGGAAAATACCAAGCTATATCTTTCATTAAAGTGAAAAAAGATCTCAGCATGTTTTCACCCATAAATCCTAAGGATGTTTCTGCCTCCCCCTCTCTTGGATCAATGTCTTATTTTTTCAACTTTGCAGAAGTGAGGCAGACTGATTGGAACTGGAGAGCTCGCTTTGAGCTGAAGCTGAGGTGGATCCCTTGCAGCATTCAATGCATTTGTCACTGAGACATGTGTTTTACAATTGCGCCATTTCATTTAGTTTCTATTAAATTCTTTGTGGATGTGACCTTGATATTTCTCCTTAAAGGGGTTAGTTTGCCTAAGGGATATGAGATTGCAGATAACAAGACACCACAAAGCAGACATTTTCTTTGCACACTACCATATTTGTGCTTCGTTCCAGAAGCTTGACGCCACATATATTCAGGAAAACATTGCTTCAAACCATCTTAAATTTCAAGTATAACTTGAACCTGCACGCTTCAGACTTTATGGTTACTCAGGCTCAAAACTACTTGTCAATTTATTTCCTAATGCTGACCTGACATCTTTCGTGAAAGGGAACACTATTGATGAGATCCTTTAGATTTAGCATTCAGTCACCGCATATTATCATGTCCATCAAACCTTGTTAGTTCATTACTTTCACTGGGTACCTTGGTAAGCTTTTCAACCTGGGGTCAAGGGGCTGCCTAAGGGTGATGAAGTTACATTCGTATTTCTCCCTTTAACTCTGAGCATTGTGACAGAGATGTTTTATAAATGCATTCTTCTTTATATGCTCACTATAATGCAATTTGGATCCAACTTAAATGTAAAATGTTTAATCTCATCTGGGAGGAGAAGAAAGTTTCAATTGGCCTGTTTGCTGATCCAAAGAAAAGCATTAGACACAATTGATCACAATATAAGAATCAGGAAATTAGAGCATTATAGTATACAGTGGTGGTTCAGCAGTGGAAGAAGAGCTATTTAAGTATGAGGAAACAATTTGTGAAAATGGATTATTATCAGTCTTAATGCTTGGACATTGCTTGTGGTGTCCCGTTGGGGTGAGTATTGGGCCCACAAGCATTTATTGTAGTGTTGAATTAAATCAATGTCCAAGCATATTGATGACTAGAAAAGGGATCAAACTGATTTTCTTATATGAGATAGTAGAAAGGCAGTAAAAGTCAATGTGTACACTATATATTGGGTGTATATATACTTTTGCAAAGGTTGCAGTTGTGTTGATATGGGTTATATGTAATAAGAGTATGAATATAGATATTAGTAGGTAAATGATTGCTGGTATTAATGACTAAAAGTGCTATACAGTAGGAAGGAGAAGGCGTGTGATTAGAAAAGCTTAATTTTTTCATAGCCATTTTTTTACATAATCACAAAATATACACCTAATATACGTCATGTTGTTTATGCTACATTTAGAATTTTACTATATGTTCTGGAAAACAATTCATTCATTCCTTTCATTCAGTCATTCGTTCTTGCATGAGTCAATATCCATCTTCCTCACTAACACCCAAACACATCGCATGGGACAACAAAGTCACTGAGGACTTTACCAGTGATGACTGGATTACACACTTTAGAGTTTGATTGCTTAAATATGCTTACTGCAAAGGAGATTGACATTTTGGTAGCTTGGAAAAAGAATTCTGCCACTCTGTCTTCCAGTGCTATTGTAGATTTATCCTTCATGTCTTGATAAATCTTAAATTCCATGGGTTTTAGCTTCCCTGAGAAAGGTTATTCAGACTTTTTATACACAGTAAATCACTTTTTCTATCCTTTCAGGTTTGACTCTATGAGATGTTTCTTACAGACCATGATATCATTTGTATCAGGGCATGGAGGGGTTCTTAAGCCGCATCTCTACATTCATGTCTAAGAGACTGCAGAAAGGTGTTTTCTAACAACCACATTTTAAGTTGGACCCACCAGGGTGTAGAGGTGGTTGCAAATTCTTGTTAAACATGGGAGCAAGCCCAAGAGTCTGCACCAGGAAATTCAGTCAATTTGTTTCCAGTGGAGTTTTGAGATGGTTGGAAAACCTTACCAAGCAGAAGAATATTACTATGCCACCTGGCAACGAATAGATGTAGTCCCAACCCCAAATCTTTGCAAAGGTAAAGGAACCCAACCCCTCCTTAAGACTGTAGCTACTAAAAACACTGATGTATTTCATTCCATGCAAAGTAAAAAGGCAGCCAGCACATTTTACACCCGTATCCCACAGACCTAGGGGCAGTCACACCATTCAACTCATCCACATTACTAAAGAGAAAAACTAAATAATGCATAATGGCGTAGGTACACAGACAAAAAATTGGTTGAGATGGACTGATAAAGAGTAGGAATGATTAAAACAGGCGTACAAATGGTCAAGGTGATAAATGAACCCAGTGCTGGTCATTGCTTTTTTTTGTTTTTTTTTTTGTGGTCATTTTTATGGCTTAATTTGTCTCAGTTGTTTCTTTATAACTCATGTAGCTGTCCACTTTGATTCTTCAACCAGATACAGTCTGTGATGCCATAAACTAATTTACCTGCTTTCTACTATTTGACTTTCTACACAGTGAACTCAAAAAATTTGGATTTCCAGTTTTTTGCATGTTGAAAGTACAGTGTTCTAAATCTCTCACAGTTATAACGGTTAAACACTTTTGAAAATGTTATTTCAACTCAATCTAGGGTGGATCAATAGATACTTTATAAGTGTTGAATTAAACTCCCTAGGAGTTAAATGTACACAGTCAGACCCCTCATAGTTTTTTACCCAATTTGAACAGACAAAATAATAAACTGCTTATATAACTTATCAAAATGGTTAATCCCACAGTACTTAAAACTCCATTCAGTCATTCAAACTCACATTTACATGCTGATGGCGGCAAGCTACTTTTCCAGGCTGCCTGACTACCAGCAGTAGGCAAGGCAAATGAAGTGTCTTGTTCAAGGACACAACAACAGAGGCAAATTGAGCGGGGTCTCAAACTGACAACCCACAGTATAACCCCTACAGCTTAAATCACAATTGCCCTTTTATAAAATGGTTAATTGGCTTATTTTGTTTTCTCATGCCCTGCATGTATTTTAAAAGATTAGATTTTTTGATATAACAACTGAGTCACATCCTTGAACTTTAGATTTTCAGCCTTTAACTTCTCCGTACCAATTTTTAAAGAATAATATATAAAGAAAAATCAGAGATGACTGTAATTTCATATTTTTTTTCTAAATTAAAATCCAGACATTCTTTCTCTAAAAAAATGTTTCCCATAATTCAAGCATTCCCCTCTTTTCTGTCCATTTTAAAAAATTTCACCATTTATTCATACCATTTACTGAAGTAGACAGAAAAGCTTTTACTGGCACAACAATAACACTTAATAGGGATAGATTTTATTTATTTACTTTTTTGTAACCAAATCTGTTACTAAGGCTGGTGCAACGACAGAACTCTTTGTTGTAAGAAAAATATTAAAAATATTTTCATTCATTTTACTATTGATTAACAATAAACACATTTTGAAGGCAACAGTTTCAGCTATGAGACTAAAATAGTTTGAATCACCTCATAGGGTTGATTATACAAATTACACAGATAACCACAAAGACTGCCTAATAATACCATGACAAATTAGAACTTCATTTAAAATAAGAAAAAAGAACTAATCAAAAATGTTCAAATATTTAAAGAAAATAAAGAAAGCTAATTAAAACCCAAAGAAACACTTTTTACATCCTTTTCAGGTAGATAGAGGAACTATAAGAGAGGGTAGTCGAGGATGTTCTATGTGTCACTTTTAACTGGGTATTTATCCAAAAACCTAAATTAAAACAATAAGATATTTTTCCCGATATATTAAAGGGATTCCCTTGGAAGAAATCAAAGTAAGTTTTGCATAATATTTTGCAAACTGGTAGAAATAAAATCCCAAAAGTTAGACGAAATCCTTTTTACACTTGGCTGCTATTTTCTTTCAGTTAATAGGTTAATTTAGTTAATAATAACATACGGTTAATAAGTAGTGAGATCAGCGATGTAGATGAACACACAGATGATTTTGAGTAATTCAGGAGAAGGTCGAGCGTACGAGGGCAGATTGCAATCCCAGAGATGGGGCTAAGTGGAGGCAGAGATCGAGTTGGAGATGCTTATGCACAGCTGGCGGAGCAGAATCTTTCCGAATTGAGTGTGCACTACACATGTATTGAGTGAGTGTGTGTAAGCTGCACACCTGTCTTATTGCGCATTCATATTGTTAACTATGTGCTGAAGTTGGTGGCACAAAAAATATGCTATTATTAAAGGAAGCAAATCTTTCTGGTACTGCATACTTATCCTAATTCTTTCACTGGTAGACCTAATCAGTACAAGAGCACTGCAACTTACTTTTACCCCTGCTCATTCTCTTCCAGATTTTTATTTTTATCTGTGTTTTATATGTGAATTCTGAGCTAAGTAGCTTGACAAAAACAATGTATTAGAAGTCAATATGGTTCAATTCAAATGAAACACAAATTTTAAGTGACATTTTAAAAGTTCAAAAAAAGGATAATGTATTTTTTTTTGCGTTGAAGGAAATCAACAAAGCATCACAAAACGTTTTGCCCTCATAGGTCGTGGTCCACATTACATTGTCATGCATATGGCTCTAATAGGTTGCAATCAAGCACTGACCTCAGATCAGTAATGGAGGAAAGTTTTAATGAGTTTATTGCAATCAGGAAAGTTGTTCTTAACATGTCAGCTAGTAATGGCGATGTTGCTTCAAGCCATGTCTACGCGCATGATAGGAACATCCAGGAAGACGCCGACAGCATAAACATTTGATCGGTCTTGTAAGGTAAAAGTTTGCTGTGAGATTTGAAAAAAGTACTTCCATCTCCTGTGCATGAACCTTTTCTTAAACCTTTACTTGAGATAAAAAAAACCTTTAGCGAGTGTAAACACTTTTTTTTTTGCGAATTTAAGGCAGTCTATTTGAATTTTGTCATTTCCATCAAGCTTAGCTGATATGATACTTTAAAAAGCTGATGGAAATGCATCTCCAAATGACAATAAAGCCTCTTGATTCTAGATTCTACCTCCTATGCCACCATTTTAATTTCTAATTTGTGTAAATATAAAAAATAATCTTTAAAAAAGTTCTCTAACATTTATCACGATTAGTCTTTTTAGATTATATGTAAACAAAACTATAAACAACCCACCCTATGAGTTGCTAATGTTTAGTTTTTCTAGTTTATCGGAAGAAGAAAAGAAGAATAATCAACATGATTCCCACCAATGCCATAATCAGGACATAAGATTAAGGAAAAGTTCAAACAAATGTCATGGTTAGATGTAGACATAGAGACGGGATTGGAGACAAAGGGCGAGACATTTTTGGCTGCTCTGGATGTACACAAATAATGCACACTCGCCCACACAACTTCCCACTTAAACACAAAGCCACCCACTTACACACAGATAAGAGTCTGTGCGCGCAGATACACACAACAGATTAGAGGAGGTGATTTATTGGTTGTAAAATGTTAATATAGCTATAAGCTGGCCTCATGAATTGTTAATTATGGCCTTGACATCCTCGTCACCTAAAATGTTAATGAGGTGAGATTGCATTGGGGGCTGAGAGGTCTCTGGGAGCCACTGAGAAAATACAACAGATGAGCTGAATCCACACAACCCTCCATGCGCTATATTAGGAAATGCTTAGGGCACCTCGGATGGATCGGCCCATACTGCCACCAAGTAATTAAATTAATGAATGGTGATCTTTGAATTAAAAAGTGCCCTAGAGAGGGGAAATGATAAATATTGTCTTTTTATCCCTTTTTTACTGAACGTATCTTTACAGACATGCCAAAATTGACTCTTAAGATATTTTCACATTCAAATCCAGCTAACATTTGTTAGTTGGGAAGAATATGTGTTTTCAAATAATAGAGTATAAGTCATCCTGAGAGAATACAGTTTGGTGATGACTAATACATGGATCTCATGAGGTGTTATGTGGTGTATTTTAATATCACTATATTTACTTAAAGAGAATGTGTAGTACTCTTCCTCCCAACATAATTAAGTATCATTCCAATTATCCGATTATCCATTTTAGCAGTGACTTCTATGTAATAATATGCATGAAAAGGCCCTGCACTGGAAAAAAATCAAAATCTAGATAAGTAATTTTTTTCTTAAAATAAATGCATTTGTTCTTGAACTGAGGGGGTAAAAGCGACATTTTGCCAATAGAACAAGACAATTTACATTTAAAATAAGAAAACACAATTGCATTGTTTTATTTCAAGTGCATATTATCTAATTGTATCAATTTTAAGATTAAAAATACTCATTCCATTGGCAAACTACATCATTTGCCTACTCAAATTAAGGGTTAATACAGTTAATTTAAGACATTTTTACTTATTTCTAGATGGTTTTTCCAGTGTGTAAGTAAACTATCAACTGGATTGGAGTAGAGCAAACTCTCAAATCTGTTGATTCTCAGATATTCTCAAATAAAACTGTATTTTTGTATGTCAGTTGAGCCATTATGAAAGCACCAAAGTGATTTAAGTGTAGCTTTGATTCATTTTAGGTTTTTCTGATTAAATATGTACAACAGGTAATTGTGAATGTGACAACAGTCCCTTTTGAAAAACAGGAGGCCTTGCCAGAGAACACATTTGCCTCTTGCTCCAGTGAAACAGAAATAGGCTCCCTTTTAATTGATACAACAGAAATAGAACTAAAAATAAGTCACAGAGTGATTTAATGAGTATCTATAGTGTGGCCTAGTTGTAAAGCCATAAATAACAAATAATATATCCCAAAGGACTTTACATAGAAAACAACACTCAGGCTCAGTTTGAATTGTTTTGCATTAACTTGAGCTACAGCCATGCCCATAGTCTTCTAGTGTTCATTTAAAATCAGTTCATATTCTAATAAAAAAAATGAATTCACACCAATTAATAAAAAATTCACACCAGCAAACAAAATCTTAATCAAGCACTGGGCGCCTGTGGAAAATAACGAATCTCTTTAGACAGAAATCCAGCCCCACTATGGGACAGGTGGCCAGTGTACAGGTGCTGGTCATAAAATTAGAATATCATGAAAAAGTAGATTGATTTCAGTAATTCCATTTAAAAAGTGAAACTTGTATATTATATTCATACATTACATACAAACTCATATATTTCAGATGTTTATTTTGTTTAATTTTGATGATTACAAATGACAACAAATGAAAATCTCAAATTCATCATATCAGAAAATTAGAATATTGTGAAAAGGTTCAAAATTGATGGCCCCTGGTGCCACACTCTAATCAGCTAATTAACTCAAACCACCTGCAAAAGCCTTTAAATGGTCTTTCAGTCTAGTTCTATAGGCTACACAATCATGGGGAAGACTGCTGACTTGACAGTTGTCCAAAAGACGACCATCGACACCTTGCACAAGGAGGGCAAGACACAAAAGGTCATCGCTAAAGAGGCTGGCTGTTCACAGAGCTCAGTGTCCAAGCACATTAATAGAGAGGCGAAGGGAAGGAAAAGATGTGGTCGAAAAAAGTGTACAAGCAAGAGAGATAACCGCACCCTGGAGAGGATTGTGAAACAAAACCCATTCAAAAATGTGGGGGAGATTCACAAAGAATGGACTGCAGCTGGAGTGAGTGCTTCAAGAACCACCACACACAGACGTATGAAAGACATGGGTTTCTGCTGTCGCATTCCTTGTGTCAAGCCACTCTTGAACCACAGACAGCGTCAGAAGCGTCTTGCCTGGGCTAAAGAGAAACAGGACTGGACTGCTGGTGAGTGGTCCAAAGTCATGTTCTCTGATGAAAGTAAATTTTGCATTTCCTTTGGAAATCAAGGTCCCAGAGTCTGGAGGAAAAGAAGAGAGGCACTTCATCCACGTTGCTTGAAGTCCAGTGTAAAGTTTCCACAGTCAGTGATGGTTTGGGGTGCCATGTCATCTGCTGGTGTTGGTCCATTGTGTTTTCTGAGGTCCAGGGTCAACGCAGCCACATACCAGGAAGTTTTAGAGCACTTCATGCTTCCTGCAGCTGACCAACTTTTTGGAGATGCAGATTTCATTTTCCAACAGGACTTGGCACCTGCACACAGTGCCAAAGCTACCAGTACCTGGTTGAAGGACCATGGTATCCCTGTTCTTAATTGGCCAGCAAACTCTCCTGACCTTAACCCCATAGAAAATCTATGGGGTATTGTGAAGAAGAAGATGCAATACACCAGACCCAACAATTCAGAAGAGCTAAAAGCCACTATTAGAGCAACCTGGGCTATCATAACACCTGAGCAGTGCCACAGACTGATCGACTCCATGCCACGCCGCATTGCTGCAGTAATACAGGCCAAAGGAGGCCCAACTAAATACTGAGTGCTGTACATGCTCATACTTTTCATGTTCATACTTTTCAGTTGGCCAACATTTCTATAAATCCTTTGTTTTTATTGGTCTTCAGTAATATTCTAATTTTCTGATATGATGAATTTGAGATTTTCATTTGTTGTCATTTGTAATCATCAAAATTAAACAAAATAAACATCTGAAATATATGAGTTTGGATGTAATGTATGAATATAATATACAAGTTTCACTTTTTAAATGGAATTACTGAAATCAATCTACTTTTTCATGATATTCTAATTTTATGACCAGCACCTGTAGAGTACAACCAAGGTGTTAGGACTCCAGTCTGTGTGGTCTGTGTTTTTGTGTGTTTTTCTTACTTCCTCCACCAGGCGGCGCCTGGTTCTGATTCTCCTCCTCACACACCTGCAAGGGGTTACCTCGTTAACGGAGTGTTCTTACTGTGTTCGGACTGCCACTACCTCGATGCCAGAGTGTTTGCCACTTTTGGGTACTCTAGCCAAGCTAAGTTTTGCTGAGTCAACCTGAGTGTTAACATTTTTTTTTTTGTCTTTGCCTCTCGACAGGAAGTCATCCTGCAAACTGGATTTTTCTGACCTTCTCTCCCTGGAAGGATCAACTGAGCTTCAAACTGTGCTGTGGAAACAAACCAGAGGTTTGGATCCACTTTTCCCCGAGGAAACGTTTGAGCTTCACACTGAGCAAGGGATTCATCTGCACAACAGTCCGTTCAAGTACCACTGAACCTGAACTAACAGCAAGTCTTCCCCTCACCTTTCAGTTCCGGTTGAGCAGTGTTCAGAGCAACACTGGAATCTCCACAAAACTTATCAATAAACCTGTTAAACTTTTTTCCCTTGTCTCTCTGGACTGGTCTATCTGCATGTGGGTCCGAGCACTTGATAAAATCATGACACAAGGTTGAAGAGTTTTTAAAAATTACTTCAAAATGTCAAGACAGACAGAACGGATGTGTAAAAAAAAATATTGGACAACTTTTACTTCTGTGACATGATATGATAGCGTTTGAGGAATTAATGAAGCCCTCTTCATGGCTTTAGGATATTCTCCCCACTCAGCTTTCTTTATGGTGTTGCTGCAGCTCCTTGGGGCCTCAGGATTTTGCTGCTTTTTGGAACATTTTAAAAAATGAGCTCAGTGGTGTCAACAAGTGAACTTCAGATCAGAATGCATGGTTTTGACTTTACATGACAGGATTATAGTTTTGTCATATGTACTTCTTTTAATTAGGAAAGTGCTGACTCATCATCAGGTTGTCAAAAAACTATTGTGAGACTACTGGCTCCTTACTTGTAGTCGATAAGAACTAGGTTTTATTTAAAAAACAGCCGGTGCAGCATCTGCATTTATAGCAGCAGCTGCAACAATCTATTAATCAATTTTGCACTCCCTTTTACCCCCACTAGTGAACAAGATACTTGACCTCCTCCAATCATGGCAGGAACGTTCCTCTAACCTGAAAGAGAGAAGCCACGTTTTTCCGGTTGAGAACAACGCACCACCATTGTTCCTCATATTTTTTTTTCTCTTTGATTATTCCTTTGTACACCTGGATCGGACTGTGATGCCCTGATTAACTGAGGTCAAATTTGGCTGACCAATAATTAATTAATTTATTAAAGGACATTTATATTTGAGTGAAAATCCATCTAAAGACAAAGATTTATTATTTGACAATTTATTATTTTACTTATTCAACCTTGGAATTGAAGAATACCAAATAGTTGATCTTGTTTGTTTATTTTTATTATATACAATCAGCTTGCACATCTATTCCAGAAGGCAGATGTAATATTGGCCATAAAGGTTAGATGTTAAAGCCTTCAAGTATGTCTCTAAACTGGAATCCCAAAGCTGGTAACCTTTCATCAAATGTGACTGTGTGCAAATTCTCCTCCTTTTTTATTTCAGATTTTTCAGCAGAGCAGGTGGATGGCATATGCTGATCTGTCACAGGCTCATTAAGTTGTTTGTTCTCGTTCGTCATAAATGCTTTAGTAGTTATCAGTGAAAGTAACTGTGCAAACATCAAACACTACATTGTACTTAAGACAATAAACTCTACATTCCAAAGTGTGCCATGAAATAGTCTTTAAAAATAGAAAAACAGCACGAAGGAAGGCCAGAGGCAGGGCTGGCCCGATGCTTAAGTGAACTAATACCGGTAACTGCTTAGGTCCTGAGGGGCCCTCCAAGAATAACTTATTGTTTTTTTTTGCATGTACAATGATATTTAAAAGGTAAATAGCCTGTACTTCTATAGCACTTTTTCAAGTCAGAGTACTTTACACTATATTCAGTCATTCACCCATTCACACAAACACTGATTGTGCAACACTGACGGTGGCACACTACATTATAGCCACAGCTGCCCTGGTGCTCACTGACAGAAGCAAGGCTGCCATACACTGGTGCTACTAGTCCCTCCGACCAACATCAGCAGGTCTGACTTCAACTTCTTAAATCTATATCGTCCACAGTCTATTTAAATAATAATGCTTTTACATTGTGTTTTTCACATGTTGCTTAGCTTTTACTTTAGAAAAATGTTCCTGCCATTTTTAGCCTCTGATATTGGTGGGAGAAGTTTGTGTGGGAGGCATAGTTTAGATGTAACCTACAAAATGCCAGTTATATCGACTTTCTGTATCGAGTTCAATTAAGTCTCTCCCTTATTTTGCTGACAGCTCCGTATTTGGAAAGGTTCTTTTTCAACTAGGATTGAAAGTGCTGTACACAGGGTTAAACATGTCAATTCTTTTATTATTACGTCTTTGATACCTTCTAGCAAACTGAACCAATGTGACAATTTTTTGCTTCAAATTCTTTTAAGTATGCTGGCTAAACTATGCTTGCTCAACTATACTATACTATTTAGAAGAAGTGTATTCTCACTGAGGAAAGACCCTTTGTGCATTCTCTGCTTGTGTTGATCAGTCTCTGTTAAAATCATTGACTGACTGAAAGGTGTTGTGAGCACAGCTCTGTGGGGACTGTGCAATCAATCTCAATGCTTGCCTTTATTCTTGATTCTTAAAGTGGTTCTTCATGTCTCAAACAGAGAAATAAGATTTTCTTTTTGTTTGCAGCTAAATAAATGTTCACAAATTTGAAAAGTTGTAAGTACCCGTTGGCTTCGAAAATTAAACTTTTTTAAATTATTCCAAAAGTGTTACTGAGAGAAAATAGCCCTTCAGATACTGCTAGAATGACAATGTTGCCAGCTTTACCATCTGCAATTGTATAACAGCCCCTTCTACAGGACAGGGCCCCTGAGACACAGCTCAAGTGAATGAAAGACAAAGATTTTAACTACATTACTTGTTGTTTTAACCTAACTCGTTAAACCCAGTACATTATTACAATTTTAAGCCTTACATGAATTTTTCCTCTGTTGTTGTTTTTTTTTTTAATGCTTTTTATATATATATATATATATATATATATATATATATATATATATATAAAACCTGAATACTTGAATGAATATATATATATATATATATACATGTATTCATTCATTTATGCATATTGCATATTCATTTCATGCATATTGCATGTATGTATGTATAGTATTTTGCACAGATATTTCTGTATACCTGTCAGAAGAATGGACGAGTTAAGATCCTGTGGGATTTTCAGGTACAAAGAGACAAAAACTATTGTGGCCAACGATTCACCAGACATTGTGACCATTAACAAACAGCAGAGTACAAGCACAGATATTGGTGTAGCCATCCTACAAGATGGAAACATCAAGAAGAACGTGAGACATGGGAGAAATACCAAGGACTCAGGAAAGATATAAAAAAGTCTAAATCTTATCAATACAATTGATAAAAGCAACTGTATGTCAGGCTCAGAACTGAAGGATCCAGTATTCAAGGCAGACAAACAGATTTCTTAGAACGTTTATTGACAACAGAATCGGAGTGCACGGCGCTGGCGTATAAGGCAGGAACCTCTGCGGGTGGAGGTTAGTGACCACCTCCTTCTAGAAGTGGATGAACGTGTGATTTATTAACCTGGTCTTATAGGTCAGTCTGAATCCAGAGATAGAGGATGGCTCCGCCTAGCTGGCTGCCAACACGGCAAGGTGTTAGTCACACAGAGTGTGCTAGAAGCTGATGTATCGGTGGTCGGAGGACAGGCAGGAGATCAGAACTGAGCAGGCGGAAGTGGTCAGGACGATCCAGAGGGTAAAGCCGATGTAGGAGACGTAGAAGGTTGTCAGAGCCAGGAGGTCAGAGATCTGGTGAGACACCGAAAGAAAATCCAAGGAGTCGGCTCACAGTTCCAGGTACAGTACACAGTTCAGCTGACATACTGAACGAGGGCAGGAAGACTCGTGGGCCAGGAAACTTTCCGGTCTGAACACAAGGAGGCAGAGATCAGGCAGTTGTCAAAAGACAGGTCAGGCAAACAGATCAGATGGGAACAGACAGTCTCAGAGGTCGAGAGGCAGAACAGGTCAGGATCAGGTAGTTAGAACCTAGGTAGGCTAGAATAAGTCTCACCATCAGTGCAAATAATCTGACAATGATGACTGGTTTGCAGGCTGGTTAAATAAAAGGCTAATGCAGGTGGATCAGATGAATGGGTATTGAGATCTGGGAGAGCTAAGCAGGTGAGTGCAATCAGCAATCAGACCAGGCAGCAGTGCCAAGATCATGACACTGTATTGTCTGTAGTCATTAGGGCAGTAACTCCAGAACTGGAGAATTGGCTACAACAGATACCTGGAGAAACATCTGAGTCAAGATATACACAGTTATAGACAGGTCTTGTGGGGACCAAAGGCTGGGCCAAAATGTGGTGGACCCCCATTTTTAATGTCAGGGAGTCAGTTTAGACTTGTTTGCAGTTAAACTATTGGTTGCTGTGGCAACATATGCACTGCATTTTGTACATCAATGTTTATTTTCATAAACATTTCAATGCTGTCACATGCAATGCATTGTGCTTATGTTTCATTATTGTATATCATTTATGCTGCTAATCTGATGGATATGCCCTCAGCACATGACAACAGCTGAGCTAATTTACTGAACATTATCAAAGACTCTACCTCAAGAATTCATTTGAACCCTATTATGTTTACTGATTATTTCATGTCTTCTGTGTTTATTCCAGTATCCTGTAGTGTTTACATATGTTATCAAACATAATAATATTTTGATAAGGATAATTAGGTTAATTGAATAAAGCACTTCTTCAGTTCTTATTGTGGTCATCTGTGATTATTTGTACAGCAGTGACAGATTGTCTAAAAAGAGCAGAGGCTACTTTCTTTCAGTAACAACTGGAATAGATGATTATTAACTCTGCTTCAATTAAGCACAAATTATTTACAATTTATTGACATTTTCTGATGGCAAAGACATCTTGGAATTTAACATCCGGTCCAAAATATCCGGCCACAAAGGTAAACGGTTAATAACACCTGGTAATTGTGCAAATTGTCAGATAGGACCAATCTGACCACTGACCACATCTGTTCTCTCTTGACCATAGTCTCAGTAGCACATACTTCCAATTCAACCAAAATTTCTAGAGGCAGAAGCATGGGTGTGTGATGTGCTCTTCTGTGTCTCACTTAGTGGTGAACTTATACATGGAAGAAGTGGAGAGCAGAGCTCTATACTCATACATGAGAACAAAACCCAGTCACTGGTTCAGATATGTGGATGACACAGGGGTCAAAATAAATACCAAGGATGTCTACACGTTCACAGAACACATCAACGCAGTGGACAGAAACATCAGGTTCACCCAGGAAGATGTGAAAGATGACAGCCTTGCCTTCCTGGACTGCTCAGTTCACAGCATGGAAGACAGACAACTAAACAGAGATGTCCACGGGAAACCCACACACACTGACCAGTACTTCAGTATTGACTCAGTGTTACGTTTTTTGTAATGTGAGTACCCCTCTCAGTCAAAAGTTTTGATGATTGTCCAAAAGTGGAATGTACAATAACGGAAATAAAGACTAGTTACTTAATCTTTAATTTGAGCATTTATTGTTTATAATTTTATGTTTTCCATTTGAAATAAAAAACAACAACAACATAAATAAGTTGCCTGGAAATTAATAAGGAATCAAAATAAATACAAAATAAAATCATACTGCAAACTTGTACTGTATTTATTAAACTGGAGCTCCTCTGAGTAACTGAACAAAAGTTAAAGTCAGACTTGCTTAATTAGTTTTACTTTGTTTTCATCAAGACACCTGAGCTTTTCTGATGAGCTTTGGTACCTTAGTTTGAAAAACAGCTGATACCAGGCTGTTCACTGCATCCAGTCTGTTCCTCTGCCTGGTTGTGATGTGTGTCAAAGCTGAAGGTGAAAACGAAAAACTGACTTTTTGGTTGATAAAGTCTTGTTTAATTTTTCAATTTGGTCCTGAGAAAGCAGGTCTCAGCTCTATTTTATTTTACTACCTAATTAATAAAATATTTTCATGTAAACCTTGCACTACTAGGGGTATGCGTACCACCGGGTTAGGAATCACCGCCCTATACTCGAGTGTCTGAAAAATGCAGGAGGATTTTCAACCAGCACCGGATCCCAGTGGAAACTCAGCGATACCCTGAGACAAAAACTGGTTCACCCCAAAGACAAGACACCCGGAAACAAAACCAACAAAGTGGTTCATGCCGTTAAGTATAGTGAAGAGTGCACAGACCTTTACATTAGAGAAACCAAGCAACTGCTACCCAGGTGCGCGGCTCATCACAGGAGGGTCATCTCCTCATGACAGGACTCAGCGGTTCACTTAAACCTGAAGGCTAAAGGACGCACATTGGAGGAAAACAATGTTCATATTCTTGCGAAGCAAGAAAGATGGTTTAAGAAAGGGGTTAAGGAAGCCATCTTGTTTAACCTGGAAAAAACATTTCTCAACAGAGGAGGTGGTCTTGCACATAACCTTTCACCCACCTACAGGGGCGCCGCCAGGAATTTGGGGCCCCATGAAGGACATTGATATTAGACCCCACCCATAAAAACTGTATGTAAGCCTCTAAACTGCTAGAAAGATGCATTGATTTGTTTAATTCATTATCACGATGTAAATTGACGCGCACATGGCACTTAAGCCCTGGTAGGAGCAAACTGCCGCTGACAGACGGGGAGACCTGATGCCATGCAGCACTGGGGTTTTGGTCAATATATTCATGCTTTGTTTAACAAGATGATTTATTTCACTGCTGGATTTCCTTTTTATATTTGAAAAAATATAAATTATCTTTACATCTCTGAAATGTTCAAATATAACACCAAAAGCAAATCATATCCACTTGGCACCATTTGTCTGGAAAGAATTGCTTTTGCTCCAGATGTCCAAGAAAAAAAAAAAAAGACCATCTTAGCATTACAAAGAGGTATCTTTTTTCCCCTCAAAGTCGTATCCTGTATCAAACTTAAAGTTTTATTGTCCATCCTTCATGTTTTGCGTTTCTGTGAATTGCTTTTAATTTCAAGATTTTTAGATTTTCCTTATTATCTCTTCATTTCTAAGGCCCTCAGTGAATTTGACATGGGTAATGAAAGCCTCTTTTAGGTTTGGTGCCTTTTGGAATGAAGAAACAGAAAATACTTCTTCATCTGGGCTTTGTATAAAAGTATGAAGAAAGAGCTAACCCTGAGATTCACCTTGAATGCTGCACTTCTTGAAAGAAAAGATACAACCTTTTGAATATTTGAAAGTTTGGTCTAAAGTCAAATAAGGAGCTTGTGAAGGAATTATAGTTTAAATTACATTTAGAGGCAATTGTTATTCCTGTTCATCAAAAAAATTTTTTTATATTGATCCACATCATCATACTGCAGGGTGAATCAGTTATGTAAATGTTTTTGTGGAGTATGTTGGCATTGAGGCTATTAGTGATGCTAGCTCTGCATCAGACAAATCTTATTATACTGCTGACTTACACAAAGCACTTTTTTTTAACACTTCTGTTTACTGCACAATTTCCATCGTGGTCCCTCTACTTTGATAACAGTGCCCACCTCCACTGTGAGAGATGTGCCACGTAGCAAGGCAATGCACTCCTGCAAACTCACACAAAAGTACTTGCCCCTTACAGACAGTGTCATAGAATCTTTTGTTCTTCCACAAGACATAGGGCGAATAAGAGAATGCAATTCCCCGACGCTATGTGATCCATATTGGTAGTTATGTCATTGATTCCCTTCTGGGAGAAATCTGTTTCTGACTCTCCAGACAAACAAAAAGAGGGCTGTTTAAAGAGCAGAGAAAATCTTGGCTTTATCTCGAAGCTCTGTTAGCTAATCTATATCAAAGGCATGGGGAGAGGAAAGCCTTTGTTTGGATATCATGTGATGATTAGCAATTAATACATATTGGATAAGTTTAAGAAAGGTATGTGTTTTGAATGAAGAAATACATATAAATAATCTGTATGTCTGGAGGGACAAACCCATATTTAATATACTCCAAATTTTTAGCTTAGAGTAGGTTTTGTGATGCAACTGTAGATGCTTTGAGTAGCAATGTGCTTTCCACAAACAGTTTACTTGAAGAAAGCACATAGCTACTTAAAGCAGTAGCTGTTTAAAAGAAGAATAATGTTCTTTAAGATGGACCAACCTGAACTCAAGAATTGAACTGTGGCTTTTACAGTAGAGTCCTGCAACGGGTCAGGTACCCGCGGGTCCCCGACGGGTCACCCGCTAAAATGCTCTTTTGTGGGTGAAAAATACATAAATAAAAATAAACGGGTCGGGCGGATATTTTTTTAGTGCGGGGGGGTAGTTGGTGATTTCTTTTTTATGCGTGTGTGTTGTTATGGACATCAGAAATGTTATATTAATCAGGCACTGGGGTCAGCCTTGTTGTAACTTAAAGCCCTGCCGGCAGTGTGGGCTTCTCTCCAAAAAGGCCACAGTCAGTGCATACATGTCTGCTGCAGTGTTAATGGCGCTGTTCTGCAGCGCAGTGTACTATAGCCTATTACTTGATGTGTTAACGGGTCGGGTTGAGTGTTAAATGTCAACGGGTCGGGTTCGGATTTGAATTAAAGATATCCGCGGGTTACGGGTCGGGTTCGGTAGTCATCCTAACGGGTTCGGGCGGGTGCGGGTTGGTAAAACTCGACCCGTGCAGGACTCTATTTTACAGCGCTTTGCTCTGTGAGTACATGTTGACCAGGACCACTGCCAGTACTGGATTCTCTTCAGATTCTGATTCAGAAGGAGATGAAGCTGAAAAACTGATGATATCGAGTGCGGAAGATGAGGATGACTATAAAACGTTTTGGAACAAAAACAGAAGAGATAGAAAGTAAGATATCAGAAGCTATTGTCATCACAACATTTAAGAGACGTAATGTTGAATATAATTGTTATGGGAGAAACAAAGAGAATTCTTCTCTTTGGAAAAAGCCAAAAACTTTTTCAAGAGCTCATGTACAAAATATAGATGGACTCTTTTGCAACAGAAAAGGAGTGGCAGGACATGAGAACAATGGGATATCTCAAAACAAATTGGGATATAGCAGAAACACCAGTAATGACATCACATCCTCTAAGAAGACACTAACAAATTGAAAACAACATATTTGATCAGAGGCAACAGATCTACAGGAATGTATTTCAGTTTCTGACAAGGTCAAACATTTAATCAAACAGCAGACATGATTTTCCACTTTTTGTTACATTTTGTTATTTCCATAGTTTCTTTTGTAATTTGAAGCCTACTTCATGGTACAGCATATACAAAATTATAGAATCCCTCCTTGATGTACTTAATTCTTTTGTGGCGGAGCAAGCTTCTACAGATTCAGAATCAGACAAGAAATTACATTTTCAGTACAACCGTTCGTCACAATACATCCCATACATTGGGGTGGGGGGTCTGAGGGGGGTGGGGGACGGATTAACTGAGGCCCAGCTGCCGGGTTCCCACCGGTTACCTGGCTGCCCAGGTCCAGGCGGTTACCTAGCGCTGCCATTGTCTCTGTGGAAAGATAGGAGCCATATTGGGGAAGAGAGGAAAAAAAAAAAACATTTTTCACACTTTATCCTTGACAGGATACAGTTTGAGATATCAAAGAACCTTGCACAATAAAGCACATATGTAAAGAAAAGACAGATATTTAAGCAGAGGGTCACATCGGAGGCTTAGACACATGGAGTCAATCTGACATAATTGAGACATTAGTTGTGTGTGTATGATGAATGCATTCAATTTGTCCATGAACGCTGACCACAGGCAATGTCCTTGATAAAATGGAAGTTTATCAACAGTCAACAGATTAATCTCCTTCTCAGAAATATACATTTCTGATGGTGCAGCAAATAGTGTCTTAGCCAAGATTTTTGGCCTCTTTAATGGTATGCATGAGCATATCACTAGCAGAAAATCCAGAAAGTCCAACACAGATCACCTTTGTAACCGTAAAGGCATGTCTTTGTTCTGTGCAGGGCTGAAATGGGACTCAGCAGTCTGTGCTTGTAATTACTTTCCCCAGAAAACTGGTA
Source organism: Cyprinodon tularosa (assembly GCF_016077235.1). Classification (NCBI taxonomy): domain Eukaryota; kingdom Metazoa; phylum Chordata; class Actinopteri; order Cyprinodontiformes; family Cyprinodontidae; genus Cyprinodon; species Cyprinodon tularosa. Next base: position 252,956 of record NW_024038565.1, on the reverse strand, counting down.
TCACACATGTAGGTAATAATTAGGAAAAATTTAAATATGGGCATTTCTCTATTCCCCTCAAAGTACACTAAAGGCCTTTCCTATCAAACTTAGAACAACTGCAATCATTAAAAACACATTGAACAGTGACAATGTTCACATAGAAAATTACAAAAGGTATTGTTAAAATAATAAGGGTACTTGATTATAGATCAATATGTACGTTCTTTTTTCATTTGACATAAAAAATACCATAACATGCGGATGGGATAATGACGTAACAGAAATCATTGGTTTGATACATACATAGTCCAGGGTCCAAATCAGGTGATCAGAAGTCCAATTAAACACCAGAGGGAAATCCAGGAAGAGGTCGAGAAACAGTTCAAGGTTAGGCAACAGGCAGGTAGACAAACAGATCAGCGTCAGGCAGAACAAGCAGGTATTCAGGTCAGAAAGGGACCAGGCAGGCTCAGAAACAGGGACAGATCGGGACAGGCAAACAGGCAGAAAGTCAGGAATCAGAATGCGGGAATAGATCCCCCCAATGGCATGAAATAATGTGGTCTGAATATTGGTTATATACTGATAGGTGCAAGTGGATGAAATGAGTAATAATGAGAATGGGGTGGAGCTAAGCAGGTGTGTCTTGTGAGGAATCAGACCAGCATCAGCATCAGTGTTGAAATCATGACACATACAGAAATCTCTCACTGTTTGCAGTCTATTTTTTCCTTTTGCTGAAGAGTCAGGTGCTAAGGTTGGCTTTGCTAGCATAGCTATTGTAAAGGAAGAAAATATTCTAACATAGTTAACTTTGGAAAAAGGTTGGCTTTTGATTCTTCCCTTCCCCAGGTCCACTCGGCGAGCTGCGTGTGGTCACTATGAAAATCAGCAAGGCATGTTGACATCACAGAATTACAGAGTTTAATCCAATATAAGACAATGCATACACTTAGAAATAAGACAATGCACAAGCCTACACCAGAAACTGCAGAACAACAGAGACATACATTCCATTACCTGACATAGGAGGAAAGAAAGCAAAGACGTACAAGACATCTTTGGAGAGTTTGCAAGAGCAAAATCTGATCTGTAACTTCTATTTAGAAAGCTTTATCCTCTTGTATCTAATCCATTCAAAAAGGGCTGGCCCTCGGTCCTCCAACCAGAGCCATCTCTGACACTGAGCTTCACCTAATTTACTGCAAACATCTGGGGTCATTTGCTTCTTTGTTTTAACAAGAAAAGGCGGAAAGCTTGTCCTGGCATCTAGCATTCCTAAAGTCATAAAACACAAGATAAGCTCTCACAGACAGCTTGTGGAATGCGGGGGGCCTCACTTTTGACCTTCTGTAAACCAAGCAGAAATCTCTCCTGCAGGCTTAACTGTTATTCACCCCCCAGGAGATACTCATTCTATGGGCTGGTGGTCTAAATACTTATCCATTAGTAGTTTTAAATCATTAACACAGCCTTGTTCAAAATTAAGAAATATGTTCAAGTGAGAGTGTTTACACATGCCATAAGATTAACTGTATTAAAGTCTAAAAATAATCATTTTTCTTTAACAGTCCCCGTTTTGAGGTCTGAGACATACAGACCTCACAAATAAAATGATTAAGCCTTCTAATAGAGGAACCAAAAAACTATTTAGTATACTAAAAAACTAAAACATTAGCCCAATTTTATAACAGTCCCCTTTTTAAACAGCACCTCCTAGGTCCACTGCCAGGTCATGTGTCTAAAGCTGAACTCCATAATCTAAACTTATCAAATGTATCTTGCGCTGTCCAACAATTTAATACTCACCTGATGAACCACAAAATTTTAACCAGTAAAAACTAAACTAAAAATACATTTCACTTATCAAACATGAAAAATCATAAAACTCAGTTATGTCAATAGAAGAAAACACACAATAGAAATATTAGCCCAAGTATAAAATTAGAAAACCAAAGCAAGATATCTCGAAATTACCAAAAAATGCTCAGCAGACTCAAAAGACAATACTCGCCACAAAAATTACAATTTGTCAATACAAAACAATAACAACATAAAAAATACATCATAAACACATAAAAATTACAAAAGACCTTTTTTTCTTTTTTTTCACAATTCAACAATAAGAAGTTAGAGTTCGTCTCTATGCTCCTTCGATAGTCTTTCAAAAATGAATATGAATTCTTCGTCAGGAAACGATCCAAAAATACGCGCAAAAAGAAACGAATGTTCTTGAAGAGTTCGCAAAAACGAAAACACGCAATAAAAAGAAGATAAGTTAATGATGATCTTGTAGCTGGATCCTTCACGTGTTCCTCCTCGGTTGTAAACCTCAGGTTTTCACCTGAGTGTCCGTTGCTCACTGAAAATTGGAGTATTATGCCAATTTAACAGTGAGTTTAAGGAGAGGGTGCAATCTCCTTTTCTCAATGGAAGGACACCGGAACAGGATTATTGTGCCTGTCTGGGCCTTTTAAGCCTTGTAATTCAGGAAAATGAAGTGGTTTTGGCAGACTTCTGCCCGGAAATGCAGATCCTCCTCCGCGCTGTGATGGCCCTCAGACACTCCTCGACCGCAGGTTGAGACTGTAGATTCTCCTGTATGCCCTGCAGCGTGCGCCGTGGCTCCTCAGCTGATGTGCACTGACTCCAATGGAACCACGTGTCTCCTTCTCTCTTGTAGACGGACAGCATGAGATGTACTCTCCACGACTCGGTATGGTCTGGCGAAGCGAGGTTCAGACCACTTTCTTTTGATGACCATCAGGCGCACCCAGTCGATTCCCCGAACTGATCCCGAGCCTGGACGTTCCTGTGACGTCTGGTATTTTGTAAATTCTGCTGCCAGGACCTGTAACTCATTGAAGAAATCTTTATGAGATAAATGTGCAAGCTTACCTTTCCATCCTGGAATGCGGGTAGCAGGTCCTGGAAACATCCGTCCTGTCTGGAGCTCATATGGAGAGAACCCTGTTGATTGGTTAATGATTGATCCTACACTTTATGACAGCTTCACTGTCTTCCTTTTGTATTATAAATCTGCTACTTTGGAGTTGTATTTTATCAATCCTTTGACCCTCTTTTTATATAAGGCCTACATGAGAAATGAAAGTTTCCTATCATGTTAAACCCAAAACTTAACTGTATTTTAGAAGCAGTTCCATAACTGTTAATTTGTAAATCTCCAATTTAGACCAATTTAATTTCAATCATCATATTTTCTATTTTTTAAAACCTTAAAGAATGATCAGCCTGCTTTACATGAGTCACTAAATATCAAAAATGACCTACTTTATTCCAATCATATTTTAAATCCCAAAAATTTCAACCATTTTTACCTTTGATCCATTTATTCATTTGAAAACCTATTTATAAAATATTTAATTGAATAATGTATTACCCTTTTTATATTGTTTATCAATTATCAATGCCTTTTCAGTTTTGGAGAGAGATTCAATACAGCTAAATTTATTAAATGATGTAAATCTTTAGTTTAGACCTTCCTGGATGTCTTAGTTAAACAACTTATTTTAAAACATATGAATAGAGATGCAACAATCCAACAATCACCTTCCTTAGTTTAAGAACACTATTTTATGTAAATTATTTGATAGTCAATATTTTGTTTAGTATATTCAATTTATACATTTTACTTATTTCATATCCAAATAGTTAGCTCATCTTTAATGCTGGTAATACACCGTAAAACATTTAATGTATTTTGATTTAACTTCAATAACCTCTTTTTCCGAAAAGTAAATGCAGAGATCCAAACTAAAAATTTGCCTATCAGATCAATTCCATTCATGTCCCCCTGTTTCTATAACAGAACAAATGTTCTGTCATAGAATACAATAAAAATCCTATACAACTCATTGAGATGAAATCCGCTATCACCACTAACTTTAGCCTCATGTAACACAGTTGGATGCAATTCAAACATGGTGTCCCAGTTACTGTTACAATCTGCACACCTCAATCAAAGAATTTAATGTTTGATTAAATTTATGAAATCAACACAGAACTTGGTGTCATTTGCTCAGTAAGTCAGTCTATAGACACCCATCAATCCACTTTAACACCTTAATTTCAAATTCCATTTAAATTTAAAATTTATTTTTACTGAATGGTAGCCTCTGTACTATGTAAATAAAATTTAGATCATCTTCCCTAGTAGATGAAGCGTAACACACAATGCAATTCAGCTATAGTTAAAAAAATGTAATTGCAATCGTTAGTCCCTGCCCATTCTTTGCAGGCAGGAAGGGAAAAAGACACATTTAGCATTTTGTGAGACAAACAGAGTGAATCATGGAGGAATGCAGTGTCGTAACAGTTGGTGCACACCAACCCCCAACTGCATCGTAAAACCTCTGACCCCAGGAGATGGGGTTGTCCTCAACACCTAGAATTACACTGCAGGGCTGCAGGACGTGAAGAAAACAGGGCGCCTCAGTGCTATATCTAAAATAAGAAGAGAACAATGGCATCACACACTACAAAAATTTAAAGAAAAGAACTTATTCACCACTACCAAGTTGTGTTGGCACCCATTTCGTCTCCAACCTGCAGACTGAAGGGAACCCCAGGAGTGGGCTTTGGCGCCCAGGTCACATGATCAGAGGTGAGAATCCAGGATCAAACATGAGAACACACAACAGGACCACCGCTGAGCGACTTGCCATGCCCCAATTCTTTATCTGCTGAATCAGAAGGTGTCCAGAATAGCAGTCATTCCAGCAGTGCAGAAACATCTGGATACAGTCCCGCTTTGATGAACTTTGGTCAGCCTTTCGTGGTCGACAGAGCAGGACATAGAAACCAGCAGACCAGTCATCTACTGAAACCCCCGTCCGGGTTTGTCTATGATCTTTGTGGTCCCGACTCACTGCTGATTTCCAGCCATAGAAGACTCCCACAGATAACGCCTGAGTCCCTTTTGTTTTCAGCCAGGCATGAAAAGCAACAGTCAAAGGAGACATCTGTTGCCAGGTACAGCAGGAGAACAGTTCGCTTTCACTGACCTTCGTAATCGCTCAACAGCGTTCGGCTTTCATACAACAGTCCAGCAGAAGATGGGCCTAGTTCAGCATCATCATGTCTTTGTTCAGCAACAACAGCGGCCTGATGCGGTAATCAAGAAGATCCCTTCAAATACATCTTCCCATGATCTCTGAGCTTAAAAGACCCTTCCCCCAAGATCGCCATCAAGTCAGAAGGAAGGAGAACTGCCAGAGAAAAAATAATACAAAGTAATTAAAAAGCAAAACTTATATTTGCCACATTTTGTTACTTTCACTATCATAAATAAAATTTATCTTGTGATGCCTCCTCCCGTGTGGCGCTAGATTTGTTGTTGTTATAGCACAAACGGCCAACTGCCCCAAATCCTGAACTGCAAAAAGAATAAACAGAAATTTGTTAAAATAGTCCACGATCGGATGTGCCAGAATTAAGAAAATAATGACACTTACTGTTCAAAATCAATAAACGTCAATACCTCGATGACATTCACTCTGCTTGTGCCAAATATCAACTACAAATTCTAAAATCACAACCTCACAAACTCATTAAAGAATTAGAACAAACTCTAGAATGTCCAAGTACTGATACTTATAAAAGTTGTGATGGAATTGCCCTTGGTCAAATAATTATGAATTGCATATTGTTCTACTAAATACCAAACATCCTTATCATTGTCCCACGCTTCAAGACAAAGTCCTATTTCAAAATTTCAGAAATCCTTTACATTTTATCTGAATTTCATAGCAGTTTTAACCAAAATTTTCCTCAAAATTAACAATTTACACCCAACTGTATATAATCAAAGTCAGCAGTGATGCAGAAATCTATCAACAATTTAAATGTAAATAGACATGGCATAGATGTTATTTGAAACCGTTCAATTTGAGATGATCAAATCTAATTTAGTAGAAGCTTCTATATCACATACACCATATTGTAGTAAAGCAGGAAGGCCATATGACTCTACATTAAAGAAATCCATAATTCACTATTGTTGAATCGAAAAAATCAAAATTATTGATTAACTAATTTACCATTAACCATATCCAAAAATTTACCAGGAATTAGGGTCTACTTCTGCTTCTCCCCCTGTTGATATAATAAAATTCTCATTTTGAAAACAATTTGGAATCTATGTCACTTTTATATAATAATTTGCTGAAAAACCAAAATATCATAAGATGTTCCACCATTTCTCCAAATCTTCCATCTAGTATTCAAACTAGACTGAGATTATGTAAATTTCAAAGTTCCATCTGTAATGTCTTATCTTTATAACATCCCCCTGTGTTTTCTTATTTCCAAAAGAAAAACAATTTAGAGGTGGAAAAACAAAAATGGAAGAACTTACCCCCATTATGCTAAAATTTCAACATGTCCAATCAGTCACCCATATGAAATATAAACCAAGTTTATTTAGTTAGAATTTAGGTTAGTTTGTTAGTGTTGTTAGTCAAAGTGGATAACACAATTTCCTAATAACTACATCTATCTGCTTTAAGCCAAGGCTGAATTCTCGTTTCATATTAATTTCACTGCACAAGCAGATGATTCAGCTTCAACCAGATTGTGACACCAAAATATGAAATCGTCATTACCTTAAAATTGTCCCTTAAAGCAGTAATAAAAACATATTTATGAAACAAAACCTTCAGTGTACCTAAATAGTTTAAAATAAGAAAAATATCACACAGCTACACACTAAACTGAGGTCATATTTACATAGAGCATCCTAAAGCCCATCAAAGGCCATCTGCCTCCACATTCACTCTCATTCACACTCAAGCAGACTCATCAACACATTGTAAGAAAGATGCAGGATGTTACCCCAGATTTCAAACCAAAATTCATCCTGTAAAAGTCTTAAACACAAATATTATAACACCATGGTTGAAAAAAATAATAAAAAGACATTATTATCCAATAGTTCTAATATTGTTCAGTTTTGAGTGAACCTTTTAAAAAACTCCAAATTATACACACAACCGTATTTCATGATAGCCCACTGTTATTAAATGGCTACCTAGACCCCCTGTAGGAAAACCCAAAAACCGTTCATGTGGTCATGTAATATGCGAAATGGGCTGCACACGAAGATCGTCCTACAAGAAACAAAGTCATTCATTAGTGTTTCAACATGTCCCACATTAACAGTGTAGAAAACACTGTTAAGCAGAAAAACATCCATATGTTCTCCTGTTCCAATCAGTGAGGGTGTTCCCTCCTGTGTCAGGAAACCTAGAAATTTAAGTGATTGTCAATGTTACAGTATTATAATAAACAATTGGATCATTCCAGTGCTCAAGCCTGGAACTGATGCAACACATTTCACCCGCTGAGAAAGTAAAAACATCTGTAAATCTGTTATTTTGTACTTTTCATTTCAACACAAAACACAGTCCTAAAGCAATTCACATCAAAATCCAAGAATCCTGAAAGCGTGAGCTGGAAATAGCACAGAACTGAAGCACTCCCAAAATGCAAATAAGGGGGGTCAATCAGTCCCCCTGCTGTGAAACAAAACTTGCATCCAAAACGGAGACACCTCTGTCCCACAGAAGCACATTTTAACAGAAAGTTAGTAATACAACATCCAGCAAAAATATTTAACAATATTTCAGAACACAATCTTGAAACACAAATCACTTCCGCACAATCTCAGCACAATTCAGACACAGACAGACGAATAGACAGCAGCGCGTGGTGGGACATAGGCTACAGTATAACGGGGGAAGACAGACACACAGCCACAAACACAAAGAAACATACAAAACACAGAAACACAGACAACGTTGTAGTTCAGTCAAGAAAAGACAGAAAAAAAGAAAAGAAAACGTCAGGAGCCGGCTAAAAGAATGTATGACGCATCTTTTAATTGTCCAATTTCAATTTTACAAATCCCTTTTATTCTCATTTCAACTTCTCAGTCCTACACTTCAGAGCTGGGTCAAGCTCGAGGCGAAAATAAGCCTCAATTTAGTTTATTCGATCACTCAATCCGCCCAGTGACAAAAGGTTTTTTTCTTTTTCAGCTGGGGAGAGCGATTGAACCCGTATTAAATCAAATAATTTATTTTAGTCCTTTATTTTCCACGAGTGATACAACTCGGTCCAATTAACCCGCTATTAGTCCTTTTCCATGAGTGATACAACTCGATCCAATTAACCCAAATAATTATAAGTCCACTGGAGATGAGTCGAAATCTCCGGCTGATACAAGCCAAAACTAACCAATACACAAATTTCCAAAATACTTTTTTTAGAGGCCCAGGCATTGCTCCTCAGGGTAAAAATAATAAATTAATCTTTATTAATTAATCAATTAATTAATTAATCAATCAATAAAACCTTCTTTTAAAAAACCCAGCTTAAGTCAGAGTTAACGTAAAGGCTCTGTTTGAACTAGCCACAGTTCCCTGTAATGTGTATTTATTCAAATCCTTAAACAACCGACTCTTTTAGAAGGGATTTTATCTACCTCTGCAGCATCTGAATTCTGTGAGGCCGCACACAGCAAATCAGCCCCGGTCCGACCACACGGCGCTTCAGACAACTGAAAAATAATCAGATACTGTCTTACCACACCGAAGCGTCGGGCCGAAACGGATCAATCAGGACCAAACAGCCGTCCGCCGAGACTCCAGAACCGGCACGAGCCCCCAATTGTAAAGGAAGAAAATATTCTAACATAGTTAACTTTGGAAAAAGGTTGGCTTTTGATTCTTCCCTTCCCCAGGTCCACTCGGCGAGCTGCGTGTGGTCACTATGAAAATCAGCAAGGCATGTTGACATCACAGAATTACAGAGTTTAATCCAATATAAGACAATGCATACACTTAGAAATAAGACAATGCACAAGCCTACACCAGAAACTGCAGAACAACAGAGACATACATTCCATTACCTGACATAGGAGGAAAGAAAGCAAAGACGTACAAGACATCTTTGGAGAGTTTGCAAGAGCAAAATCTGATCTGTAACTTCTATTTAGAAAGCTTTATCCTCTTGTATCTAATCCATTCAAAAAGGGCTGGCCCTCGGTCCTCCAACCAGAGCCATCTCTGACACTGAGCTTCACCTAATTTACTGCAAACATCTGGGGTCATTTGCTTCTTTGTTTTAACAAGAAAAGGCGGAAAGCTTGTCCTGGCATCTAGCATTCCTAAAGTCATAAAACACAAGATAAGCTCTCACAGACAGCTTGTGGAATGCGGGGGGCCTCACTTTTGACCTTCTGTAAACCAAGCAGAAATCTCTCCTGCAGGCTTAACTGTTATTCACCCCCCAGGAGATACTCATTCTATGGGCTGGTGGTCTAAATACTTATCCATTAGTAGTTTTAAATCATTAACACAGCCTTGTTCAAAATTAAGAAATATGTTCAAGTGAGAGTGTTTACACATGCCATAAGATTAACTGTATTAAAGTCTAAAAAATAATCATTTTTCTTTAACACTAGCTGCAAGCTACCTCATCTTTGGCCACATATATACGTGGTGACGGCCATCTTAGTTAGCAGAGTTACATGACACCTTGTCCTGGTTTGGCGCTACCTCTTAACCTGATTTCCTGATGTCATCTGAGCTAACCCACCTTGCTCCAGAGCAGCTACATTTTAATGCATTTTTGAGTCATTGTTTATTAATCACTGTAAGACCAAATAAAGTGTTTCTGTTTTGACTGCATTTAAGATTTTGGCATCAGTTCTTATTTACAATTTATTTTCTGCTATTTTAAAGGACACCTTAAGCTGGGCTTACACTGTGCGATTTTTTGCTCTTTTCGGTGCGTTTTTCCAGTCGTGCGAGAATTTTTCCATCTGGCCGACTTTCAGCCTGTTCGTGCGTTGTGTAGTGTACAGGGGGTAACAACGGGCGATCAGGCTCTCATGACCACCTCCAGATCAGGAATCGTGAGGTCCTGATTGGACCATCATGGGCAAATCACTCAGTGGGCATGCACAAACAAGGATTCTTCTTTTTCTTCTTCCTCTCAGATGTAAACACAGACGCATGGCCAGGGTGCAAGTGAAATGGAGTTCTTTCAGTAAAATTGACAGACCATAGTAGCTACGTTTGCTCAGCCATGTCTTTGTCCAAATACGCCGTCGCCTTTCCTTTTTAGGGCTTTCAGCACAGCATTGCACAAATTACAAGGCAGCATGTTTGACTCTAGTGAGCTTCATATTCCTCTTCTACTCATTTGGCTTCCGGATAGATGAGTCAGAGTAGCTCCATCTCACTGCAGAGCTGAGTCCATTGTGGTTTTTAGACATACAGTGTGAGCAGGTAGATCGCATCAGAGCGTCGTGCTGCACATACATTGTGAGCTGTGAACTCACACTGTACGATGAAACCCTGCGGTTTCATTGTGCAGTGTGAGCTGTAAATGTATGCAATGATTGAAAAAAATCACACAGTGTATACCTGGCTTTAAAGTCATTAAACCACCTAGCCTTAAAACTTGAACATTCTTTAGAGACTCTTTGAACGGACTTTTAGACCTATTTTCCCCCTTTTATTAGCCTTTTATTTACCTTGTGCATGTTTGTGGTAGTGTTTGCATAGTTATTAGATACAATAATACCATAGTAGGGATTATTAGACAATAAAGATATCAATATTTAAACCTGCTGTTGCCTGTGACTATTTATACAGTGGACGAATAATCACTCAGAGGCAGATCCACCCTTTTGATTTCACACTGGAAGAAACAGAACCATTTTATTTTGATCAGTGGTTAATTACTCTGCTGATAACTATAGTTTAAATTACTAAATTGGTGAAGGACAACTTGATTTTAACAGCCGATCCAGTGATCCAGGCTAAAGAACATTGGTAAGTTAGCAGATTACAGTTATAATAATTTAACTAATGAACATGAATTGGTTTTACCCTTGATTTCAATAACCAATTAATTAACTATAATTTCCACTTCTAGTTATTTAATATATTCATAATCTCCTGGTAAAATTGCACAGCACCACAATGCTATAAGTACTATTGGTACTGCAATTATTAACATTATTTAATGACGACCTGGATTAATTTCTGGTTGCTCATGCACAGATGAGCTGATGATACAGATCATGCAACTGGTACTGATTGGTAAGGAAAGACTAATTGTCGGACTAATGTCCGACAATATCGCCTCAATGTGTAATGGTAGCTTTAGCTTTGTCGCTAACATGTTAAGGCAGCTGGTTTAGTGTGGTGGCTGGCAGTGGATGTGCTGTAGCTCCTCAATGAAAACCATCCTAAATTGCAACCTCTCTTGAAACACATGAAGAAAGCATAAAGCTACCACTCAATGACAAAAAACAAACAAACAAAAATACTATGATTATGATTACACATCTTTACTCTGATTTACAGTACTTGCATTCTAACGTTTTTTGTTAATTAATAACTTATATTTTTGGCCAGAGCGTCCGCTGTCCCTAAGAGTAGCAGTTATCTCTTCAAAGTTCAGGACAGTGCCTGATACATGGGGCTCTATTTCATTCTCTGAAGGTACAGAAAGGTTTTCTTTTATTTCCAGATTTAACCTGTTCCCAACCATGAAAAATTTGACTGGCTGCTTGATAAACTGTTTGCAGCCTGTGTGTTGGTGGTACTGGAGGTGTCTACTTAAATTAGTAGGGATAATGCAAGGTGTTGACTTAGTAATTGCTGGGTAAGTTTTACCGGTAAATCAGTTCAGGTTTTATGCACACATAACCCTGACCCAGTCAATTGCCACTAAAATAATGGCTAAAGTTTTAAGTGCAAGAGCAGATTAAATGATAAAATCTTGGAAAACTAGCAATTTTATTTGCATAACATTATTCTAGAGGCACTCATATTTCAAAGATCAAGAGGGTAGCCTAACTAAAGGGCCTCTAATTGGTTACTGTTGCAAAATTATCCACTACTTCTACTTTATCATCACATATGGAGAGTCAACAATATAGAAAGCTCTGATGTGCATCAGCACTTACACACAAATGGTACATAACCTCATTTACCTCATAAAGATGTGGAGTCCGGGATTAGTATCACTATCACACATCATTGGACTTGAGATCTGGTGTCATACTCGAGAGAAATACAGACAAAGGGGTATTCATATGTAATGTGGACGTGACAATTATGCAGCTATCCACTTATATAAAGCAAATGTTTGTGTTGCTGCCACTGCAATGTTTTTGCCACCCGCCAAAATTTAATCTTTTTACACATTTTAGATTGGGTTGGACCAAAGTTCTAATAGCAATGTTAATTATCCTTTGTGTAGGAAATACCATGGTAGGACACAATTTGTTTTCACTTCCTCAGTTGTACTACTCTATTAACTATTCTGGATTAATAGAGTTAATTTGCATGAACTCCTAATGTTTACTTTTAATTTGCAAATAAGAAATCAAGTGCGATAAGCAAGGGATTAGTAAAAAATTTTATAAATGATTCGAAACATTTTATAGCCTTGGAATTAATCAAATCATAATCTGATTAATCTTTTTTCAGTTTATTTCAGTGTCTGTTTTTAATATGTGTGTTTATTTCACCTGGAATAACCGCTTACCTCAAAAAATTGATAAGCCTTATGGTGACCAAATCCCAGGAAGGCTTCAAATGCCCATTTCATGGGTTAGGTTAAAGCTATGGGGCACTCTGAAAAGAAAATGCTGCTTCAACTTGAATTGAATTGCTTCAAATAATAACAAGTAATTGAATCAAGTGTTTCAAGTTAATATTGTAAGTTCATAAGTTGAAAACCTCAATAGATTAAGTTCAGTAAACTTGATTAAATTACCTATTAGCAATCAGACCATTTTTTAAGGTGGGGCAGCATGTTCCAACTTAACAACAGCATGTGTGTATACTAGTGTTGGGATCTGGAGATCTGCCACCTGTTTCCAGCAGGGTGCGCTGTGGATCTCCTGGGCTGGAGCCCTCCAGCACAGCTGACGTTCATCAGCCCATCAGGAGACCTGCCTATTTAAGCAGCTGCCAGACCTTCCTTCAACGCCGCAGTGTTGACCTTAGTTTGGTTAGCAAACCTGAGCCTCTGTTACCAGAAAGAATCTAAGTCATCTCAAGTGAGAAACCTGATTCTAATCTGCCTCTGTCTTTGCTCACAGGAAACCTGTCTTAAGTCTGAAGCTCTGGGTGAGCTTAACCTGCCTGCCAGCCCTGGTGAGCCAAGCCTGAAGATTCCAGTCTGGATTTTCTCCTGCTGCTCTTAGAGAAGAGCTGGAAACTCTGATCAAGGTCTGCCATTCAAAGTCAGAAGCTAGATGCTGCTGCTGCTTGTGCACTCTGCTGAACCAACAGTCTCTGGACCCAACGGTTCCCTCCCTCACAAGTTAAGCCTGGACTTCTTCAAGGTAGACTCTGAAATATCTTAAAGACTCAATTGATCATCAGACTGCCCGGCTAATCAAACTGTCCATCTCTGCAGACATCAGTGAACCCAACCCGGACCAGTACCTGATCCAGTTCTTGTGTCAATCTAACTTCAATAAACTCTGTTTAACTTTTAATCAGCCTCCGTTTGTGTTCTGCATGTGGGTTTAACCTAAAAACCAATCATGACAACTAGGTCAGTGAGGTTAAACAATGGTAAATGATAAATTTAGAGTAAGCATTGGGATTAGGACCAAATGTAGAAACTATAATATACAGTATAAAATGTTCTGATAAGATTAGAAACTGTAATGAAAAACTAAACCCAAAAAACACCTTGTGTGTCTTTGTGTGTGGATTTGATGTAAAGTGAATTTGGAGAGAAAAATAGACGTCTTTATCTGAAATGCTTTTATAGAGGAAGGCCTATATAATCTTCATAAGAAGAAATTTGTTTCGTTTCTGTTTTAAAATGTTGCCCGTAGTAGAAAGGAACACAAAGAAAGCAGAGCTTGTCTGAAACTCAGACAGCCAGAAAGACAAAGTTCCTGGTAAGTTTGCAGGGCTTTAAGCAGACATATAAATATTTTTTTGTTTAAAAAGCATCAGTTGTCAAACAACAGTTCTCCTGTAGTGTTGAACTGTGGCTTTTGAAGAACTGAGTGGGAATAGTATTTTCTGTTCTGAGAGAAGCACTGTTAAGATCTCAGAACGGAAAAACTCACAGACATTTGACGGAATTTGCGTATGATAGCTTATACTTCAATTGTTTTTTAACAAGTCAAACCTACATTTCCAACTGAAGGAGTATTACTACAGGTGCTGGTCATAAAATTAGAATATCATGAAAAAGTAGATTGATTTCAGTAATTCCATTTAAAAAGTGAAACTTGTATATTATATTCATACATTACATACAAACTCATATATTTCAGATGTTTATTTTGTTTAATTTTGATGATTACAAATGACAACAAATGAAAATCTCAAATTCATCATATCAGAAAATTAGAATATTACTGAAGACCAATAAAAACAAAGGATTTATAGAAATGTTGGCCAACTGAAAAGTATGAACATGAAAAGTATGAGCATGTACAGCACTCAGTATTTAGTTGGGCCTCCTTTGGCCTGTATTACTGCAGCAATGCGGCGTGGCATGGAGTCGATCAGTCTGTGGCACTGCTCAGGTGTTATGATAGCCCAGGTTGCTCTAATAGTGGCTTTTAGCTCTTCTGAATTGTTGGGTCTGGTGTATTGCATCTTCTTCTTCACAATACCCCATAGATTTTCTATGGGGTTAAGGTCAGGAGAGTTTGCTGGCCAATTAAGAACAGGGATACCATGGTCCTTCAACCAGGTACTGGTAGCTTTGGCACTGTGTGCAGGTGCCAAGTCCTGTTGGAAAATGAAATCTGCATCTCCAAAAAGTTGGTCAGCTGCAGGAAGCATGAAGTGCTCTAAAACTTCCTGGTATGTGGCTGCGTTGACCCTGGACCTCAGAAAACACAATGGACCAACACCAGCAGATGACATGGCACCCCAAACCATCACTGACTGTGGAAACTTTACACTGGACTTCAAGCAACGTGGATGAAGTGCCTCTCTTCTTTTCCTCCAGACTCTGGGACCTTGATTTCCAAAGGAAATGCAAAATTTACTTTCATCAGAGAACATGACTTTGGACCACTCACCAGCAGTCCAGTCCTGTTTCTCTTTAGCCCAGGCAAGACGCTTCTGACGCTGTCTGTGGTTCAAGAGTGGCTTGACACAAGGAATGCGACAGCAGAAACCCATGTCTTTCATACGTCTGTGTGTGGTGGTTCTTGAAGCACTCACTCCAGCTGCAGTCCACTCTTTGTGAATCTCCCCCACATTTTTGAATGGGTTTTGTTTCACAATCCTCTCCAGGGTGCGGTTATCTCTCTTGCTTGTACACTTTTTTCGACCACATCTTTTCCTTCCCTTCGCCTCTCTATTAATGTGCTTGGACACTGAGCTCTGTGAACAGCCAGCCTCTTTAGCGATGACCTTTTGTGTCTTGCCCTCCTTGTGCAAGGTG